>NW_028125701.1:0-304057 GCF_965194825.1 Balaenoptera physalus | reverse complement strand
TGTGACCACCTAGAGGGGTGGGATAGGGAGGGTGGGAGGGAGACGCAAGAGGGAGGAGATATGGGGATATATGTGTATGTAGAGCTGATTCACTTTGTTATAAAGCAGAAACTAACACACCATTGTAAAGCAATTATACTCCAATAAAGATGTTTTTTTTAAAAAAGGATGGAAAACAGTTCATTCATTAAAAATGATTTTCTACAAGAATATTTAATGGTGGGAAGATGTAGTGTAAAAGCAGGGTACAAAATACTAGATGGAGTATTTCATTTTGTTAAAATTTAATAATACAAGTGTAGAAAACGTGATTAAGAGAACAGTACTGATTTGACTACGGGACATTTTTTTCTTTAAATTTTTCTGTAATTGGTGTTATAAAGCATCATATATCCTCTCTGAGTCTCAGTTTATGTTCTGTGAAGTGGGACTCATCATATCTACACTGCAGTGCGCTCGGGCAGAGCAGCACAATATTTGAAAGTGCCCTTGACAATGACCAGCCCATTGTAATACTCCAGGACTGGTTATAATATCATTGCCAATGACACACCCATAGTCCGGATATTATCCGTAACGATTACGAAGGTTGTTTATCTCCCTCCACTTTTACTAAGACAAAAAAAGGATTAATTGAAGACTCTTAAGTCATTTTTACTGAGGTTCTTTGTTTTTTTTGTTTTTTTTTTTTTTTCAAAATACTAATTGTAGGGCTTCCCTGGTGGCGCAGTGGTTGAGACTCTGCCTGCTAATGCACGGGACACGGGTTCGAGCCCTGCTCTGGGAAGATCCCACATGCCGTGGAGCAACTGGGCCCGTGAGCCACAACTACTGAGCCTGCGCGTCTGGAGCCTGTGCTCCGCAACAAGAGAGGCCGCGATAGTGAGCGGCCCGCGCACCGCAATGAAGAGTGGCCCCCGCTCCCCACAACTGGAGAAAGCCCTCACACAGAAACGAAGACCCAACACAGCTAAAAATAAATCAATAAATCAATAAATTTATTAAAAAGAAAAATACTAATTGTAAAGTCTGCAGTGGGTATATAGGTGTTCAACTTTTTTCCCGATTTTACGTTTCTGGTTTTGTTTTTAAATTTTTTATTTATTATTTATTTATTACTTTTATTTTTGGCTGTGTTGGGTCTTCATTTCTGCGCGAGGGCTTTCTTCAGTTGCGGCAAGTGGGGGCCACTCTTCTTCGTGGCGCGCGGGCCTCTCACTATCGCGGCATGTCTTGTTGCGGAGCAGAGGATCTAGACGCTCAGGCTCAGTAGTTGTGGCTCATGGGCCCAGTTGCTCCGCGGCATGTGGGATCTTCCCAGACCAGGGCTCAAACCCGTGTCCCCTGCATTGGCAGGCGGATTCTCAACCACTGCACCACCAGGGAAGCCCCCCCACCCCGATAGTTTTAAAACCAGCCTCAGTCATGCTTGCTTCAAGACTTATCCTGGCATCATGGACCACTGGATACTTTGGCTAGGTGTTAAACTCTCTTGTCCTGTGCCCGAGTCCCATCGTGGTGACTTAGTTGCCATCTAGGGCACTCTTGGCATGAGTCCTAGACATGAATCCAGCTCAATGGCTTGGGCCCTGCTCCCTGCTGGCTGACTGTCCTAATGCCCAGTGCCTCCTTTCTGCTTGGACTTCTGAGGGCCGAAGCCCCAGGACCCTCACTCTGTGTTCCCGGCTCTATTCAATGCCAACGGTACGTCTTTTGCTTGCTGTATGTCCCCTGCCCCAGTACCTCCTACTGGCTTTGACCTTCCTGTTTCAGGTCCTCTTATTGCGACCCTTTGTGTATAAGCCAGATCTGTTTGCCCTTCCTTCAAGGGGAGCTATTTCCCTGGTGTTTCCCTAGATGCTTATGATGAGACCCCTGCCAGAACTACACCAATCAGACCCTCCATGTACACGCTTGGGTCTGAACCCTTTCAGCGAGAGCAGGTTGGAGACCCATATATACATAAATATACAATGTGTACAAATCAAGTATTTTAAAGATTGTAAAGAATTCTTGTGAACGTATTAGGTTAGGGAAGTCAAGCAGGATCATCATATGATGGCATAATCAAGCACATGTATATAACATTTCCTATTTTTATATGATGCCATTTTAATAGATGTGCCCATCTTTTCAAAGTTCTAATCTGTGGCAGTGGGCAGTAGGGGGACGGGGTGGGTCACAGCAGGAAGAGGCATTCGCTGCCTTAGGCAGTTAAACCATTGCTCTCTCTTCAGAATGGCTCAGCCAGCAGGATTCTGTGGGGTCTACCTCCTGGCACCGGGCTCCAATCGCCGGATTTTGGGTCTGGGGCAACCCAGATCTTTGTGCGAGTTTTCCGGAGAGTGCTTTCTCTTGGGAGCACGTCTGGGGACTGGCTTCTCTGCGTCCACCTTTGCTGGCGTGGCCAAAGGAACTGCTGCTGCAAAGAAAATCAGAACTGATCAGTCATTTCTGCTGTACACAGTCTCCTGCCAGAATTTCCCTCTCCCATGTCTCTCCCAGTTTCTGGCTGAAGACCTTTAATCTACTTGACATCCAGAACACAGCCTTGGCCCATCAGCTCCATGAGTCCCTAGAGAAGGGACACTGGCTGCAAAAGCAATTCCTAGAGCCTACGGCTGCAGCACATGAGGAAGTCTCTTCACCGTTTCCAGGGAAAACAGTAGAACCCGAAAGTCATTGCAATCATGAGCCTCTCCATCTCTCCTTTCCACAACAGAGAAAACATTTCTTGCAGTCTGTCACTTCTGAGGCTTTAATGGAAATGTCTTTCAAGTTTCGGAAAAAAATAGTCTAATATAAATTGGTTAAGAACCCCTCCCACCTTGGCAACCCCTCTTGGGCCCCATTTATACTGCCTGTTTCAACCACACTGAACTCTAGCCCTCTGATACTTTTATGTAGATTAGAACAAGGCCAAATGCTGAGGCGGAGGGATCAGGAGACTGAGAACCGTATTCTGGGCACCAAGTCTAGGCTCACATCAACCCAGCCTCCTGGGACACCATCTCCTCAGCCCTCCAGTCTCATTAGCACTTCAACACCCCTCTTGGTTCTTCCGGTCTTCCCATCAATATGGCACCACCCTCTCCGCTAGGAGTAAAAATCATTATAATCCTCTCTCCACCATGAAAGGATGAGATAAAGGCTCAGCAGCAGCCCCCGTGAAACACATGGTCAACACTCTGAAGAGGTGTTACTAAGGCGATTTGGTCCGACACAGAGAAGGAAAGAGACAACTCTGCCCTTAGCCTGATCAGGCCCACAGGAAGGAAGCACACTGGGGGAAGCCTTTGAGAGTGTGGCAATGACAGAGAACCTTCTTTAGGAGGGGACTCCCTGTTGCCGACCTTGAAAAAGCAAGGATGGGACATTTGTTTAATGGGGCTGTTACAGAGGGGATGTGCCCAGAGGTTAGGCCACCCTGCTTGAGAATCAAAGCACCTTCTAGTCCGAAATGGCTTGAATGCTCCAATCGCCGGATTTTGCGTCTGGGGCAACCCAGATCTTTGTGCGACATTTCCGGAGAGTGCTTTCTCTTGGGAGCACGTCTGGGGACTGGCTTCTCTGCTTCTACCTTTGCTGGCGTGGCCAAAGGAACATCCCCGTAGGCCCGGTAGCCACCAACCAGGCAGTATGTCTCCCCATGCCAGCCCAACTGCGTTTCTCCACACCCTCGGTAGAGGACATGGTAGTGACCAGGGGTAGGGGGAGAAACGGGAGCCACTGCTGCTGCAAAGAAAATCAGAACTGATCAGTCACTTCTGCTGTACACAGCCTCCTGCCAGAATTTCCCTCTCTCACGTCTCTCCCACTTTCTGGCTGAAGACCTTTAATCTACTTGACATCCAAAACACAGCTTTGGCCCATCACCTCTATGAGTCCCTAGAGAAGGGACACTGGCTGCAAAAGCAATTCGTAGAGCCTACGGCTGCAGCACATGAGGAAGTCTCTTCACCGTTTCCAGGGAAAACAGTAGAACCCGAAAATCATTGCAATCATGAGCCTCTCCATCTCTCCCTTCCACACCAGAGAAAACATTTCTTGCAGTCTGTCACTTCTGAGGCTTTAATGGAAATGTCTTTCAAGTTTTGGGAAAAACTAATCTAATATAAATTGGTTAAGGACCCCTCCCACCTTGGCAGCCCCTCTTGGGCCCCATTTATACTGCCTGTTTCAACCACACTGAACTCTAGCCCTCTGATACTTTTATGTAGATTAGAACAAGGCCAAATACTGAGGCAGAGTGATCAGGAGACTGAGACCCGCGTTCTGGGTACCAAGTCTAGGCTCACATCAACCCAGCCTCCTGGGACACCATCTCCTCAGCCCTCCAGTCTCATTAGCACTTCAACACCCCTCTTGGTTCTTCCGGTCTTCCCATCAATATGGCACCACCCTCTCCCCTAGTACTCAGCAGCTCAGGATGGGATGTGTCTGAGGGCACCGATGTAGATGTCTACATGACAGCACAGAGGTGCCTGGGTTTGAAGGTGTGTTTCAAGAGTGGCCCTCTTCCTCAAACTGCTCCATTTACCATTTGCCAACAAAAATGCACTTGTCTTTTGCTAAGAGGCCAATCAGGAAAGGGTCTGAATGGAAGCATCCTGTAGCCCAAAGGGGAAGCTAGATTTATAAAGATCAGGACCATCCTGCACACTTGTCCAGGGATGACCTTTCACTTGTCCTCAAAAGTGAGCACTGTGGGTCCCTGAAGATGTCCCAGGTCATTGGTATTACTTACAGCTGGGAACTCGCTCAGGTATACGTAGTCGGCAAGCCCCACAGGAACATGAGGCAGCCAGGTGAGGTGGTGTGTACACCATGGCTCCTCTAGAGATGCCCGGTGTCGGTGTTTCTGCCGCACTGCCCACCCACGGAACAGAGCTCAGGTTCGAGTAAAGATAGAGGATCCGGTCACACATTCTCCCTCAGACAACCAAAGAGGTTGGAGAACTTCTGGTGGAGAACTGTCAGGGAAGTTTGTCTGAGGGCAGCACTTTGGCAGTTATGCTGCCATGGAAACTGTGAGAAGGCCTGTGAGGTCATCACTACCCAGTGAGGTCATAATAAGGAACCTGTGACTTGGGGGTCAGGCTTCAGGAGGAGGGGCAGTTTTGTGGAGGAGAGCAGGGGGAGGGCAGAGGTACTCTGCCTGGCCCCTCACACCTGGGCCTCCCCACCCATGCCCTAGTCTAGCAGACATCCCAGGTGGGGCGTGCCGGTGGGCTGGCACAGCCCTATTGGCCCCAGGAAGGCAAAGGAGACCCACATTCTGAGATTGGCTTGAGAGGCAAGATTAACGTAAGAGAGAGCTAGGTTGTATGGCACTGACCCTAAGAGGCAGAGATTTGTGTGGACTGGGGAATCAGGGAAGGCTCCTTGGCAGTGGGCCTGAAGGACCAGTGAGATTTGGACCCATGGGGAAGAGAGGGAAGACATTCCAGTTTGGAAGTATAAAAGCAAAGACACATTCACCTCGCCCTTGTCCTGCCCCAAATATAAATTCATAGAACCCTCACATTTTCACAACTGAGGACTGAAGAAAAGCAAGAGGTGAAGGGGCCTACCCAGTGTTACACAGGTAGTGGAGAGGTGTTCTGCTCAATGGTTAGGTTCATGTTGGGGCTCCGGATTTACAACTGATAGGAATGTGAGGACAAGCTCATGCCATTTCAAACATTTCCAAGTGATACTGAGAGAGACGTTAAAGGTGCAAAAGGAGGGTGCTGAATGACCTCACAAAGTGGGAATGGTGGGCCCATTTTCATATGAAATTCAAAACAAGTTCATGACCAAAGGACATAATACAAAATGACAACATAATCATTACACTCCCCTCTCCCCTAGAAGTAAAAATCAGTATAATCCTCCCTCTCTCCACCATGAAAGGATGAGGTAAAGGCTCAGCAGCAGCCCCCGTGAAACACATGGTCACCACTGTGAAGAGGTGTTACTAAGACGATTTGGTCCGACTCAGAGAAGGAAAGAGACAACTCTGCCCTTAGCCTGATCAGGCCCACAGGAAGGAAGCACACTGGGGGCAGCCTTTGAGAGTGTGGCAATGCGAGAGAACCTTCTTTAGGAGGGGACTCCCTGTTGCCGACCTTGAAAAAGCAAGGATAGGACATTCGTTTACTGGGGCTGTTGCAGAGGGGATGTGCCCAGGAGGTAGAGACTGCTTGGACTACTATTTTAGAGGTTGGGCCCCCCTGGTTGAGAACCACAGCACCTTGTATTCCTAAACTGCTTGAATGAGCGGGTGCACGTTAGGACAGACGAAGTCAGGCCTCATTGGAGCCGACTGCCTTTGGGAGTGGTAGAAGGTAAAATGGGAAGGGGAATGCTCTGGAGGAGGTTTGTCATGGCAGGTGGGCCAGCACGAGACCATCCAGATTCTCCAAGGCTCCAGAGATGACTTGGCTGGGAGCATCCCTCTGATGTTGTGCGGGGACTCCTACCTTAACAGGACCTGGCTGGGCATCTGCGGGAGGCAGAATAAATGGTTTATTAACTTAAGAGAGCGAGAAACTCACCTGGGGGGTTGCACAAAACCACTTCAAAACACTTGTACCTGGATTCTTGAGCCAACCCTCACAAAACTTATCTAGATCTGGAGTAGGGCTCAGGAAGCTGCACTTTTAATAAGCTTCCTGGGCAGTCCCACCACAGTGGTCCATGGAGAGACTGACTAAATTACTGTGTATTCTCCGTTGCTTTTGGGAGTCAAAGTGGGCAATGTGAAAAACTGCAGCAGGCATACGTATATACAGGGAATATTCAAGGCAAACAGAGGGGTAGAGTTATTCTATGCATGAATCAGATTTGAGAAAAGCTAGCCTGGTGGTTAAAGAACACAACCCTGGGAGAGACAGACAGACCAGATTCTGTCCTACTTACTTGTGTGATTTTGACCAAGTTCTTTTATCCTTCTGACTGTTTCTTCATATGGAAAAGAGCTATGGCTGTACATTTAGCACAATATTCTCTTTTGGCAAAGGCTGCTCTGGGTCGATTTGTGTTCTCTGCAACTTAATCTTTTCCGGTGTGTAAGCATTTTTAAGTTGTTTGGTGAAGTATTACATTTGACTTTCAACTGTTCATTACTTTGGGCAAAGCTTATATAATGCGGCAGAGACTAGAACCTATGCAGAGATAGTGAGAGGATGTGATAAGCTTATTCTGCCGGTTTATCAAAAAGTTTAATCTTTTCTCCTCTTCCTCCGCCTGCCACCAAGAGATGAGAAAGAAGGCAGAGCCTGGAAATGCACACCAAGCAATACTTCTGTGTCAGTTTGCCTTTTATTCCTCTGCCAGTACTTCCCAGAGAGATTTCACCAAAAGTGCCTAAGCTTGCCATGGTCATTGCTGTGAAGAACATTTCTCTCTATTGCTAGTCACATCCCCTTTTCCTTCTCCTGGGCGCTTAATGGATGTTTGGGGGCAGGAAATAAAATTTAAACTAAAACATCAAAAAAAAAAAGAAGAAAGATGAGCTCAAGTAGGCGTTATTGTGGTCCAGATAAGGTTTGGTTTATTCATTCCCTCGATTTGCATTTATCCCCCTTTGTGCCAGGCATGGGGGGAGAGAGAGAAATGTCTTCAAAGAGTCTGTGGTTGTATGGGGGAGGGAGCTGTGGAAATCTGTCATTTAGAAACAGCATGGAAGTGCTAGGGAAAAATTGTTTTGTTCATTTATCTCTCACTCATCCGTTCACCCAGAGCAACTACAAAGGGTTTCACGCGGAGGAACTGGATGCCCTGAACTTGACATTCTCCTGGGGGAAACAACAATGTAAAGCACCAGCAGTGGTAAGTCACCAGTAGTGATTTCAAGCCAGAAGGAACCACTCACCAATGGAGAGAGGGACAGGGTGAGCAGTGACTTGCAGAAAGGAGGGGTTATTTATTCATTCCAACTGCTGAGTTCAAGTTCATCTGGGTGGTTGTGTGGTTCGTGCTTACTGCATCTGTTTTTGGAACGTGGCTCCACCCTCCAAGAAGGGTGAGGATGATCACCCTTCTTTCCTCCTGCTGTGCCCCGGGGTCACCCAGCGAGTGTCTGCAGGGATGATCTGCTCTGTACTGGCTTTTCAGTCCCACTCCCGGGAGAAGAGAGACGAAGCTGTGTCTCCACCGCAGCTTGGCCTGATTCAGTCACTGGGTGAAAAGGTGGGAAGAAGGTCAAGTTCATGAGAACTGATACACTGCAGAGTCATTTAGTCCTGAAGTACCAGTTCTGGTTGCTGGTGAGTTGCTAAATCCAGGGACCTGAATGTAATTCCTCCAGAGCCACTGAGACATCATTTCTAGGCCCATGGCAGGCTGTAGGGGTGCTGACTTTTCTCAGTGCTAAGGAGCAGCCATCTTCTACTGAGAGAGGACTCTGTGTCAGCAGG
This sequence comes from Balaenoptera physalus, assembly GCF_965194825.1. NCBI lineage: Eukaryota > Metazoa > Chordata > Mammalia > Artiodactyla > Balaenopteridae > Balaenoptera > Balaenoptera physalus. The sequence goes on along the minus strand of NW_028125701.1, from coordinate 295,655 downwards.
AACAGAACCACACCAGGCACCGAAAAAGGTTCTGCATCCCAGCATCTCCCAACACAGTGATAGATAAACGGGTAGAAGATGCGACAGGGCAGTCACAATAGAACAGAAGCTTATCCCCAATAAATATGGAAAGATGTTCAACTTCACTACCTAACAAAGAAATTCAAGTTATAAATCTATTTCTTTTTTGCTCATCTCATTGGTAGAAAGTTTTAAGAATGCACAAAATTTGCTGCTAAGGATGTAAGGAAAAGGCTGTTTTCGTCTGTTGCTGCAGATGGGGATGGAAATTGCTGCGAACCTTCTGCAGGGTAATTTGGCAATTTGTGTATCAACAGCCTTAAAATGTTCATTCACTTTGAGCCAGTAGTTTTGCTTTTAGCATCTTATCCTAAGGTGAAAGTCAAATTTATGTACAAGACTTATGTTCAAGAATATTCATCTCAGCCAGTAGTGTAATAGAAAAAATATTAGAAGCTACCAAAAAATCCCACAATACGGGGTTGGTTAAATAACGGATGGCCCAACTTAAGAATGGAAAATAAAGACGCAGACGTAGAAAATGGACTTGAGGACACAGGGAAGGGGAAGGGGAAGCTGGGACGAATTGAGAGAGTGGCATGGACTTATATATACTACCAAATGTAAAATAGCTAGCTAGTGGGAAGCAGCCGCGTAGCACAGGGAAATCAGCTCGGTGCTTTGTGACCACCTAGAGGGGTGGGATAGGGAGGGTGGGAGGGAGACGCAAGAGGGAGGAGATATGGGGATATATGTGTATGTAGAGCTGATTCACTTTGTTATAAAGCAGAAACTAACACACCATTGTAAAGCAATTATACTCCAATAAAGATGTTTTTTTTAAAAAAGGATGGAAAACAGTTCATTCATTAAAAATGATTTTCTACAAGAATATTTAATGGTAGGAAGATGTAGTGTAAAAGCAGGGTACAAAATACTAGATGGAGTATTTCATTTTGTTAAAATTTAATAATACAAGTGTAGAAAACGTGATTAAGAGAACAGTACTGATTTGACTACGGGACATTTTTTTCTTTAAATTTTTCTGTAATTGGTGTTATAAAGCATCATATATCCTCTCTGAGTCTCAGTTTATGTTCTGTGAAGTGGGACTCATCATATCTACACTGCAGTGCGCTCGGGCAGAGCAGCACAATATTTGAAAGTGCCCTTGACAATGACCAGCCCATTGTAATACTCCAGGACTGGTTATAATATCATTGCCAATGACACACCCATAGTCCGGATATTATCCGTAACGATTACGAAGGTTGTTTATCTCCCTCCACTTTTACTAAGACAAAAAAAGGATTAATTGAAGACTCTTAAGTCATTTTTACTGAGGTTCTTTGTTTTTTTTGTTTTTTTTTTTTTTTCAAAATACTAATTGTAGGGCTTCCCTGGTGGCGCAGTGGTTGAGACTCTGCCTGCTAATGCACGGGACACGGGTTCGAGCCCTGCTCTGGGAAGATCCCACATGCCGTGGAGCAACTGGGCCCGTGAGCCACAACTACTGAGCCTGCGCGTCTGGAGCCTGTGCTCCGCAACAAGAGAGGCCGCGATAGTGAGCGGCCCGCGCACCGCAATGAAGAGTGGCCCCCGCTCCCCACAACTGGAGAAAGCCCTCACACAGAAACGAAGACCCAACACAGCTAAAAATAAATCAATAAATCAATAAATTTATTAAAAAGAAAAATACTAATTGTAAAGTCTGCAGTGGGTATATAGGTGTTCAACTTTTTTCCCGATTTTACGTTTCTGGTTTTGTTTTTAAATTTTTTATTTATTATTTATTTATTACTTTTATTTTTGGCTGTGTTGGGTCTTCATTTCTGCGCGAGGGCTTTCTTCAGTTGCGGCAAGTGGGGGCCACTCTTCTTCGTGGCGCGCGGGCCTCTCACTATCGCGGCATGTCTTGTTGCGGAGCAGAGGATCTAGACGCTCAGGCTCAGTAGTTGTGGCTCATGGGCCCAGTTGCTCCGCGGCATGTGGGATCTTCCCAGACCAGGGCTCAAACCCGTGTCCCCTGCATTGGCAGGCGGATTCTCAACCACTGCACCACCAGGGAAGCCCCCCCACCCCGATAGTTTTAAAACCAGCCTCAGTCATGCTTGCTTCAAGACTTATCCTGGCATCATGGACCACTGGATACTTTGGCTAGGTGTTAAACTCTCTTGTCCTGTGCCCGAGTCCCATCGTGGTGACTTAGTTGCCATCTAGGGCACTCTTGGCATGAGTCCTAGACATGAATCCAGCTCAATGGCTTGGGCCCTGCTCCCTGCTGGCTGACTGTCCTAATGCCCAGTGCCTCCTTTCTGCTTGGACTTCTGAGGGCCGCAGCCCCAGGACCCTCACTCTGTGTTCCCGGCTCTATTCAATGCCAACGGTACGTCTTTTGCTTGCTGTATGTCCCCTGCCCCAGTACCTCCTACTGGCTTTGACCTTCCTGTTTCAGGTCCTCTTATTGCGACCCTTTGTGTATAAGCCAGATCTGTTTGCCCTTCCTTCAAGGGGAGCTATTTCCCTGGTGTTTCCCTAGATGCTTATGATGAGACCCCTGCCAGAACTACACCAATCAGACCCTCCATGTACACGCTTGGGTCTGAACCCTTTCAGCGAGAGCAGGTTGGAGACCCATATATACATAAATATACAATGTGTACAAATCAAGTATTTTAAAGATTGTAAAGAATTCTTGTGAACGTATTAGGTTAGGGAAGTCAAGCAGGATCATCATATGATGGCATAATCAAGCACATGTATATAACATTTCCTATTTTTATATGATGCCATTTTAATAGATGTGCCCATCTTTTCAAAGTTCTAATCTGTGGCAGTGGGCAGTAGGGGGACGGGGTGGGTCACAGCAGGAAGAGGCATTCGCTGCCTTAGGCAGTTAAACCATTGCTCTCTCTTCAGAATGGCTCAGCCATCAGAATTCTGTGGGGTCTACCTCCTGGCACCGGGCTCCAATCGCCGGATTTTGGGTCTGGGGCAACCCAGATCTTTGTGCGAGTTTTCCGGAGAGTGCTTTCTCTTGGGAGCACGTCTGGGGACTGGCTTCTCTGCGTCCACCTTTGCTGGCGTGGCCAAAGGAACTGCTGCTGCAAAGAAAATCAGAACTGATCAGTCATTTCTGCTGTACACAGTCTCCTGCCAGAATTTCCCTCTCCCATGTCTCTCCCAGTTTCTGGCTGAAGACCTTTAATCTACTTGACATCCAGAACACAGCCTTGGCCCATCAGCTCCATGAGTCCCTAGAGAAGGGACACTGGCTGCAAAAGCAATTCCTAGAGCCTACGGCTGCAGCACATGAGGAAGTCTCTTCACCGTTTCCAGGGAAAACAGTAGAACCCGAAAGTCATTGCAATCATGAGCCTCTCCATCTCTCCTTTCCACAACAGAGAAAACATTTCTTGCAGTCTGTCACTTCTGAGGCTTTAATGGAAATGTCTTTCAAGTTTCGGAAAAAAATAGTCTAATATAAATTGGTTAAGAACCCCTCCCACCTTGGCAACCCCTCTTGGGCCCCATTTATACTGCCTGTTTCAACCACACTGAACTCTAGCCCTCTGATACTTTTATGTAGATTAGAACAAGGCCAAATGCTGAGGCGGAGGGATCAGGAGACTGAGAACCGTATTCTGGGCACCAAGTCTAGGCTCACATCAACCCAGCCTCCTGGGACACCATCTCCTCAGCCCTCCAGTCTCATTAGCACTTCAACACCCCTCTTGGTTCTTCCGGTCTTCCCATCAATATGGCACCACCCTCTCCGCTAGGAGTAAAAATCATTATAATCCTCTCTCCACCATGAAAGGATGAGATAAAGGCTCAGCAGCAGCCCCCGTGAAACACATGGTCAACACTCTGAAGAGGTGTTACTAAGGCGATTTGGTCCGACACAGAGAAGGAAAGAGACAACTCTGCCCTTAGCCTGATCAGGCCCACAGGAAGGAAGCACACTGGGGGAAGCCTTTGAGAGTGTGGCAATGACAGAGAACCTTCTTTAGGAGGGGACTCCCTGTTGCCGACCTTGAAAAAGCAAGGATGGGACATTTGTTTAATGGGGCTGTTACAGAGGGGATGTGCCCAGAGGTTAGGCCACCCTGCTTGAGAATCAAAGCACCTTCTAGTCCGAAATGGCTTGAATGCTCCAATCGCCGGATTTTGCGTCTGGGGCAACCCAGATCTTTGTGCGACATTTCCGGAGAGTGCTTTCTCTTGGGAGCACGTCTGGGGACTGGCTTCTCTGCTTCTACCTTTGCTGGCGTGGCCAAAGGAACATCCCCGTAGGCCCGGTAGCCACCAACCAGGCAGTATGTCTCCCCATGCCAGCCCAACTGCGTTTCTCCACACCCTCGGTAGAGGACATGGTAGTGACCAGGGGTAGGGGGAGAAACGGGAGCCACTGCTGCTGCAAAGAAAATCAGAACTGATCAGTCACTTCTGCTGTACACAGCCTCCTGCCAGAATTTCCCTCTCTCACGTCTCTCCCACTTTCTGGCTGAAGACCTTTAATCTACTTGACATCCAAAACACAGCTTTGGCCCATCACCTCTATGAGTCCCTAGAGAAGGGACACTGGCTGCAAAAGCAATTCGTAGAGCCTACGGCTGCAGCACATGAGGAAGTCTCTTCACCGTTTCCAGGGAAAACAGTAGAACCCGAAAATCATTGCAATCATGAGCCTCTCCATCTCTCCCTTCCACACCAGAGAAAACATTTCTTGCAGTCTGTCACTTCTGAGGCTTTAATGGAAATGTCTTTCAAGTTTTGGGAAAAACTAATCTAATATAAATTGGTTAAGGACCCCTCCCACCTTGGCAGCCCCTCTTGGGCCCCATTTATACTGCCTGTTTCAACCACACTGAACTCTAGCCCTCTGATACTTTTATGTAGATTAGAACAAGGCCAAATACTGAGGCAGAGTGATCAGGAGACTGAGACCCGCGTTCTGGGTACCAAGTCTAGGCTCACATCAACCCAGCCTCCTGGGACACCATCTCCTCAGCCCTCCAGTCTCATTAGCACTTCAACACCCCTCTTGGTTCTTCCGGTCTTCCCATCAATATGGCACCACCCTCTCCCCTAGTACTCAGCAGCTCAGGATGGGATGTGTCTGAGGGCACCGATGTAGATGTCTACATGACAGCACAGAGGTGCCTGGGTTTGAAGGTGTGTTTCAAGAGTGGCCCTCTTCCTCAAACTGCTCCATTTACCATTTGCCAACAAAAATGCACTTGTCTTTTGCTAAGAGGCCAATCAGGAAAGGGTCTGAATGGAAGCATCCTGTAGCCCAAAGGGGAAGCTAGATTTATAAAGATCAGGACCATCCTGCACACTTGTCCAGGGATGACCTTTCACTTGTCCTCAAAAGTGAGCACTGTGGGTCCCTGAAGATGTCCCAGGTCATTGGTATTACTTACAGCTGGGAACTCGCTCAGGTATACGTAGTCGGCAAGCCCCACAGGAACATGAGGCAGCCAGGTGAGGTGGTGTGTACACCATGGCTCCTCTAGAGATGCCCGGTGTCGGTGTTTCTGCCGCACTGCCCACCCACGGAACAGAGCTCAGGTTCGAGTAAAGATAGAGGATCCGGTCACACATTCTCCCTCAGACAACCAAAGAGGTTGGAGAACTTCTGGTGGAGAACTGTCAGGGAAGTTTGTCTGAGGGCAGCACTTTGGCAGTTATGCTGCCATGGAAACTGTGAGAAGGCCTGTGAGGTCATCACTACCCAGTGAGGTCATAATAAGGAACCTGTGACTTGGGGGTCAGGCTTCAGGAGGAGGGGCAGTTTTGTGGAGGAGAGCAGGGGGAGGGCAGAGGTACTCTGCCTGGCCCCTCACACCTGGGCCTCCCCACCCATGCCCTAGTCTAGCAGACATCCCAGGTGGGGCGTGCCGGTGGGCTGGCACAGCCCTATTGGCCCCAGGAAGGCAAAGGAGACCCACATTCTGAGATTGGCTTGAGAGGCAAGATTAACGTAAGAGAGAGCTAGGTTGTATGGCACTGACCCTAAGAGGCAGAGATTTGTGTGGACTGGGGAATCAGGGAAGGCTCCTTGGCAGTGGGCCTGAAGGACCAGTGAGATTTGGACCCATGGGGAAGAGAGGGAAGACATTCCAGTTTGGAAGTATAAAAGCAAAGACACATTCACCTCGCCCTTGTCCTGCCCCAAATATAAATTCATAGAACCCTCACATTTTCACAACTGAGGACTGAAGAAAAGCAAGAGGTGAAGGGGCCTACCCAGTGTTACACAGGTAGTGGAGAGGTGTTCTGCTCAATGGTTAGGTTCATGTTGGGGCTCCGGATTTACAACTGATAGGAATGTGAGGACAAGCTCATGCCATTTCAAACATTTCCAAGTGATACTGAGAGAGACGTTAAAGGTGCAAAAGGAGGGTGCTGAATGACCTCACAAAGTGGGAATGGTGGGCCCATTTTCATATGAAATTCAAAACAAGTTCATGACCAAAGGACATAATACAAAATGACAACATAATCATTACACTCCCCTCTCCCCTAGAAGTAAAAATCAGTATAATCCTCCCTCTCTCCACCATGAAAGGATGAGGTAAAGGCTCAGCAGCAGCCCCCGTGAAACACATGGTCACCACTGTGAAGAGGTGTTACTAAGACGATTTGGTCCGACTCAGAGAAGGAAAGAGACAACTCTGCCCTTAGCCTGATCAGGCCCACAGGAAGGAAGCACACTGGGGGCAGCCTTTGAGAGTGTGGCAATGCGAGAGAACCTTCTTTAGGAGGGGACTCCCTGTTGCCGACCTTGAAAAAGCAAGGATAGGACATTCGTTTACTGGGGCTGTTGCAGAGGGGATGTGCCCAGGAGGTAGAGACTGCTTGGACTACTATTTTAGAGGTTGGGCCCCCCTGGTTGAGAACCACAGCACCTTGTATTCCTAAACTGCTTGAATGAGCGGGTGCACGTTAGGACAGACGAAGTCAGGCCTCATTGGAGCCGACTGCCTTTGGGAGTGGTAGAAGGTAAAATGGGAAGGGGAATGCTCTGGAGGAGGTTTGTCATGGCAGGTGGGCCAGCACGAGACCATCCAGATTCTCCAAGGCTCCAGAGATGACTTGGCTGGGAGCATCCCTCTGATGTTGTGCGGGGACTCCTACCTTAACAGGACCTGGCTGGGCATCTGCGGGAGGCAGAATAAATGGTTTATTAACTTAAGAGAGCGAGAAACTCACCTGGGGGGTTGCACAAAACCACTTCAAAACACTTGTACCTGGATTCTTGAGCCAACCCTCACAAAACTTATCTAGATCTGGAGTAGGGCTCAGGAAGCTGCACTTTTAATAAGCTTCCTGGGCAGTCCCACCACAGTGGTCCATGGAGAGACTGACTAAATTACTGTGTATTCTCCGTTGCTTTTGGGAGTCAAAGTGGGCAATGTGAAAAACTGCAGCAGGCATACGTATATACAGGGAATATTCAAGGCAAACAGAGGGGTAGAGTTATTCTATGCATGAATCAGATTTGAGAAAAGCTAGCCTGGTGGTTAAAGAACACAACCCTGGGAGAGACAGACAGACCAGATTCTGTCCTACTTACTTGTGTGATTTTGACCAAGTTCTTTTATCCTTCTGACTGTTTCTTCATATGGAAAAGAGCTATGGCTGTACATTTAGCACAATATTCTCTTTTGGCAAAGGCTGCTCTGGGTCGATTTGTGTTCTCTGCAACTTAATCTTTTCCGGTGTGTAAGCATTTTTAAGTTGTTTGGTGAAGTATTACATTTGACTTTCAACTGTTCATTACTTTGGGCAAAGCTTATATAATGCGGCAGAGACTAGAACCTATGCAGAGATAGTGAGAGGATGTGATAAGCTTATTCTGCCGGTTTATCAAAAAGTTTAATCTTTTCTCCTCTTCCTCCGCCTGCCACCAAGAGATGAGAAAGAAGGCAGAGCCTGGAAATGCACACCAAGCAATACTTCTGTGTCAGTTTGCCTTTTATTCCTCTGCCAGTACTTCCCAGAGAGATTTCACCAAAAGTGCCTAAGCTTGCCATGGTCATTGCTGTGAAGAACATTTCTCTCTATTGCTAGTCACATCCCCTTTTCCTTCTCCTGGGCGCTTAATGGATGTTTGGGGGCAGGAAATAAAATTTAAACTAAAACATCAAAAAAAAAAAGAAGAAAGATGAGCTCAAGTAGGCGTTATTGTGGTCCAGATAAGGTTTGGTTTATTCATTCCCTCGATTTGCATTTATCCCCCTTTGTGCCAGGCATGGGGGGAGAGAGAGAAATGTCTTCAAAGAGTCTGTGGTTGTATGGGGGAGGGAGCTGTGGAAATCTGTCATTTAGAAACAGCATGGAAGTGCTAGGGAAAAATTGTTTTGTTCATTTATCTCTCACTCATCCGTTCACCCAGAGCAACTACAAAGGGTTTCACGCGGAGGAACTGGATGCCCTGAACTTGACATTCTCCTGGGGGAAACAACAATGTAAAGCACCAGCAGTGGTAAGTCACCAGTAGTGATTTCAAGCCAGAAGGAACCACTCACCAATGGAGAGAGGGACAGGGTGAGCAGTGACTTGCAGAAAGGAGGGGTTATTTATTCATTCCAACTGCTGAGTTCAAGTTCATCTGGGTGGTTGTGTGGTTCGTGCTTACTGCATCTGTTTTTGGAACGTGGCTCCACCCTCCAAGAAGGGTGAGGATGATCACCCTTCTTTCCTCCTGCTGTGCCCCGGGGTCACCCAGCGAGTGTCTGCAGGGATGATCTGCTCTGTACTGGCTTTTCAGTCCCACTCCCGGGAGAAGAGAGACGAAGCTGTGTCTCCACCGCAGCTTGGCCTGATTCAGTCACTGGGTGAAAAGGTGGGAAGAAGGTCAAGTTCATGAGAACTGATACACTGCAGAGTCATTTAGTCCTGAAGTACCAGTTCTGGTTGCTGGTGAGTTGCTAAATCCAGGGACCTGAATGTAATTCCTCCAGAGCCACTGAGACATCATTTCTAGGCCCATGGCAGGCTGTAGGGGTGCTGACTTTTCTCAGTGCTAAGGAGCAGCCATCTTCTACTGAGAGAGGACTCTGTGTCAGCAGGAACAGAACCACACCAGGCACCGAAAAAGGTTCTGCATCCCAGCATCTCCCAACACAGTGATAGATAAACGGGTAGAAGATGCGACAGGGCAGTCACAATAGAACAGAAGCTTATCCCCAATAAATATGGAAAGATGTTCAACTTCACTACCTAACAAAGAAATTCAAGTTATAAATCTATTTCTTTTTTGCTCATCTCATTGGTAGAAAGTTTTAAGAATGCACAAAATTTGCTGCTAAGGATGTAAGGAAAAGGCTGTTTTCGTCTGTTGCTGCAGATGGGGATGGAAATTGCTGCGAACCTTCTGCAGGGTAATTTGGCAATTTGTGTATCAACAGCCTTAAAATGTTCATACACTTTGAGCCAGTAGTTTTGCTTTTAGCATCTTATCCTAAGGTGAAAGTCAAATTTACAAGACTTATGTTCAAGAATATTCATCTCAGCCAGTAGTGTAATAGAAAAAATATTAGAAGCTACCAAAAAATCCCACAATACGGGGTTGGTTAAATAACGGATGGCCCAACTTAAGAATGGAAAATAAAGACGCAGACGTAGAAAATGGACTTGAGGACACAGGGAAGGGGAAGGGGAAGCTGGGACGAATTGAGAGAGTGGCATGGACTTATATATACTACCAAATGTAAAATAGCTAGCTAGTGGGAAGCAGCCGCGTAGCACAGGGAAATCAGCTCGGTGCTTTGTGACCACCTAGAGGGGTGGGATAGGGAGGGTGGGAGGGAGACGCAAGAGGGAGGAGATATGGGGATATATGTGTATGTAGAGCTGATTCACTTTGTTATAAAGCAGAAACTAACACACCATTGTAAAGCAATTATACTCCAATAAAGATGTTTTTTTTAAAAAAGGATGGAAAACAGTTCATTCATTAAAAATGATTTTCTACAAGAATATTTAATGGTAGGAAGATGTAGTGTAAAAGCAGGGTACAAAATACTAGATGGAGTATTTCATTTTGTTAAAATTTAATAATACAAGTGTAGAAAACGTGATTAAGAGAACAGTACTGATTTGACTACGGGACATTTTTTTCTTTAAATTTTTCTGTAATTGGTGTTATAAAGCATCATATATCCTCTCTGAGTCTCAGTTTATGTTCTGTGAAGTGGGACTCATCATATCTACACTGCAGTGCGCTCGGGCAGAGCAGCACAATATTTGAAAGTGCCCTTGACAATGACCAGCCCATTGTAATACTCCAGGACTGGTTATAATATCATTGCCAATGACACACCCATAGTCCGGATATTATCCGTAACGATTACGAAGGTTGTTTATCTCCCTCCACTTTTACTAAGACAAAAAAAGGATTAATTGAAGACTCTTAAGTCATTTTTACTGAGGTTCTTTGTTTTTTTTGTTTTTTTTTTTTTTTCAAAATACTAATTGTAGGGCTTCCCTGGTGGCGCAGTGGTTGAGACTCTGCCTGCTAATGCACGGGACACGGGTTCGAGCCCTGCTCTGGGAAGATCCCACATGCCGTGGAGCAACTGGGCCCGTGAGCCACAACTACTGAGCCTGCGCGTCTGGAGCCTGTGCTCCGCAACAAGAGAGGCCGCGATAGTGAGCGGCCCGCGCACCGCAATGAAGAGTGGCCCCCGCTCCCCACAACTGGAGAAAGCCCTCACACAGAAACGAAGACCCAACACAGCTAAAAATAAATCAATAAATCAATAAATTTATTAAAAAGAAAAATACTAATTGTAAAGTCTGCAGTGGGTATATAGGTGTTCAACTTTTTTCCCGATTTTACGTTTCTGGTTTTGTTTTTAAATTTTTTATTTATTATTTATTTATTACTTTTATTTTTGGCTGTGTTGGGTCTTCATTTCTGCGCGAGGGCTTTCTTCAGTTGCGGCAAGTGGGGGCCACTCTTCTTCGTGGCGCGCGGGCCTCTCACTATCGCGGCATGTCTTGTTGCGGAGCAGAGGATCTAGACGCTCAGGCTCAGTAGTTGTGGCTCATGGGCCCAGTTGCTCCGCGGCATGTGGGATCTTCCCAGACCAGGGCTCAAACCCGTGTCCCCTGCATTGGCAGGCGGATTCTCAACCACTGCACCACCAGGGAAGCCCCCCCACCCCGATAGTTTTAAAACCAGCCTCAGTCATGCTTGCTTCAAGACTTATCCTGGCATCATGGACCACTGGATACTTTGGCTAGGTGTTAAACTCTCTTGTCCTGTGCCCGAGTCCCATCGTGATGACTTAGTTGCCATCTAGGGCACTCTTGGCATGAGTCCTAGACATGAATCCAGCTCAATGGCTTGGGCCCTGCTCCCTGCTGGCTGACTGTCCTAATGCCCAGTGCCTCCTTTCTGCTTGGACTTCTGAGGGCCGCAGCCCCAGGACCCTCACTCTGTGTTCCCGGCTCTATTCAATGCCAACGGTACGTCTTTTGCTTGCTGTATGTCCCCTGCCCCAGTACCTCCTACTGGCTTTGACCTTCCTGTTTCAGGTCCTCTTATTGCGACCCTTTGTGTATAAGCCAGATCTGTTTGCCCTTCCTTCAAGGGGAGCTATTTCCCTGGTGTTTCCCTAGATGCTTATGATGAGACCCCTGCCAGAACTACACCAATCAGACCCTCCATGTACACGCTTGGGTCTGAACCCTTTCAGCGAGAGCAGGTTGGAGACCCATATATACATAAATATACAATGTGTACAAATCAAGTATTTTAAAGATTGTAAAGAATTCTTGTGAACGTATTAGGTTAGGGAAGTCAAGCAGGATCATCATATGATGGCATAATCAAGCACATGTATATAACATTTCCTATTTTTATATGATGCCATTTTAATAGATGTGCCCATCTTTTCAAAGTTCTAATCTGTGGCAGTGGGCAGTAGGGGGACGGGGTGGGTCACAGCAGGAAGAGGCATTCGCTGCCTTAGGCAGTTAAACCATTGCTCTCTCTTCAGAATGGCTCAGCCAGCAGGATTCTGTGGGGTCTACCTCCTGGCACCGGGCTCCAATCGCCGGATTTTGGGTCTGGGGCAACCCAGATCTTTGTGCGAGTTTTCCGGAGAGTGCTTTCTCTTGGGAGCACGTCTGGGGACTGGCTTCTCTGCGTCCACCTTTGCTGGCGTGGCCAAAGGAACTGCTGCTGCAAAGAAAATCAGAACTGATCAGTCATTTCTGCTGTACACAGTCTCCTGCCAGAATTTCCCTCTCCCATGTCTCTCCCAGTTTCTGGCTGAAGACCTTTAATCTACTTGACATCCAGAACACAGCCTTGGCCCATCAGCTCCATGAGTCCCTAGAGAAGGGACACTGGCTGCAAAAGCAATTCCTAGAGCCTACGGCTGCAGCACATGAGGAAGTCTCTTCACCGTTTCCAGGGAAAACAGTAGAACCCGAAAGTCATTGCAATCATGAGCCTCTCCATCTCTCCTTTCCACAACAGAGAAAACATTTCTTGCAGTCTGTCACTTCTGAGGCTTTAATGGAAATGTCTTTCAAGTTTCAGAAAAAAATAGTCTAATATAAATTGGTTAAGAACCCCTCCCACCTTGGCAACCCCTCTTGGGCCCCATTTATACTGCCTGTTTCAACCACACTGAACTCTAGCCCTCTGATACTTTTATGTAGATTAGAACAAGGCCAAATGCTGAGGCGGAGGGATCAGGAGACTGAGAACCGTATTCTGGGCACCAAGTCTAGGCTCACATCAACCCAGCCTCCTGGGACACCATCTCCTCAGCCCTCCAGTCTCATTAGCACTTCAACACCCCTCTTGGTTCTTCCGGTCTTCCCATCAATATGGCACCACCCTCTCCGCTAGGAGTAAAAATCATTATAATCCTCTCTCCACCATGAAAGGATGAGATAAAGGCTCAGCAGCAGCCCCCGTGAAACACATGGTCAACACTGTGAAGAGGTGTTACTAAGGCGATTTGGTCCGACACAGAGAAGGAAAGAGACAACTCTGCCCTTAGCCTGATCAGGCCCACAGGAAGGAAGCACACTGGGGGAAGCCTTTGAGAGTGTGGCAATGAGAGAGAACCTTCTTTAGGAGGGGACTCCTTGTTGCCGACCTTGAAAAAGCAAGGATGGGACATTTGTTTAATGGGGCTGTTACAGAGGGGATGTGCCCAGAGGTTAGGCCACCCTGCTTGAGAATCAAAGCACCTTCTAGTCCGAAATGGCTTGAATGCTCCAATCGCCGGATTTTGCGTCTGGGGCAACCCAGATCTTTGTGCGACATTTCCGGAGAGTGCTTTCTCTTGGGAGCACGTCTGGGGACTGGCTTCTCTGCTTCTACCTTTGCTGGCGTGGCCAAAGGAACATCCCCGTAGGCCCGGTAGCCACCAACCAGGCAGTATGTCTCCCCATGCCAGCCCAACTGCGTTTCTCCACACCCTCGGTAGAGGACATGGTAGTGACCAGGGGTAGGGGGAGAAACGGGAGCCACTGCTGCTGCAAAGAAAATCAGAACTGATCAGTCACTTCTGCTGTACACAGCCTCCTGCCAGAATTTCCCTCTCTCACGTCTCTCCCACTTTCTGGCTGAAGACCTTTAATCTACTTGACATCCAAAACACAGCTTTGGCCCATCACCTCTATGAGTCCCTAGAGAAGGGACACTGGCTGCAAAAGCAATTCGTAGAGCCTACGGCTGCAGCACATGAGGAAGTCTCTTCACCGTTTCCAGGGAAAACAGTAGAACCCGAAAATCATTGCAATCATGAGCCTCTCCATCTCTCCCTTCCACACCAGAGAAAACATTTCTTGCAGTCTGTCACTTCTGAGGCTTTAATGGAAATGTCTTTCAAGTTTTGGGAAAAACTAATCTAATATAAATTGGTTAAGGACCCCTCCCACCTTGGCAGCCCCTCTTGGGCCCCATTTATACTGCCTGTTTCAACCACACTGAACTCTAGCCCTCTGATACTTTTATGTAGATTAGAACAAGGCCAAATACTGAGGCCGAGTGATCAGGAGACTGAGACCCGCGTTCTGGGTACCAAGTCTAGGCTCACATCAACCCAGCCTCCTGGGACACCATCTCCTCAGCCCTCCAGTCTCATTAGCACTTCAACACCCCTCTTGGTTCTTCCGGTCTTCCCATCAATATGGCACCACCCTCTCCCCTAGTACTCAGCAGCTCAGGATGGGATGTGTCTGAGGGCACCGATGTAGATGTCTACATGACAGCACAGAGGTGCCTGGGTTTGAAGGTGTGTTTCAAGAGTGGCCCTCTTCCTCAAACTGCTCCATTTACCATTTGCCAACAAAAATGCACTTGTCTTTTGCTAAGAGGCCAATCAGGAAAGGGTCTGAATGGAAGCATCCTGTAGCCCAAAGGGGAAGCTAGATTTATAAAGATCAGGACCATCCTGCACACTTGTCCAGGGATGACCTTTCACTTGTCCTCAAAAGTGAGCACTGTGGGTCCCTGAAGATGTCCCAGGTCATTGGTATTACTTACAGCTGGGAACTCGCTCAGGTATACGTAGTCGGCAAGCCCCACAGGAACATGAGGCAGCCAGGTGAGGTGGTGTGTACACCATGGCTCCTCTAGAGATGCCCGGTGTCGGTGTTTCTGCCGCACTGCCCACCCACGGAACAGAGCTCAGGTTCGAGTAAAGATAGAGGATCCGGTCACACATTCTCCCTCAGACAACCAAAGAGGTTGGAGAACTTCTGGTGGAGAACTGTCAGGGAAGTTTGTCTGAGGGCAGCACTTTGGCAGTTATGCTGCCATGGAAACTGTGAGAAGGCCTGTGAGGTCATCACTACCCAGTGAGGTCATAATAAGGAACCTGTGACTTGGGGGTCAGGCTTCAGGAGGAGGGGCAGTTTTGTGGAGGAGAGCAGGGGGAGGGCAGAGGTACTCTGCCTGGCCCCTCACACCTGGGCCTCCCCACCCATGCCCTAGTCTAGCAGACATCCCAGGTGGGGCGTGCCGGTGGGCTGGCACAGCCCTATTGGCCCCAGGAAGGCAAAGGAGACCCACATTCTGAGATTGGCTTGAGAGGCAAGATTAACGTAAGAGAGAGCTAGGTTGTATGGCACTGACCCTAAGAGGCAGAGATTTGTGTGGACTGGGGAATCAGGGAAGGCTCCTTGGCAGTGGGCCTGAAGGACCAGTGAGATTTGGACCCATGGGGAAGAGAGGGAAGACATTCCAGTTTGGAAGTATAAAAGCAAAGACACATTCACCTCGCCCTTGTCCTGCCCCAAATATAAATTCATAGAACCCTCACATTTTCACAACTGAGGACTGAAGAAAAGCAAGAGGTGAAGGGGCCTACCCAGTGTTACACAGGTAGTGGAGAGGTGTTCTGCTCAATGGTTAGGTTCATGTTGGGGCTCCGGATTTACAACTGATAGGAATGTGAGGACAAGCTCATGCCATTTCAAACATTTCCAAGTGATACTGAGAGAGACGTTAAAGGTGCAAAATGAGGGTGCTGAATGACCTCACAAAGTGGGAATGGTGGGCCCATTTTCATATGAAATTCAAAACAAGTTCATGACCAAAGGACATAATACAAAATGACAACATAATCATTACACTCCCCTCTCCCCTAGAAGTAAAAATCAGTATAATCCTCCCTCTCTCCACCATGAAAGGATGAGGTAAAGGCTCAGCAGCAGCCCCCGTGAAACACATGGTCACCACTGTGAAGAGGTGTTACTAAGACGATTTGGTCCGACTCAGAGAAGGAAAGAGACAACTCTGCCCTTAGCCTGATCAGGCCCACAGGAAGGAAGCACACTGGGGGCAGCCTTTGAGAGTGTGGCAATGCGAGAGAACCTTCTTTAGGAGGGGACTCCCTGTTGCCGACCTTGAAAAAGCAAGGATAGGACATTCGTTTACTGGGGCTGTTGCAGAGGGGATGTGCCCAGGAGGTAGAGACTGCTTGGACTACTATTTTAGAGGTTGGGCCCCCCTGGTTGAGAACCACAGCACCTTGTATTCCTAAACTGCTTGAATGAGCGGGTGCACGTTAGGACAGACGAAGTCAGGCCTCATTGGAGCCGACTGCCTTTGGGAGTGGTAGAAGGTAAAATGGGAAGGGGAATGCTCTGGAGGAGGTTTGTCATGGCAGGTGGGCCAGCACGAGACCATCCAGATTCTCCAAGGCTCCAGAGATGACTTGGCTGGGAGCATCCCTCTGATGTGGTGCGGGGACTCCTACCTTAACAGGACCTGGCTGGGCATCTGCGGGAGGCAGAATAAATGGTTTATTAACTTAAGAGAGCGAGAAACTCACCTGGGGGGTTGCACAAAACCACTTCAAAACACTTGTACCTGGATTCTTGAGCCAACCCTCACAAAACTTATCTAGATCTGGAGTAGGGCTCAGGAAGCTGCACTTTTAATAAGCTTCCTGGGCAGTCCCACCACAGTGGTCCATGGAGAGACTGACCAAATTACTGTGTATTCTCCGTTGCTTTTGGGAGTCAAAGTGGGCAATGTGAAAAACTGCAGCAGGCATACGTATATACAGGGAATATTCAAGGCAAACAGAGGGGTAGAGTTATTCTATGCATGAATCAGATTTGAGAAAAGCTAGCCTGGTGGTTAAAGAACACAACCCTGGGAGAGACAGACAGACCAGATTCTGTCCTACTTACTTGTGTGATTTTGACCAAGTTCTTTTATCCTTCTGACTGTTTCTTCATATGGAAAAGAGCTATGGCTGTACATTTAGCACAATATTCTCTTTTGGCAAAGGCTGCTCTGGGTCCATTTGTGTTCTCTGCAACTTAATCTTTTCCGGTGTGTAAGCATTTTTAAGTTGTTTGGTGAAGTATTACATTTGACTTTCAACTGTTCATTACTTTGGGCAAAGCTTATATAATGCGGCAGAGACTAGAACCTATGCAGAGATAGTGAGAGGATGTGATAAGCTTATTCTGCCGGTTTATCAAAAAGTTTAATCTTTTCTCCTCTTCCTCCGCCTGCCACCAAGAGATGAGAAAGAAGGCAGAGCCTGGAAATGCACACCAAGCAATACTTCTGTGTCAGTTTGCCTTTTATTCCTCTGCCAGTACTTCCCAGAGAGATTTCACCAAAAGTGCCTAAGCTTGCCATGGTCATTGCTGTGAAGAACATTTCTCTCTATTGCTAGTCACATCCCCTTTTCCTTCTCCTGGGCGCTTAATGGATGTTTGGGGGCAGGAAATAAAATTTAAACTAAAACATCAAAAAAAAAAAGAAGAAAGATGAGCTCAAGTAGGCGTTATTGTGGTCCAGATAAGGTTTGGTTTATTCATTCCCTCGATTTGCATTTATCCCCCTTTGTGCCAGGCATGGGGGGAGAGAGAGAAATGTCTTCAAAGAGTCTGTGGTTGTATGGGGGAGGGAGCTGTGGAAATCTGTCATTTAGAAACAGCATGGAAGTGCTAGGGAAAAATTGTTTTGTTCATTTATCTCTCACTCATCCGTTCACCCAGAGCAACTACAAAGGGTTTCACGCGGAGGAACTGGATGCCCTGAACTTGACATTCTCCTGGGGGAAACAACAATGTAAAGCACCAGCAGTGGTAAGTCACCAGTAGTGATTTCAAGCCAGAAGGAACCACTCACCAATGGAGAGAGGGACAGGGTGAGCAGTGACTTGCAGAAAGGAGGGGTTATTTATTCATTCCAACTGCTGAGTTCAAGTTCATCTGGGTGGTTGTGTGGTTCGTGCTTACTGCATCTGTTTTTGGAACGTGGCTCCACCCTCCAAGAAGGGTGAGGATGATCACCCTTCTTTCCTCCTGCTGTGCCCCGGGGTCACCCAGCGAGTGTCTGCAGGGATGATCTGCTCTGTACTGGCTTTTCAGTCCCACTCCCGGGAGAAGAGAGACGAAGCTGTGTCTCCACCGCAGCTTGCCCTGATTCAGTCACTGGGTGAAAAGGTGGGAAGAAGGTCAAGTTCATGAGAACTGATACACTGCAGAGTCATTTAGTCCTGAAGTACCAGTTCTGGTTGCTGGTGAGTTGCTAAATCCAGGGACCTGAATGTAATTCCTCCAGAGCCACTGAGACATCATTTCTAGGCCCATGGCAGGCTGTAGGGGTGCTGACTTTTCTCAGTGCTAAGGAGCAGCCATCTTCTACTGAGAGAGGACTCTGTGTCAGCAGGAACAGAACCACACCAGGCACCGAAAAAGGTTCTGCATCCCAGCATCTCCCAACACAGTGATAGATAAACGGGTAGAAGATGCGACAGGGCAGTCACAATAGAACAGAAGCTTATCCCCAATAAATATGGAAAGATGTTCAACTTCACTACCTAACAAAGAAATTCAAGTTATAAATCTATTTCTTTTTTGCTCATCTCATTGGTAGAAAGTTTTAAGAATGCACAAAATTTGCTGCTAAGGATGTAAGGAAAAGGCTGTTTTCGTCTGTTGCTGCAGATGGGGATGGAAATTGCTGCGAACCTTCTGCAGGGTAATTTGGCAATTTGTGTATCAACAGCCTTAAAATGTTCATACACTTTGAGCCAGTAGTTTTGCTTTTAGCATCTTATCCTAAGGTGAAAGTCAAATTTATGTACAAGACTTATGTTCAAGAATATTCATCTCAGCCAGTAGTGTAATAGAAAAAATATTAGAAGCTACCAAAAAATCCCACAATACGGGGTTGGTTAAATAACGGATGGCCCAACTTAAGAATGGAAAATAAAGACGCAGACGTAGAAAATGGACTTGAGGACACAGGGAAGGGGAAGGGGAAGCTGGGACGAATTGAGAGAGTGGCATGGACTTATATATACTACCAAATGTAAAATAGCTAGCTAGTGGGAAGCAGCCGCGTAGCACAGGGAAATCAGCTCGGTGCTTTGTGACCACCTAGAGGGGTGGGATAGGGAGGGTGGGAGGGAGACGCAAGAGGGAGGAGATATGGGGATATATGTGTATGTAGAGCTGATTCACTTTGTTATAAAGCAGAAACTAACACACCATTGTAAAGCAATTATACTCCAATAAAGATGTTTTTTTTAAAAAAGGATGGAAAACAGTTCATTCATTAAAAATGATTTTCTACAAGAATATTTAATGGTGGGAAGATGTAGTGTAAAAGCAGGGTACAAAATACTAGATGGAGTATTTCATTTTGTTAAAATTTAATACTACAAGTGTAGAAAACGTGATTAAGAGAACAGTACTGATTTGACAACGGGACATTTTTTTCTTTAAATTTTTCTGTATTTGGTGTTATAAAGCATCATATATCCTCTCTGAGTCTCAGTTTATGTTCTGTGAAGTGGGACTCATCACATCTACACTGCAGTGCGCTCGGGCAGAGCAGCACAATATTTGAAAGTGCCCTTGACAATGACCAGCCCATTGTAATACTCCAGGACTGGTTATAATATCATTGCCAATGACACACCCATAGTCCGGATATTATCCGTAACGATTACTAAGGTTGTTTATCTCCCTCCACTTTTACTAAGACAAAAAAAGGATTAATTGAAGACTCAAGTCATTTTTACTGAGGTTTTTTTTTTTTTTTTTTTTTCAAAATACTAATTGTAGGGCTTCCCTGGTGGCCCAGTGGTTGAGAATCTGCCTGCTAATGCACGGGACACGGGTTCGAGCCCTGCTCTGGGAAGATCCCACATGCCGTGGAGCAACTGGGCCCGTGAGCCACAACTACTGAGCCTGCGCGTCTGGAGCCTGTGCTCCGCAACAAGAGAGGCCGCGATAGTGAGCGGCCCGCGCACCGCAATGAAGAGTGGCCCCCGCTCCCCACAACTGGAGAAAGCCCTCACACAGAAAGGAAGACCCAACACAGCTAAAAATAAATCAATAAATCAATAAATTTATTAAAAAGAAAAATACTAATTTAAAGTCTGCAGTGGGTATATAGGTGTTCAACTTTTTTCCAGATTTTACGTTTCTGGTTTTGTTTTTAAATTTTTTATTTATTATTTATTTATTACTTTTATTTTTGGCTGTGTTGGGTCTTCGTTTCTGTGCGAGTGCTTTCTCCAGTTGCGGCAAGTGGGGGCCACTCTTCTTCGCGGCGCGCGGGCCTCTCACTATCGCGGCCTGTCTTGTTGCGGAGCAGACGCTCTAGACGCTCAGGCTCACTAGTTGTGGCTCACGGGCCCAGTTGCTCCGCGGCATGTGGGATCTTCCCAGACCAGTGCTCGAACCCGTGTCCCCTGCATTGGCAGGCGGATTCTCAACCACTTCACCACCAGGGAAGACCCCCACCCCGATAATTTTAAAACCAGCCTCAGTCATGTTTGCTTCAAGACTTATCCTGGCATCATGGACCACTGGATACTTTGGCTAGGTGTTAAACTCTCTTGTCCTGTGCCCAAGTCCCATCGTGGTGACTTAGTTGCCATCTAGGGCACTCTTGGCATGAGTCCTAGACATGAATACTGCTCAATGGCTTGGGCCCTGCTCCCTGCTGGCTGACTGTCCTAATGCCCAGTGCCTCCTTTCTACTTGGACTTCTGAGGGCCGCAGCCCCAGGACCCTCACTCTGTGTTCCCGGCTCTATTCAATGCCAACGGTATGTCTTTTGCTTGCTGTATGTCCCCTGCCCCAGTACCTCCTACTGGCTTTGACCTTCCTGTTTCAGGTCCTCTTATTGCGACCCTTTGTGTATAAGCCAGATCTGTTTGCCCTTCCTCCAAGGGGAGCTTTTTCCCTGGTGTTTCCCTAGATGCTTATGATGAGACCCCTGCCAGAACTACACCAATCAGACCCTCCATGTACACGCTTGGGTCTGAACCCTTTTAGCGAGAGCAGGTTGGAAACCCATATATACATAAATATACAATGTGTACAAATCAAGTATTTTAAAGATTGTAAAGAATTCTTGTGAACGTATTAGGTTAGGGAAGTCAAGCAGGATCATCATATGATGGCATAATCAAGCACATGTATATAACATTTCCTATTTTTATATGATGCCATTTTAATAGATGTGCCCATCTTTTCAAAGTTCTAATCTGTGGCAGTGGGCAGTAGGGGGACGGGGTGGGTCACAGCAGGAAGAGGCATTCGCTGCCTTAGGCAGTTAAACCATTGCTCTCTCTTCAGAATGGCTCAGCCAGCAGGATTCTGTGGGGTCTACCTCCTGGCACCGGTCTCCAATCACCGGATTTTGGGTCTAGGGCAACCCAGATCTTTGTGCGAGTTTTCCGGAGAGTGCTTTCTCTTGGGAGCACGTCTGGGGACTGGCTTCTCTGCTTCCACCTTTGCTGGCGTGGCCAAAGGTACTGCTGCTGCAAAGAAAATCAGAACTGATCAGTCACTTCTGCTGTACACAGTCTCCTGCCAGAATTTCCCTCTCTCATGTCTCTCCCAGTTTCTGGCTGAAGACCTTTAATCTACTTGACATCCAGAACACAGCCTTGGCCCATCACCTCCATGAGTCCCTAGAGAAGGGACACTGGCTGCAAAAGCAATTCCTAGAGCCTATGGCTGCAGCACATGAGGAAGTCTCTTCACCGTTTCCAGGGAAAACAGTAGAACCCGAAAGTCATGGCAATCATGAGCCTCTCCATCTCTCCTATCCACAACAGAGAAAACATTTCTTGCAGTCTGTCACTTCTGAGGCTTTAATGGAAATGTCTTTCAAGTTTCGGAAAAAAATAGTCTAATATAAATTGGTTACGAACCCCTCCCACCTTGGCAACCCCTCTTGGGCCCCATTTATACTGCCTGTTTCAACCACACTGAACTCTAGCCCTCTGATACTTTTATGTAGATTAGAACAAGGCCAAATGCTGAGGCGGAGGGATCAGGAGACTGAGAATCGTATTCTGGGCACCAAGTCTAGGCTCACATCAACCCAGCCTCCTGGGACACCATCTCCTCAACCCTCCAGTCTCATTAGCACTTCAACACCCCTCTTGGTTCTTCCGGTCTTCCCATCAATATGGCACCACCCTCTCCGCTAGGAGTAAAAATCATTATAATCCTCTCTCCACCATGAAAGGATGAGATAAAGGCTCAGCAGCAGCCCCCGTGAAACACATGGTCAACACTGTGAAGAGGTGTTACTAAGGCGATTTGGTCCGACTCAGAGAAGGAAAGAGACAACTCTGCCCTTAGCCTGATCAGGCCCACAGGAAGGAAGCACACTGGGGGCAGCCTTTGAGAGTGTGGCAATGCGAGAGAACCTTCTTTAGGAGGGGACTCCCTGTTGCCGACCTTGAAAAAGCAAGGATGGGACATTTGTTTACTGGGGCTGTTACAGAGGGGATGTGCCCAGAGGTTAGGCCACCCTGCTTGAGAATCAAAGCACCTTCTAGTCCGAAATGGCTTGAATGCTCCAGTCGCCGGATTTTGGGTCTGGGGCAACCCAGATCTTTGTGCGACATTTCCGGAGAGTGCTTTCTCTTGGGAGCACGTCTGGGGACTGGCTTCTCTGCTTCTACCTTTGCTGGCGTGGCCAAAGGAACATCCCCGTAGGCCCGGTAGCCACCAACCAGGCAGTATGTCTCCCCATGCCAGCCCAACTGCGTTTCTCCACACCCTCGGTAGAGGACATGGTAGTGACCAGGGGTAGGGGGAGAAACGGGAGCCACTGCTGCTGCAAAGAAAATTAGAACTGATCAGTCACTTCTGCTGTACACAGCCTCCTGCCAGAATTTCCCTCTCTCACGTCTCTCCCACTTTCTGGCTGAAGACCTTTAATCTACTTGACATCAAGAACACAGCCTTGGCCCATCACCTCCATGAGTCCCTAGAGAAGGGACACTGGCTGCAAAAGCAATTCCTAGAGCCTACGGCTGCAGCACATGAGGAAGTCTCTTCACCGTTTCCAGGGAAAAGAGTAGAACCCGAAAGTCATTGCAATCATGAGCCTCTCCATCTCTCCCTTCCACACCAGAGAAAACATTTCTTGCAGTCTGTCACTTCTGAGGCTTTAATGGAAATGTCTTTCAAGTTTTGGGAAAAACTAATCTAATATACATTGGTTAAGGACCCCTCCCACCCTGGCAGCCCCTCTTGGGCCCCATTTATACTGCCTGTTTCAACCACACTGAACTCTAGCCCTCTGATACTTTCATGTAGATTAGGACAAGGCCAAATACTGAGGCAGAGTGATCAGGAGACTGAGACCCGCGTTCTGGGTACCAAGTCTAGGCTCACATCAACCCAGCCTCCTGGGACACCATCTCCTCAGCCCTCCAGTCTCATTAGCACTTCAACACCCCTCTTGGTTCTTCCGGTCTTCCCATCAATATGGCACCACCCTCTCCCCTAGTACTCAGCAGCTCAGGATGGGATGTGTCTGAGGGCACCGATGTAGATGTCTACATGACAGCACAGAGGTGCCTGGGTTTGAAGGTGTGTTTCAAGAGTGGCCCTCTTCCTCAAACTGCTCCATTTACCATTTGCCAACAAAAATGCACTTGTCTTTTGCTAAGAGGCCAATCAGGAAAGGGTCTGAATGGAAGCATCCTGTAGCCCAAAGGGGAAGCTAGATTTATAAAGATCAGGACCATCCTGCACACTTGTCCAGGGATGACCTTTCACTTGTCCTCAACAGTGAGCACTGTGGGTCCCTGAAGATGTCCCAGGTCATTGGTATTACTTACAGCTGGGAACGCGCTCAGGTATACGTAGTGGGCAAGCCCCACAGGAACATGAGGCAGCCAGGTGAGGTGGTGTGTACACCATGGCTCCTCTAGAGATGCCCGGTCTCGGTGTTTCTGCCGCACTGCCCACCCACGGAACAGAGCTCAGGTTCGAGTAAAGATAGAGGATCCGGTCACACATTCTCCCTCGGACAACCAAAGAGGTTGGAGAACTTCTGGTGGAGAACTGTCAGGGAAGTTTGTCTGAGGGCAGCACGTTGGCAGTTACGCTGCCATGGAAACTGTGAGAAGGCCTGTGAGGTCATCACTACCCAGTGAGGTCATAATAAGGAACCTGTGACTTGGGGGTCAGGCTTCAGGAGGAGGGGCAGTTTTGTGGAGGAGAGCAGGGGGAGGGCAGAGGTACTCTGCCTGGCCCCTCACACCTGGGCCTCCCCACCCATGCCCTAGTCTAGCAGACATCCCACGTGGGGCGTGCCGGTGGGCTGGCACAGCCCTAGGGGCCCCAGGAAGGCAAAGGAGACCCACATTCTGAGATTGGCTTGAGAGGCAAGATTAACGTAAGAGAGAGCTAGGTTGTATGGCACTGAGCCTAAGAGGCAGAGATTTGTGTGGACTGGGGAATCAGGGAAGGCTCCTTGGCAGTGGGCCTGAAGGACAAGTGAGATTTGGACCCATGGGGAAGAGAGGGAAGACATTCCAGTTTGGAAGAATAAAAGCAAAGACACATTCTCCTCGCCCTTTTCCTGCCCTAAATATAAATTCATAGAACCCTCACATTTTCACAACTGAGGACTGAAGAAAAGCAAGAGGTGAAGGGGCCTACCCAGTGTTACACAGGTAGTGGAGAGGTGTTCTGCTTAATGGTTAGGTTCATGTTGGGGCTCCGGATTTACAGCTGATAGGAATGTGAGGACAAGCTCATGCCATTTCAAACATTTCCAAGTGATACTGAGAGAGACGTTAAAGGTGCAAAATGAGGGTGCTGAATGACCTCACAAAGTGGGAATGGTGGGCCCATTTTCATATGAAATTCAAAACAAGTTCATGACCAAAGGACATAATACAAAATGACAACATAATCATTACACTCCCCTCTCCCCTAGAAGTAAAAATCAGTATAATCCTCCCTCTCTCCACCATGAAAGGATGAGGTAAAGGCTCAGCAGCAGCCCCCGTGAAACACATGGTCACCACTGTGAAGAGGTGTTACTAAGACGATTTGGTCCGACTCAGAGAAGGAAAGAGACAACTCTGCCCTTAGCCTGATCAGGCCCACAGGAAGGAAGCACACTGGGGGCAGCCTTTGAGAGTGTGGCAATGCGAGAGAACCTTCTTTAGGAGCGGACTCCCTGTTGCCGACCTTGAAAAAGCAAGGATGGGACATTCGTTTACTGGGGCTGTTGCAGAGGGGATGTGCCCAGGAGGTAGAGACTGCTTGGACTACTATTTTAGAGGTTGGGCCCCCCTGGTTGAGAACCACAGCACCTTGTATTCCTAAACTGCTTGAATGAGTGGGTGCACGTTAGGACAGACGAAGTCAGGCCTCATTGGAGCCGACTGCCTTTGGGAGTGGTAGAAGGTAAAATGGGAAGGGGAATGCTCTGGAGGAGGTTTGTCATGGCAGGTGGGACAGCACGAGACCATCCAGATTCTCCAAGGCTCCAGAGATGACTTGGCTGGGAGCATCCCTCTGATGTGTTGCGGGGACTCCTACCTTAACAGGACCTGGCTGGGCATCTGCGGGAGGCAGAATAAGTGGTTTATTAACTTAAGAGAGCGAGAGACTCACCTGGGGGGTTGCACAAAACCACTTCAAAACACTTGTACCTGGATTCTTGAGCCAACCCTCAGAAAACTTATCTAGATCTGGAGTAGGGCTCAGGAAGCTGCACTTTCAATAAGCTTCCTGGGCAGTCCCACCACAGTGGTCCATGGAGAGACTGACCAAATTACTGTGTATTCTCCGTTGCTTTTGGGATTCAAAGTGGGCAATGTGAAAAACTGCAGCAGGCATACGTATATACAGGGAATATTCAAGGCAAACAGAGGGGTAGAGTTATTCTATGCATGAATCAGATTTGAGAAAACCTAGCCTGGTGGTTAAAGAACACAACCCTGGGAGAGACAGACAGACCAGATTCTGTCCTACTTACTTGTGTGATTTTGACCAAGTTCTTTTATCCTTCTGACTGTTTCTTCATATGGAAAAGAGCTATGGCTGTACATTTAGCACAATATTCTCTTTTGGCAAAGGCTGCTCTGGGTCCATTTGTGTTCTCTGCAACTTAACCTTTTCCGGTGTGCAAGCATTTTTAAGTTGTTTGGTGAAGTATTACATTTGACTTTCAACTGTTCATTACTTTGGGCAAAGCTTATATAATGCTGCAGAGACTAGAACCTATGCAGAGATAGTGAGAGGATGTGATAAGCTTATTCTGCCGGTTTATCAAAAAGTTTAACCTTTTCTCCTCTTCCTCCGCCTGCCACCAAGAGATGAGAAAGAAGGCAGAGCCTGGAAATGCACACCAAGCAATACTTCTGTGTCAGTTTGCCTTTTATTCCGCTGCCAGTACTTCCCAGAGAGATTTCACCAAAAGTGCCTAAGCTTGCCATGGCCATTGTTGTGAAGAACATTTCTCTCTATTGCTAGTCACATCCCCTTTTCCTTCTCCTGGGCGCTTAATGGATGTATGGGGGCGGGAAATAAAATTTAAACTGAAACATCAAAAAAAAAAAAAGAAGAAAGATTAGCTCAAGTAGGCGTTATTGTGGTCCAGATAAGGTTTGGTTCATTCATTCCCTCGATTTGCATTTATCCCCCTTTGTGCCAGGCATGAGGGGAGAGAGAGAAATGTCTTCAAAGAGTCTGTGGTTGTATGGGGGAGGGCGCTGTGGAAATCTGTCATTTAGAAACAGCATGGAAGTGCTAGGGAAAAATTGTTTTGTTCATTTCTCTCTCACTCATCCGTTCACCCAGAGCAACTACAAAGGGTTTCACGCGGAGGAACTGGATGCCCTGAACTTGACATTCTCTTGGGGGAAACAACAATGTAAAGCACCAGCAGTGGTAAGTCACCAGTAGTGATTTCAAGCCAGAAGGAACCACTCACCAATGGAGAGAGGCACAGGGTGAGCAGTGACTTGCAGAAAGGAGGGGTTATTTATTCATTCCAACTGCTGAGTTCAAGTTCATCTGGGTGGTTGTGTGGTTCGTGCTTACTGCATCTGTTTTTGGAACGTGGCTCCACCCTCCAAGAAGGGTGAGGATGATCACCCTTCTTTCCTCCTGCTGTGCCCCGGGGTCACCCAGCGAGTGTCTGCAGGGATGATCTGCTCTGTACTGGCTTTTCAGTCTTACTCCCGGGAGAAGAGAGACGAAGCTGTGTCTCCACCGCAGCTTGGCCTGATTCAGTCACTGGGTGAAAAGGTGGGAAGAAGGTCAAGTTCATGAGAACTGATACACTGCAGAGTCATGTAGTCCTGAAGTACCAGTTCTGGTTGCTGGTGAGTTGCTAAATCCAGGGACCTGAATGTAATTCCTCCAGAGCCACTGAGACATCACTTCTAGGCCCATGGCGGGCTGTAGGGGTGCTGACTTTTCTCAGTGCTAAGGAGCAGCCATCTTCTACTGAGAGAGGACTCTGTGTCAGCAGGAGCAGAACCACACCAGGCACCGAAGAAGGTTCTGCATCCCAGCATCTCCCAACACAGTGATAGATAAATGGGTAGAAGATGCGACAGGGCAGTCACAATAGAACAGAAGCTTATCCCCAATAAATATGGAAAGATGTTCAACTTCACTACCTAACAAAGAAATTCAAGTTATAAATCTATTTCTTTTTTGCTCATCTCATTGGTAGAAAGTTTTAAGAATGCACAAAATTTGCTGCTAAGGATGTAAGGAAAAGGCTGTTTTCGTCTGTTGCTGCTGATGGGGATGGAAATTGGTGCGAACCTTCTGCAGGGTAATTTGGCAATTTGTGTATCAACAGCCTTAAAATGTTCATACACTTTGAGCCAGTAGTTTTGCTTTTAGCATCTTATCCTAAGGTGAAAGTCAAATTTATGTACAAGACTTATGTTCAAGAATATTCATCTCAGCCAGTAGTGTAATAGAAAAAATATTAGAAGCTACCTAAAAATCCCACAATACGGGGTTGGTTAAATAACGGATGGCCCAACTTAAGAATGGAAAATAAAGACGCAGACGTAGAAAATGGACTTGAGGACACGGGGAAGGGGAAGGGGAAGCTGGGACGAAGTGAGAGAGTGTCATGGACTTATATATAATACCAAATGTAAAATAGCTAGCTAGTGGGAAGCAGCCACGTAGCACAGGGAGATCAGCTCGGTGCTTTCTGACCACCTAGAGGGGTGGGATAGGGAGGGTGGGAGGGAGACGCAAGAGGGAGTAGATATGGGGATATATGTGTATGTAGAGCTGATTCACTTTGTTATAAAGCAGAAACTAACACACCATTGTAAAGCAATTATACTCCAATAAAGATGTTTTTTTTAAAAAAATGATGGAAAACAGTTCATTCATTAAAAATGATTTTCTACAAGAATATTTAATGGTGGGAAGATGTAGTGTAAAAGCAGGGTACAAAATACTAGATGGAGTATTTCATTTTGTTAAAATTTAATAATACAAGTGTAGAAAACGTGATTAAGAGAACAGTACTGATTTGACAACGGGACATTTTTTTCTTTAAATTTTTCTGTATTTGGTGTTATAAAGCATCATATATCCTCTCTGAGTCTCAGTTTATGTTCTGTGAAGTGGGACTCATCACATCTACACTGCAGTGCGCTCGGGCAGAGCAGCACAATATTTGAAATTGCCCTTGACAATGACCAGCCCATTGTAATACTCCAGGACTGGTTATAATATCATTGCCAATGACACACCCATAGTCCGGATATTATCCGTAACGATTACTAAGGTTGTTTATCTCCCTCCACTTTTACTAAGACAAAAAAAGGATTAATTGAAGACTCAAGTCATTTTTACTGAGGTTTTTTTTTTTTTTTTTTTTTCAAAATACTAATTGTAGGGCTTCCCTGGTGGCCCAGTGGTTGAGAATCTGCCTGCTAATGCACGGGACACGGGTTCGAGCCCTGCTCTGGGAAGATCCCACATGCCGTGGAGCAACTGGGCCCGTGAGCCACAACTACTGAGCCTGCGCGTCTGGAGCTTGTGCTCCGCAACAAGAGAGGCCGCGATAGTGAGCGGCCCGCACACCGCAATGAAGAGTGGCCCCCGCTCCCCACAACTGGAGAAAGCCCTCACACAGAAAGGAAGACCCAACACAGCTAAAAATAAATCAATAAATCAATAAATTTATTAAAAAGAAAAATACTAATTGTAAAGTCTGCAGTGGGTATATAGGTGTTCAACTTTTTTCCAGATTGTACGTTTCTGGTTTTGTTTTTAAATTTTTTATTTATTATTTATTTATTACTTTTATTTGTGGCTGTGTTGGGTCTTCGTTTCTGTGCGAGTGCTTTCTCCAGTTGCGGCAAGTGGGGGCCACTCTTCTTCGCGGCGCGCGGGCCTCTCACTATCGCGGCCTGTCTTGTTGCGGAGAAGACGCTCTAGACGCTCAGGCTCACTAGTTGTGGCTCACGGGCCCAGTTGCTCTGCGGCATGTGGGATCTTCCCAGACCAGTGCTCAAACCCGTGTCCCCTGCATTGGCAGGCGGATTCTCAACCACTTCACCACCAGGGAAGACCACCACCCCGATAATTTTAAAACCAGCCTCAGTCATGTTTGCTTCAAGACTTATCCTGGCATTATGGACCACTGGATACTTTGGCTAGGTGTTAAACTCTCTTGTCCTGTGCCCAAGTCCCATCGTGGTGACTTAGTTGCCATCTAGGGCACTCTTGGCATGAGTCCTAGACATGAATCCAGCTCAATGGCTTGGGCCCTGCTCCCTGCTGGCTGACTGTCCTAATGCCCAGTGCCTCCTTTCTGCTTGGACTTCTGAGGGCCGCAGCCCCAGGACCCTCACTCTGTGTTCCAGGCTCTATTCAATGCCAACGGTATGTCTTTTGCTTGCTGTATGTCCCCTGCCCCAGTACCTCCTACTGGCTTTGACCTTCCTGTTTCAGGTCCTCTTATTGCGACCCTTTGTGTATAAGCCAGATCTGTTTGCCCTTCCTCCAAGGGGAGCTATTTCCCTGGTGTTTCCCTAGATGCTTATGATGAGACCCCTGCCAGAACTACACCAATCAGACCCTCCATGTACACGCTTGGGTCTGAACCCTTTCAGCGAGAGCAGGTTGGAGACCCATATATACATAAATATACAATGTGTACAAATCAAGTATTTTAAAGATTGTAAAGAATTCTTGTGAACGTATTAGGTTAGGGAAGTCAAGCAGGATCATCATATGATGGCATAATCAAGCACATGTATATAACATTACCTATTTTTATATGATGCCATTTTAATAGATGTGCCCATCTTTTCAAAGTTCTAATCTGTGGCAGTGGGCAGTAGGGGGACGGGGTGGGTCACAGCAGGAAGAGGCATTCGCTGCCTTAGGCAGTTAAACCATTGCTCTCTCTTGAGAATGGCTCAGCCAGCAGGATTCTGTGGGGTCTACCTCCTGGCACCGGGCTCCAATCGCCAGATTTTGGGTCTGGGGCAACCCAGATCTTTGTGCGAGTTTTCCGGAGAGTGCTTTCTCTTGGGAGCACGTCTGGGGACTGGCTTCTCTGCTTCCACCTTTGCTGGCGTGGCCAAAGGTACTGCTGCTGCAAAGAAAATCAGAACTGATCAGTCACTTCTGCTGTACACAGTCTCCTGCCAGAATTTCCCTCTCTCATGTCTCTCCCAGTTTCTGGCTGAAGACCTTTAATCTACTTGACATCCAGAACACAGCCTTGGCCCATCACCTCCATGAGTCCCTAGAGAAGGGACACTGGCTGCAAAAGCAATTCCTAGAGCCTACGGCTGCAGCACATGAGGAAGTCTCTTCACCGTTTCCAGGGAAAACAGTAGAACCCGAAAGTCATTGCAATCATGAGCCTCTCCATCTCTCCTTTCCACAACAGAGAAAACATTTCTTGCAGTCTGTCACTTCTGAGGCTTTAATGGAAATGTCTTTCAAGTTTCGGAAAAAAATAGTCTAATATAAATTGGTTACGAACCCCTCCCACCTTGGCAACCCCTCTTGGGCCCCATTTATACTGCCTGTTTCAACCACACTGAACTCTAGCCCTCTGATACTTTTATGTAGATTAGAACAAGGCCAAATGCTGAGGCGGAGGGATCAGGAGACTGAGAATCGTATTCTGGGCACCAAGTCTAGGCTCACATCAACCCAGCCTCCTGGGACACCATCTCCTCAACCCTCCAGTCTCATTAGCACTTCAACACCCCTCTTGGTTCTTCCGGTCTTCCCATCAATATGGCACCACCCTCTCCGCTAGGAGTAAAAATCATTATAATCCTCTCTCCACCATGAAAGGATGAGATAAAGGCTCAGCAGCAGCCCCCGTGAAACACATGGTCAACACTGTGAAGAGGTGTTACTAAGGCGATTTGGTCCGACTCAGAGAAGGAAAGAGACAACTCTGCCCTTAGCCTGATCAGGCCCACAGGAAGGAAGCACACTGGGGGCAGCCTTTGAGAGTGTGGCAATGCGAGAGAACCTTCTTTAGGAGGGGACTCCCTGTTGCCGACCTTGAAAAAGCAAGGATGGGACATTTGTTTACTGGGGCTGTTACAGAGGGGATGTGCCCAGAGGTTAGGCCACCCTGCTTGAGAATCAAAGCACCTTCTAGTCCGAAATGGCTTGAATGCTCCAATCGCCGGATTTTGGGTCTGGGGAAACCCAGATCTTTGTGCGACATTTCCGGAGAGTGCTTTCTCTTGGGAGCACGTCTGGGGACTGGCTTCTCTGCTTCCACCTTTGCTGGCGTGGCCAAAGGAACATCCCCGTAGGCCCGGTAGCCACCAACCAGGCAGTATGTCTCCCCATGCCAGCCCAACTGCGTTTCTCCACACCCTGGGTAGAGGACATGGTAGTGACCAGGGGTAGGGGGAGAAACGGGAGCCACTGCTGCTGCAAAGAAAATCAGAACTGATCAGTCACTTCTGCTGTACACAGCCTCCTGCCAGAATTTCCCTCTCTCACGTCTCTCCCACTTTCTGGCTGAAGACCTTTAATCTACTTGACATCCAAAACACAGCTTTGGCCCATCACCTCTATGAGTCCCTAGAGAAGGGACACTGGCTGCAAAAGCAATTCCTAGAGCCTACGGCTGCAGCACATGAGGAAGTCTCTTCACCGTTTCCAGGGAAAACAGTAGAACCCGAAAGTCATTGCAATCATGAGCCTCTCCATCTCTCCCTTCCACACCAGAGAAAACATTTCTTGCAGTCTGTCACTTCTGAGGCTTTAATGGAAATGTCTTTCAAGTTTTGGGAAAAACTAATCTAATATAAATTGGTTAAGGACCCCTCCCACCTTGGCAGCCCCTCTTGGGCCCCATTTATACTGCCTGTTTCAACCACACTGAACTCTAGCCCTCTGATACTTTTATGTAGATTAGGACAAGGCCAAATACTGAGGCAGAGTGATCAGGAGACTGAGACCCGCGTTCTGGGTACCAAGTCTAGGCTCACATCAACCCAGCCTCCTGGGACACCATCTCCTCAGCCCTCCAGTCTCATTAGCACTTCAACACCCCTCTTGGTTCTTCCGGTCTTCCCATCAATATGGCACCACCCTCTCCCCTAGTACTCAGCAGCTCAGGATGGGATGTGTCTGAGGGCACCGATATAGATGTCTACATGACAGCACAGAGGTGCCTGGGTTTGAAGGTGTGTTTCAAGAGTGGCCCTCTTCCTCAAACTGCTCCATTTACCATTTGCCAACAAAAATGCACTTGTCTTTTGCTAAGAGGCCAATCAGGAAAGGGTCTGAATGGAAGCATCCTGTAGTCCAAAGGGGAAGCTAGATTTATAAAGATCAGGACCATCCTGCACACTTGTCCAGGGATGACCTTTCACTTGTCCTCAACACTGAGCACTGTGGGTCCCTGAAGATGTCCCAGGTCATTGGTATTACTTACAGCTGGGAACGCGCTCAGGTATACGTAGTGGGCAAGCCCCACAGGAACATGAGGCAGCCAGGTGAGGTGGTGTGTACACCATGGCTCCTCTAGAGATGCCCGGTCTCGGTGTTTCTGCCGCACTGCCCACCCACGGAACAGAGCTCAGGTTCGAGTAAAGATAGAGGATCCGGTCACACATTCTCCCTCGGACAACCAAAGAGGTTGGAGAACTTCTGGTGGAGAACTGTCAGGGAAGTTTGTCTGAGGGCAGCACGTTGGCAGTTACGCTGCCATGGAAACTGTGAGAAGGCCTGTGAGGTCATCACTACCCAGTGAGGTCATAATAAGGAACCTGTGACTAGGGGGTCAGGCTTCAGGAGGAGGGGCAGTTTTGTGGAGGAGAGCAGGGGGAGGGCAGAGGTACTCTGCCTGGCCCCTCACACCTGGGCCTCGCCACCCATGCCCTAGTATAGCAGACATCCCACGTGGGGCGTGCCGGTGGGCTGGCACAGCCCTAGGGGCCCCAGGAAGGCAAAGGACACCCACATTCTGAGATTGGCTTGAGAGGCAAGATTAACGTAAGAGAGAGCTAGGTTGTATGGCACTGACCCTAAGAGGCAGAGATTTGTGTGGACTGGGGAATCAGGGAAGGCTCCTTGGCAGTGGGCCTGAAGGACAAGTGAGATTTGGACCCATGGGGAAGAGAGGGAAGACATTCCAGTTTGGAAGAATAAAAGCAAAGACACATTCTCCTCGCCCTTGTCCTGCCCCAAATATAAATTCATAGAACCCTCACATTTTCACAACTGAGGACTGAAGAAAAGCAAGAGGTGAAGGGGCCTACCCAGTGTTACACAGGTAGTGGAGAGGTGTTCTGCTCAATGGTTAGGTTCATGTTGGGGCTCCGGATTTACAGCTGATAGGAATGTGAGGACAAGCTCATGCCATTTCAAACATTTCCAAGTGATACTGAGAGAGACGTTAAAGGTGCAAAATGAGGGTGCTGAATGACCTCACAAAGTGGGAATGGTGGGCCCATTTTCATATGAAATTCAAAACAAGTTCATGACCAAAGGACATAATACAAAATGACAACATAATCATTACACTCCCCTCTCCCCTAGAAGTAAAAATCAGTATAATCCTCCCTCTCTCCACCATGAAAGGATGAGGTAAAGGCTCAGCAGCAGCCCCCGTGAAACACATGGTCACCACTGTGAAGAGGTGTTACTAAGACGATTCGGTCCGACTCAGAGAAGGAAAGAGACAACTCTGCCCTTAGCCTGATCAGGCCCACAGGAAGGAAGCACACTGGGGGCAGCCTTTGAGAGTGTGGCAATGCGAGAGAACCTTCTTTAGGAGGGGACTCCCTGTTGCCGACCTTGAAAAAGCAAGGATGGGACATTCGTTTACTGGGGCTGTTGCAGAGGGGATGTGCCCAGGAGGTAGAGACTGCTTGGACTACTATTTTAGAGGTTGTGCCCCCCTAGTTGAGAACCACAGCACCTTGTATTCCTAAACTGCTTGAATGAGCCGGTGCACGTTAGGACAGACGAAGTCAGGCCTCATTGCAGCCGACTGCCTTTGGGAGTGGTAGAAGGTAAAATGGGAAGGGGAATGCTCTGGAAGAGGTTTGTCATGGCAGGTGGGCCAGCACGAGACCATCCAGATTCTCCAAGGCTCCAGAGATGACTTGGCTGGGAGCATCCCTCTGATGTGGTGCGGGGACTCCTACCTTAACAGGACCTGGCTGGGCATCTGCGGGGGGCAGAATAAATGGTTTATTAACTTAAGAGAGCGAGAGACTCACCTGGGGGGTTGCACAAAACCACTTCAAAATACTTGTACCTGGATTCTTGAGCCAACCCTCAGAAAACTTATCTAGATCTGGAGTAGGGCTCTGGAAGCTGCACTTTTAATAAGCTTCCTGGGCAGTCCCACCACAGTGGTCCATGGAGAGACTGACCAAATTACTGTGTATTCTCCGTTGCTTTTGGGAGTCAAAGTGGGCAATGTGAAAAACTGCAGCAGGCATACGTATATACAGGGAATATTCAAGGCAAACAGAGGGGTAGAGTTATTCTATGCATGAATCAGATTTGAGAAAAGCTAGCCTGGTGGTTAAAGAACACAACCCTGGGAGAGACAGACAGACCAGATTCTGTCCTACTTACTTGTGTGATTTTGACCAAGTTCTTTTATCCTTCTGACTGTTTCTTCATATGGAAAAGAGCTATGGCTGTACATTTAGCACAATATTCTCTTTTGGCAAAGGCTGCTCTGGGTCCATTTGTGTTCTCTGCAACTTAATCTTTCCCGGTGTGCAAGCATTTTTAAGTTGTTTGGTGAAGTATTACATTTGACTTTCAACTGTTCATTACTTTGGGCAAAGCTTATATAATGCGGCAGAGACTAGAACCTATGCAGAGATAGTGAGAGGATGTGATAAGCTTATTCTGCCGGTTTATCAAAAAGTTTAACCTTTTCTCCTCTTCCTCCCCCTGCCACCAAGAGATGAGAAAGAAGGCAGAGCCTGGAAATGCACACCAAGCAATACTTCTGTGTCAGTTTGCCTTTTATTCCTCTGCCAGTACTTCCCAGAGAGATTTCCCCAAAAGTGCCTAAGCTTGCCATGGCCATTGTTGTGAAGAACATTTCTCTCTATTGCTAGTCACATCCCCTTTTCCTTCTCCTGGGCGCTTAATGGATGTTTGGGGGCAGGAAATAAAATTTAAACTGAAACATCAAAAAAAAAAAGAAGAAAGATGAGCTCAAATAGGCGTTATTGTGGTCCAGATAAGGTTTGGTTTATTCATTCCCTCGATTTGCATTTATTCCCCTTTGTGCCAGGCATGGGGGGAGAGAGAGAAATGTCTTCAAAGAGTCTGTGGTTGTATGGGGGAGGGAGCTGTGGAAATCTGTCATTTAGAAACAGCATGGAAGTGCTAGGGAAAAATTGTTTTGTTCATTTATCTCTCACTCATCCGTTCACCCAGAGCAACTACAAAGGGTTTCACGCGGAGGAACTGGATGCCCTGAACTTGACATTCTCGTGGGGGAAACAACAATGTAAAGCACCAGCAGTGGTAAGTCACCAGTAGTGATTTCAAGCCAGAAGGAACCACTCACCAATGGAGAGAGGCACAGGGTGAGCAGTGACTTGCAGAAAGGAGGGGTTATTTATTCATTCCAACTGCTGAGTTCAAGTTCATCTGGGTGGTTGTGTGGTTCGTGCTTACTGCATCTGTTTTTGGAACGTGGCCCCACCCTCCAAGAAGGTTGAGGATGATCACCCTTCTTTCCTGCTGCTGTGCCCCAGGGTCACCCAGCGAGTGTCTGCAGGGATGATCTGCTCTGTACTGGCTTTTCAGTCCCACTCCCGGGAAAAGAGAGACGAAGCTGTGTCTCCACCGCAGCTTGGCCTGATTCAGTCACTGGGTGAAAAGGTGGGAAGAAGGTCAAGTTCATGAGAACTGATACACTGCAGAGTCATTTAGTCCTGAAGTACCAGTTCTGGTTGCTGGTGAGTTGCTAAATCCAGGGACCTGAATGTAATTCCTCCAGAGCCACTGAGACATCACTTCCAGGACCATGGCGGGCTGTAGGGGTGCTGACTTTTCTCAGTGCTAAGGAGCAGCCATCTTCTACTGAGAGAGGACTCTGTGTCAGCAGGAGCAGAACCACACCAGGCACCGAAGAAGGTTCTGCATCCCAGCATCTCCCAACACAGTGATAGATAAACGGGTAGAAGATGCGACCGGGCAGTCACAATAGAACAGAAGCTTATCCCCAATAAATATGGAAAGATGTTCAACTTCACTACCTAACAAAGAAATTCAAGTTATAAATCTATTTCTTTTTTGCTCATCTCATTGGTAGAAAGTTTTAAGAATGCACAAAATTTGCTGCTAAGGATGTAAGGAAAAGGCTGTTTTCGTCTGTTGCTGCTGATGGGGATGGAAATTGGTGCGAACCTTCTGCAGGGTAATTTGGCAATTTGTGTATCAACAGCCTTAAAATGTTCATACACTTTGAGCCAGTAGTTTTGCTTTTAGCATCTTATCCTAAGGTGAAAGTCAAATTTATGTACAAGACTTATGTTCAAGAATATTCATCTCAGCCAGTAGTGTAATAGAAAAAATATTAGAAGCTACCTAAAAATCCCACAATACGGGGTTGGTTAAATAACGGATGGCCCAACTTAAGAATGGAAAATAAAGACGCAGACGTAGAAAATGGACTTGAGGACACGGGGAAGGGGAAGGGGAAGCTGGGACGAAGTGAGAGAGTGTCATGGACTTATATATAATACCAAATGTAAAATAGCTAGCTAGTGGGAAGCAGCCACGTAGCACAGGGAGATCAGCTCGGTGCTTTCTGACCACCTAGAGGGGTGGGATAGGGAGGGTGGGAGGGAAACGCAAGAGGGAGTAGATATGGGGATATATGTGTATGTAGAGCAGATTCACTTTGTTATAAAGCAGAAACTAACACACCATTGTAAAGCAATTATACTCCAATAAAGATGTTTTTTTTTAAAAAAGGATGGAAAACAGTTCATTCATTAAAAATGATTTTCTACAAGAATATTTAATGGTGGGAAGATGTAGTGTAAAAGCAGGGTACAAAATACTAGATGGAGTATTTCATTTTGTTAAAATTTAATAATACAAGTGTAGAAAACGTGATTAAGAGAACAGTACTGATTTGACAACGGGACATTTTTTTCTTTAAATTTTTCTGTATTTGGTGTTATAAAGCATCATATATCCTCTCTGAGTCTCAGTTTATGTTCTGTGAAGTGGGACTCATCACATCTACACTGCAGTGCGCTCGGGCAGAGCAGCACAATATTTGAAAGTGCCCTTGACAATGACCAGCCCATTGTAATACTCCAGGACTGGTTATAATATCATTGCCAATGACACACCCATAGTCCGCATATTATCCGTAACGATTACTAAGGTTGTTTATCTCCCTCCACTTTTACTAAGACAAAAAAAGGATTAATTGAAGACTCAAGTCATTTTTACTGAGGTTTTTTTTTTTTTTTTTTTTTTTTCAAAATACTAATTGTAGGGCTTCCCTGGTGGCCCAGTGGTTGAGAATCTGCCTGCTAATGCACGGGACACGGGTTCGAGCCCTGCTCTGGGAAGATCCCACATGCCGTGGAGCAACTGGGCCCGTGAGCCACAACTACTGAGCCTGCGCGTCTGGAGCTTGTGCTCCGCAACAAGAGAGGCCGCGATAGTGAGCGGCCCGCGCACCGC
The DNA here is from genome assembly GCF_965194825.1 of Balaenoptera physalus. Classification (NCBI taxonomy): domain Eukaryota; kingdom Metazoa; phylum Chordata; class Mammalia; order Artiodactyla; family Balaenopteridae; genus Balaenoptera; species Balaenoptera physalus. The sequence goes on along the minus strand of NW_028125701.1, from coordinate 257,666 downwards.
AATGAAGAGTGGCCCCCGCTCCCCACAACTGGAGAAAGCCCTCACACAGAAAGGAAGACCCAACACAGCTAAAAATAAATCAATAAATCAATAAATTTATTAAAAAGAAAAATACTAATTGTAAAGTCTGCAGTGGGTATATAGGTGTTCAACTTTTTTCCAGATTTTACGTTTCTGGTTTTGTTTTTAAATTTTTTATTTATTATTTATTTATTACTTTTATTTTTGGCTGTGTTGGGTCTTCGTTTCTGTGCGAGTGCTTTCTCCAGTTGCGGCAAGTGGGAGCCACTCTTCTTCGCGGCACGCGGGCCTCTCACTATCGCGGCCTGTCTTGTTGCGGAGCAGACGCTCTAGACGCTCAGGCTCACTAGTTGTGGCTCACGGGCCCAGTTGCTCCGCGGCATGTGGGATCTTCCCAGACCAGTGCTCAAACCCGTGTCCCCTGCATTGGCAGGCGGATTCTCAACCACTTCACCACCAGGGAAGACCCCCACCCCGATAATTTTAAAACCAGCCTCAGTCATGTTTGCTTCAAGACTTATCCTGGCATCATGGACCACTGGATACTTTGGCTAGGTGTTAAACTCTCTTGTCCTGTGCCCAAGTCCCATCGTGGTGACTTAGTTGCCATCTAGGGCACTCTTGGCATGAGTCCTAGACATGAATACAGCTCAATGGCTTGGGCCCTGCTACCTGCTGGCTGACTGTCCTAATGCCCCGTGCCTCCTTTCTACTTGGACTTCTGAGGGCCGCAGCCCCAGGACCCTCACTCTGTGTTCCTGGCTCTATTCAATGCCAACGGTATGTCTTTTGCTTGCTGTATGTCCCCTGCACCAGTACCTCCTACTGGCTTTGACCTTCCTGTTTCAGGTCCTCTTATTGCGACCCTTTGTGTATAAGCCAGATCTGTTTGCCCTTCCTCCAAGGGGAGCTATTTCCCTGGTGTTTCCCTAGATGCTTATGATGAGACCCCTGCCAGAACTACACCAATCAGACCCTCCATGTACACGCTTGGGTCTGAACCCTTTCAGCGAGAGCAGGTTGGAGACCCATATATACATAAATATACAATGTGTACAAATCAAGTATTTTAAAGATTGAAAAGAATTCTTGTGAACGTATTAGGTTAGGGAAGTCAAGCAGGATCATCATATGATGGCATAATCAAGCACATGTATATAACATTTCCTATTTTTATATGATGCCATTTTAATAGATGTGCCCATCTTTTCAAAGTTCTAATCTGTGGCAGTGGGCAGTAGGGGGACGGGGTGGGTCACAGCAGGAAGAGGCATTCGCTGCCTTAGGCAGTTAAACCATTGCTCTCTCTTCAGAATGGCTCAGCCAGCAGGATTCTGTGGGGTCTACCTCCTGGCACCGGTCTCCAATCACCGGATTTTGGGTCTAGGGCAACCCAGATCTTTGTGCGAGTTTTCCGAAGAGTGCTTTCTCTTGGGAGCACGTCTGGGGACTGGCTTCTCTGCTTCCACCTTTGCTGGCGTGGCCAAAGGTACTGCTGCTGCAAAGAAAATCAGAACTGATCAGTCACTTCTGCTGTACACAGTCTCCTGCCAGAATTTCCCTCTCTCATGTCTCTCCCAGTTTCTGGCTGAAGACCTTTAATCTACTTGACATCCAGAACACAGCCTTGGCCCATCACCTCCATGAGTCCCTAGAGAAGGGACACTGGCTGCAAAAGCAATTCCTAGAGCCTACGGCTGCAGCACATGAGGAAGTCTCTTCACCGTTTCCAGGGAAAACAGTAGAACCCGAAAGTCATTGCAATCATGAGCCTCTCCATCTCTCCTATCCACAACAGAGAAAACATTTCTTGCAGTCTGTCACTTCTGAGGCTTTAATGGAAATGTCTTTCAAGTTTCGGAAAAAAATAGTCTTATATAAATTGGTTAAGAACCCCTCCCACCTTGGCAACCCCTCTTGGGCCCCATTTATACTGCCTGTTTCAACCACACTGAACTCTAGCCCTCTGATACTTTTATGTAGATTAGAACAAGGCCAAATGCTGAGGCGGAGGGATCAGGAGACTGAGAATCGTATTCTGGGCACCAAGTCTAGGCTCACATCAACCCATCCTCCTGGGACACCATCTCCTCAACCCTCCAGTCTCATTAGCACTTCTACACCCCTCTTGGTTCTTCCGGTCTTCCCATCAATATGGCACCACCCTCTCCGCTAGGAGTAAAAATCATTATAATCCTCTCTCCACCATGAAAGGATGAGATAAAGGCTCAGCAGCAGCCCCCGTGAAACACATGGTCAACACTGTGAAGAGGTGTTACTAAGGCGATTTGGTCCGACTCAGAGAAGGAAAGAGACAACTCTGCCCTTAGCCTGATCAGGCCCACAGGAAGGAAGCACACTGGGGGCAGCCTTTGAGAGTGTGGCAATGCGAGAGAACCTTCTTTAGGAGGGGACTCCCTGTTGCCGACCTTGAAAAAGCAAGGATGGGACATTTGTTTACTGGGGCTGTTACAGAGGGGATGTGCCCAGAGGTTAGGCCACCCTGCATGAGAATCAAAGCACCTTCTAGTCCGAAATGGCTTGAATGCTCCAATCGCCGGATTTTGGGTCTGGGGAAACCCAGATCTTTGTGCGACAGTTCCGGAGAGTGCTTTCTCTTGGGAGCACGTCTGGGGACTGGCTTCTCTGCTTCCACCTTTGCTGGCGTGGCCAAAGGAACATCCCCGTAGGCCCGGTAGCCACCAACCAGGCAGTATGTCTCCCCATGCCAGCCCAACTGCGTTTCTCCACACCCTGGGTAGAGGACATGGTAGTGACCAGGGGTAGGGGGAGAAACGGGAGCCACTGCTGCTGCAAAGAAAATCAGAACTGATCAGTCACTTCTGCTGTACACAGCCTCCTGCCAGAATTTCCCTCTCTCATGTCTCTCCCACTTTCTGGCTGAAGACCTTTAATCTACTTGACATCCAAAACACAGCTTTGGCCCATCACCTCTATGAGTCCCTAGAGAAGGGACACTGGCTGCAAAAGCAATTCCTAGAGCCTACGGCGGCAGCACATGAGGAAGTCTCTTCACCGTTTCCAGGGAAAACAGTAGAACCCGAAAGTCATTGCAATCATGAGCATCTCCATCTCTCCCTTCCACACCAGAGAAAACATTTCTTGCAGTCTGTCACTTCTGAGGCTTTAATGGAAATGTCTTTCAAGTTTTGGGAAAAACTAATCTAATATAAATTGGTTAAGGACCCCTCCCACCTTGGCAGCCCCTCTTGGGCCCCATTTATACTGCCTGTTTCAACCACACTGAACTCTAGCCCTCTGATACTTTTATGTAGATTAGGACAAGGCCAAATACTGAGGCAGAGTGATCAGGAGACTGAGACCCGCGTTCTGGGTACCAAGTCTAGGCTCACATCAACCCAGCCTCCTGGGACACCATCTCCTCAGCCCTCCAGTCTCATTAGCACTTCAACACCCCTCTTGGTTCTTCCGGTCTTCCCATCAATATGGCACCACCCTCTCCCCTAGTACTCAGCAGCTCAGGATGGGATGTGTCTGAGGGCACCGATGTAGATGTCTACATGACAGCACAGAGGTGCCTGGGTTTGAAGGTGTGTTTCAAGAGTGGCCCTCTTCCTCAAACTGCTCCATTTACCATTTGCCAACAAAAATGCACTTGTCTTTTGCTAAGAGGCCAATCAGGAAAGGGTCTGAATGGAAGCATCCTGTAGCCCAAAGGGGAAGCTAGATTTATAAAGATCAGGACCATCCTGCACACTTGTCCAGGGATGACCTTTCACTTGTCCTCAACACTGAGCACTGTGGGTCCCTGAAGATGTCCCAGGTCATTGGTATTACTTACAGCTGGGAACGCGCTCAGGTATACGTAGTGGGCAAGCCCCACAGGAACATGAGGCAGCCAGGTGAGGTGGTGTGTACACCATGGCTCCTCTAGAGATGCCCGGTCTCGGTGTTTCTGCCGCACTGCCCACCCACGGAACAGAGCTCAGGTTCGAGTAAAGATAGAGTATCCGGTCACACATTCTCCCTCAGACAACCAAAGAGGTTGGAGAACTTCTGGTGGAGAACTGTCAGGGAAGTTTGTCTGAGGGCAGCACGTTGGCAGTTACGCTGCCATGGAAACTGTGAGAAGGCCTGTGAGGTCATCACTACCCAGTGAGGTCATAATAAGGAACCTGTGACTAGGGGGTCAGGCTTCAGGAGGAGGGGCAGTTTTGTGGAGGAGAGCAGGGGGAGGGCAGAGGTACTCTGCCTGGCCCCTCACACCTGGGCCTCGCCACCCATGCCCTAGTCTAGCAGACATCCCACGTGGGGCGTGCCGGTGGGCTGGCACAGCCCTAGGGGCCCCAGGAAGGCAAAGGACACCCACATTCTGAGATTGGCTTGAGAGGCAAGATTAACGTAAGAGACAGCTAGGTTGTATGGCACTGACCCTAAGAGGCAGAGATTTGTGTGGACTGGGAAATCAGGGAAGGCTCCTTGGCAGTGGGCCTGAAGGACAAGTGAGATTTGGACCCATGGGGAAGAGAGGGAAGACATTCCAGTTTGGAAGAATAAAAGCAAAGACACATTCTCCTCGCCCTTGTCCTGCCCCAAATATAAATTCATAGAACCCTCACATTTTCACAACTGAGGACTGAAGAAAAGCAAGAGGTGAAGGGGCCTACCCAGTGTTACACAGGTAGTGGAGAGGTGTTCTGCTCAATGGTTAGGTTCATGTTGGGGCTCCGGATTTACAGCTAATAGGAATGTGAGGACAAGCTCATGCCATTTCAAACATTTCCAAGTGATACTGAGAGAGACGTTAAAGGTGCAAAATGAGGGTGCTGAATGACCTCACAAAGTGGGAATGGTGGGCCCATTTTCATATGAAATTCAAAACAAGTTCATGACCAAAGGACATAATACAAAATGACAACATAATCATTACACTCCCCTCTCCCCTAGAAGTAAAAATCAGTATAATCCTCCCTCTCTCCACCATGAAAGGATGAGGTAAAGGCTCAGCAGCAGCCCCCGTGAAACACATGGTCACCACTGTGAAGAGGTGTTACTAAGACGATTTGGTCCGACTCAGAGAAGGAAAGAGACAACTCTGCCCTTAGCCTGATCAGGCCCACAGGAAGGAAGCACACTGGGGGCAGCCTTTGAGAGTGTGGCAATGCGAGAGAACCTTCTTTAGGAGGGGACTCCCTGTTGCCGACCTTGAAAAAGCAAGGAATGGACATTCGTTTACTGGGGCTGTTGCAGAGGGGATCTGCCCAGGAGGTAGAGACTGCTTGGACTACTATTTTAGAGGTTGGGCCCTCCTGGTTGAGAACCACAGCACCTTGTATTCCTAAACTGCTTGAATGAGCGGGTGCACGTTAGGACAGACGAAGTCAGGCCTCATTGCAGCCGACTGCCTTTGGGAGTGGTAGAAGGTAAAATGGGAAGGGGAATGCTCTGGAGGAGGTTTGTCATGGCAGGTGGGCCAGCACGAGACCATCCAGATTCTCCAAGGCTCCAGAGATGACTTGGCTGGGAGCATCCCTCTGATGTGGTGCGGGGACTCCTACCTTAACAGGACCTGGCTGGGCATCTGCGGGAGGCAGAATAAATGGTTTATTAACTTAAGAGAGCGAGAGACTCACCTGGGGAGTTGCACAAAACCACTTCAAAACACTTGTACCTGGATTCTTGAGCCAACCCTCAGAAAACTTATCTAGATCTGGAGTAGGGCTCTGGAAGCTGCACTTTTAATAAGCTTCCTGGGCAGTCCCACCACAGTGGTCCATGGAGAGACTGACCAAATTACTGTGTATTCTCCGTTGCTTTTGGGAGTCAAAGTGGACAATGTGAAAAACTGCAGCAGGCATACGTATATACAGGGAATATTCAAGGCAAACAGAGGGGTAGAGTTATTCTATGCATGAATCAGATTTGAGAAAAGCTAGCCTGGTGGTTAAAGAACACAACCCTGGGAGAGACAGACAGACCAGATTCTGTCCTACTTACTTTTGTGATTTTGACCAAGTCCTTTTATCCTTCTGACTGTTTCTTCATATGGAAAAGAGCTATGGCTGTACATTTAGCACAATATTCTCTTTTGGCAAAGGCTGCTCTGGGTCTATTTGTGTTCTCTGCAACTTAATCTTTTCCGGTGTGCAAGCATTTTTAAGTTGTTTGAAGTATTACATTTGACTTTCAACTGTTCATTACTTTGGGCAAAGCTTATATAATGCGGCAGAGACTAGAACCTATGCAGAGATAGTGAGAGGATGTGATAAGCTTATTTTGCCGGTTTATCAAAAAGTTTAACCTTTTCTCCTCTTCCTCCGCCTGCCACCAAGAGATGAGAAAGAAGGCAGAGCCTGGAAATGCACACCAAGCAATACTTCTGTGTCAGTTTGCCTTTTATTCCTCTGCCAGTACTTCCCAGAGAGATTTCACCAAAAGTGCCTAAGCTTGCCATGGCCATTGTTGTGAAGAACATTTCTCTCTATTGCTAGTCACATCCCCTTTTCCTTCTCCTGGGCGCTTAATGGATGTTTGGGGGCAGGAAATAAAATTTAAACTGAAACATCAAAAAAAAAAAAAGAAGAAAGATGAGCTCAAGTAGGCGTTATTGTGGTCCAGATAAGGTTTGGTTTATTCATTCCCTCGATTTGCATTTATCCCCCTTTGTGCCAGGCATGGGGGGAGAGAGAGAAATGTCTTCAAAGAGTCTGTGGTTGTATGGGGGAGGGAGCTGTGGAAATCTGTCATTTAGAAACAGCATGGAAGTGCTAGGGAAAAATTGTTTTGTTCATTTATCTCTCACTCATCCGTTCACCCAGAGCAACTACAAAGGGTTTCACGCGGAGGAACTGGATGCCCTGAACTTGACATTCTCGTGGGGGAAACAACAATGTAAAGCACCAGCAGTGGTAAGTCACCAGTAGTGATTTCAAGCCAGAAGGAACCACTCACCAATGGAGAGAGGCACAGGGTGAGCAGTGACTTGCAGAAAGGAGGGGTTATTTATTCATTCCAACTGCTGAGTTCAAGTTCATCTGGGTGGTTGTGTGGTTCGTGCTTACTGCATCTGTTTTTGGAACGTGGCTCCACCCTCCAAGAAGGGTGAGGATGATCACCCTTCTTTCCTCCTGCTGTGCCCCGGGGTCACCCAGCGAGTGTCTGCAGGGATGATCTGCTCTGTACTGGCTTTTCAGTCCCACTCCCGGGAGAAGAGAGACGAAGCTGTGTCTCCACCGCAGCTTGCCCTGATTCAGTCACTGGGTGAAAAGGTGGGAAGAAGGTCAAGTTCATGAGAACTGATACACTGCAGAGTCATTTAGTCCTGAATTATCAGTTCTGCTTGCTGGTGAGTTGCTAAATCCAGGGACCTGAATGTAATTCCTCCAGAGCCACTGAGACATCATTTCTAGGCCCATGGCAGGCTGTAGGGGTGCTGACTTTTCTCAGTGCTAAGGAGCAGCCATCTTCTACTGAGAGAGGACTCTGTGTCAGCAGGAGCAGAACCACACCAGGCACCGAAGAAGGTTCTGCATCCCAGCATCTCCCAACACAGTGATAGATAAACGGGTAGAAGTTGCGACAGGGCAGTCACAATAGAACAGAAGCTTATCCCCAATAAATATGGAAAGATGTTCAACTTCACTACCTAACAAAGAAATTCAAGTTATAAATCTATTTCTTTTTTGCTCATCTCATTGGTAGAAAGTTTTAAGAATGCACAAAATTTGCTGCTAAGGATGTAAGGAAAAGGCTGTTTTCGTCTGTTGCTGCAGATGGGGATGGAAATTGCTGCGAACCTTCTGCAGGGTAATTTGGCAATTTGTGTATCAACAGCCTTAAAATGTTCATACACTTTGAGCCAGTAGTTTTGCTTTTAGCATCTTTTCCTAAGTTGAAAGTCCAATTTATGTACAAGACTTATGTTCAAGAATATTCATCTCAGCCAGTAGTGTAATAGAAAAAATATTAGAAGCTACCTAAAAATCCCACAATACGGGGTTGGTTAAATAACGGATGGCCCAACTTAAGAATGGAAAATAAAGACGCAGACGTAGAAAATGGACTTGAGGACACAGGGAAGGGGAAGGGGAAGCTGGGACGAATTGAGAGAGTGGCATGGACTTATATATACTACCAAATGTAAAATAGCTAGCTAGTGGGAAGCAGCTGCGTAGCACAGGGAAATCAGCTCGGTGCTTTGTGACCACCTAGAGGGGTGGGATAGGGAGGGTGGGAGGGAGACGCAAGAGGGAGGAGATATGGGGATATATGTGTATGTAGAGCTGATTCACTTTGTTATAAAGCAGAAACTAACACACCATTGTAAAGCAATTATACTCCAATAAAGATGTTTTTTTTAAAAAAGGATGGAAAACAGTTTATTCATTAAAAATGATTTTCTACAAGAATATTTAATGGTGGGAAGATGTAGTGTAAAAGCAGGGTACAAAATACTAGATGGAGTATTTCATTTTGTTAAAATTTAATAATACAAGTGTAGAAAACGTGATTAAGAGAACAGTACTGATTTGACTACGGGACATTTTTTTCTTTAAATTTTTCTGTATTTGGTGTTATAAAGCATCATATATCCTCTCTGAGTCTCAGTTTATGTTCTGTGAAGTGGGACTCATCATATCTACACTGCAGTGCGCTCGGGCAGAGCAGCACAATATTTGAAAGTGCCCTTGACAATGACCAGCCCATTGTAATACTCCAGGACTGGTTATAATATCATTGCCAATGACACACCCATAGTCCGGATATTATCCGTAACGATTACTAAGGTTGTTTATCTCCCTCCACTTTTACTAAGACAAAAAAAGGATTAATTGAAGACTCTTAAGTCATTTTTACTGAGGTTCTTTGTTTTTTTTTTTTTTTTCAAAATACTAATTGTAGGGCTTCCCTGGTGGCGCAGTGGTTGCGAATCTGCCTGCTAATGCACGGGACACGGGTTCGAGCCCTGCTCTGGGAAGATCCCACATGCCGTGGAGCAACTGGGCCCATGAGCCACAACTACTGAGCCTGCGCGTCTGGAGCCTGTGCTCTGCAACAAGAGAGGCCGCGATAGTGAGCGGCCCGCGCACGGCAATGAAGAGTGGACCCCGCTCCCCACAACTGGAGAAAGCCCTCACACAGAAACGAAGACCCAACACAGCTAAAAATAAATCAATAAATCAATAAATTTATTAAAAAGAAAAATACTAATTGTAAAGTCTGCAGTGGGTATATAGGTATTCAACTTTTTTCCAGATTTTACGTTTCTGGTTTTGTTTTTAAATTTTTTATTTATTATTTATTTATTACTTTTATTTTTGGCTGTGTTGGGTCTTCATTTCTGCACGAGGGCTCGCTCCAGTTGCGGCAAGTGGGGGCCACTCTTCTTCGCGGCGCGCGGGCCTCTCACTATCGCGGCCTGTCTTGTTGCGGAGCAGAGGCTCTAGACGCTCAGGCTCAGTAGTTGTGGCTCATGGGCCCAGTTGCTCCACGGCATGTGGGATCTTCCCAGACCAGGGCTCAAACCCGTGTCCCCTGCATTGGCAGGCGGATTCTCAACCACTGCACCACCAGGGAAGCCCCCCCACCCCGATAGTTTTAAAACCAGCCTCAGTCATGCTTGCTTCAAGACTTATCCTGGCATCATGGACCACTGGATACTTTGGCTAGGTGTTAAACTCTCTTGTCCTGTGCCCGAGGCCCATCGTGGTGACTTAGTTGCCATCTAGGGCACTCTTGGCATGAGTCCTAGACATGAATCCAGCTCAATGGCTTGGGCCCTGCTCCCTGAAGGCTGACTGTCCTAATGCCCAGTGCCTCCTTTCTGCTTGGACTTCTGAGGGCCGCAGTCCCAGGACCCTCACTCTGTGTTCCCGGCTCTATTCAATGCCAACGGTATGTCTTTTGCTTGCTGTATGTCCCCTGCCCCAGTACCTCCTACTGGCTTTGACCTTCCTGTTTCAGGTCCTCTTATTGCGACCCTTTGTGTATAAGCCATATCTGTTTGCCCTTCCTTCAAGGGGAGCTATTTCCCTGGTGTTTCCCTAGGTGCTTATGATGAGACCCCTGCCAGAACTACACCAATCAGACCCTCCATGTACACGCTTGGGTCTGAACCCTTTCAGCGAGAGCAGGTTGGAGACCCATATATACATAAATATACAATGTGTACAAATCAAGTATTTTAAAGATTGTAAAGAATTCTTGTGAACGTATTAGTTTAGGGAAGTCAAGCAGGATCATCATATGATGGCATAATCAAGCACATGTATATAACATTTCCTATTTTTATATGATGCCATTTTAATAGATGTGCCCATCTTTTCAAAGTTCTAATCTGTGGCAGTGGGCAGTAGGGGGACGGGGTGGGTCACAGCAGGAAGAGGCATTCGCTGCCTTAGGCAGTTAAACCATTGCTCTCTCTTCAGAATGGCTCAGCCAGCAGGATTCTGTGGGGTCTACCTCCTGGCACCGGGCTCCAATCGCCGGATTTTGGGTCTGGGGCAACCCAGATCTTTGTGCGAGTTTTCTGGAGAGTGCTTTCTCTTGGGAGCACGTCTGGGGACTGGCTTCTCTGCTTCCACCTTTGCTGGCGTGGCCAAAGGAACTGCTGCTGCAAAGAAAATCAGAACTGATCAGTCACTTCTGCTGTACACAGTCTCCTGCCAGAATTTCCCTCTCTCATGTCTCTCCCAGTTTCTGGCTGAAGACCTTTAATCTACTTGACATCCAGAACACAGCCTTGGCCCATCAGCTCCATGAGTCCCTAGAGAAGGGACACTGGCTGCAAAAGCAATTCCTAGAGCCTATGGCTGTAGCACATGAGGAAGTCTCTTCACCGTTTCCAGGGAAAACAGTAGAACCCGAAAGTCATTGCAATCATGAGCCTCTCCATCTCTCCTTTCCACAACAGAGAAAACATTTCTTGCAGTCTGTCACTTCTGAGGCTTTAATGGAAATGTCTTTCAAGTTTCGGAAAAAAATAGTCTAATATAAATTGGTTAAGAACCCCTCCCACCTTGGCAACCCCTCTTGGGCCCCATTTATACTGCCTGTTTCAACCACACTGAACTCTAACCCTCTGATGCTTTTATGTAGATTAGAAGAAGGCCAAATGCTGAGGCGGAGGGATCAGGAGACTGAGAACCGTAATCTGGGCACCAAGTCTAGGCTCACATCAACCCAGCCTCCTGGGACACCATCTCCTCAGCCCTCCAGTCTCATTAGCACTTCAACACCCCTCTTGGTTCTTCCGGTCTTCCCATCAATATGGCACCACCCTCTCCGCTAGGAGTAAAAATCATTATAATCCTCTCTCCACCATGAAAGGATGAGATAAAGGCTCAGCAGCAGCCCCCATGAAACACATGTTCAACACTGTGAAGAGGAGTTACTAAGGCGATTTGGGCCGACTCAGAGAAGGAAAGAGACAACTCTGCCCTTAGCCTGATCAGGCCCACAGGAAGGAAGCACACTGGGGGCAGCCTTTGAGAGTGTGGCAATGCGAGAGAACCTTCTTTAGGAGGGGACTCCCTGTTGCCGACCTTGAAAAAGCAAGGATGGGACATTTGTTACTGGGGCTGTTACAGAGGGGATGTGCCCAGAGGTTAGGCCACCCTGCTGGAGAATCAAAGCACCTTCTAGTCTGAAATGGCTTGAATGCTCCAATCGCCGGATTTTGGGTCTGGGGCAACCCAGATCTTTGTGCGACATTTCCGGAGAGTGCTTTCTCTTGGGAGCACGTCTGGGGACTGGCTTCTCTGCTTCCACCTTTGCTGGCGTGGCCAAAGGAACATCCCCGTAGGCCCGGTAGCCACCAACCAGGCAGTATGTCTCCCCATGCCAGCCCAACTGCGTTTCTCCACACCCTCGGTAGAGGACATGGTAGTGACCAGGGGTAGGGGGAGAAACGGGAGCCACTGCTGCTGCAAAGAAAATCAGAACTGATCAGTCATTTCTGCTGTACACAGCCTCCTGCCAGAATTTCCCTCTCTCACGTCTCTCCCACTTTCTGGCTGAAGACTTTTAATCTACTTGACATCCAAAACACAGCTTTGGCCCATCACCTCTATGAGTCCCTAGAGAAGGGACACTGGCTGCAAAAGCAATACCTAGAGCCTACGGCTGCAGTACATGAGGAAGTCTCTTCACCGTTTCCAGGGAAAACAGTAGAACCCGAAAGTCATTGCAATCATGAGCCTCTCCATCTCTCCCTTCCACACCAGAGAAAACATTTCTTGCAGTCTGTCACTTCTGAGGCTTTAATGGAAATGTCTTTCAAGTTTTGGGAAAAACTAATCTAATATAAATTGGTTAAGGACCCCTCCCACCTTGGCAGCCCCTCTTGGGCCCCATTTATACTGCCTGTTTCAACCACACTGAACTCTAGCCCTCTGATACTTTTATGTAGATTAGAACAAGGCCAAATACTGAGGCAGAGTGATCAGGAGACTGAGACCCGCGTTCTGGGTACCAAGTCTAGGCTCACATCAACCCAGCCTCCTGGGACACCATCTCCTCACCCCTCCAGGCTCATTAGCACTTCAACACCCCTCTTGGTTCTTCCGGTCTTCCCATCAATATGGCACCACCCTCTCCCCTAGTACTCAGCAGCTCAGGATGGGATGTGTCTGAGGGCACCGATGTAGATGTCTACATGACAGCACAGAGGTGCCTGGGTTTGAAGGTGTGTTTCAAGAGTGGCCCTCTTCCTCAAACTGCTCCATTTACCATTTGCCAACAAAAATGCACTTGTCTTTTGCTAAGAGGCCAATCAGGAAAGGGTCTGAATGGAAGCATCCTGTAGCCCAAAGGGGAAGCTAGATTTATAAACATCAGGACCATCCTGCACACTTGTCCAGGGATGACCTTTCACTTGTCCTCAACAGTGAGCACTGTGGGTCCCTGAAGATGTCCCAGGTCATTGGTATTACTTACAGCTGGGAACGCGCTCAGGTATACATAGTGGGCAAGCCCCACAGAAACATGAGGCAGCCAGGTGAGGTGGTGTGTACACCATGGCTCCTCTAGACATGCCCGGTCTCGGTGTTTCTGCTGCACTGCCCACCCACGGAACAGAGCTCAGGTTCGAGTAAAGATAGAGGATCCGGTCACACATTCTCCCTCAGACCACCAAAGAGGTTGGAGAACTTCTGGTGGAGAACTGTCAGGGAAGTTTGTCTGAGGGCAGCACTTTGGCAGTTACGCTGCCATGGAAACTGTGAGAAGGCCTGTGAGGTCATCACTACCCAGTGAGGTCATAATAAGGAACCTGTGACTTGGGGGTCAGGCTTCAGGAGGAGGGGCAGTTTTGTGGAGGAGAGCAGGGGGAGGGCAGAGGTACTCTGCCTGGCCCCTCACACCTGGGCCTCCCCACCCATGCCCTAGTCTAGCAGACATCCCAGGTGGGGCGTGCCGGTGGGCTGGCACAGCCCTATTGGCCCCAGGAAGGCAAAGGAGACCCACATTCTGAGATTGGCTTGAGAGGCAAGAATAACGTAAGAGACAGCTAGGTTGTATGGCACTGACCCTAAGAGGCAGAGATTTGTGTGGACTGGGGAATCAGGGAAGGCTCCTTGGCAGTGGACCTGAAGGACAAGTGAGATTTGGACCCATGGGGAAGAGAGGGAAGACATTCCAGTTTGGAAGAATAAAAGCAAAGACACATTCTCCTCGCCCTTGTCCTGCCCCAAATATAAATTCATAGAACCCTCACATTTTCACAACTGAGGACTGAAGAAAAGCAAGAGGTGAAGGGGCCTACCCAGTGTTACACAGGTAGTGGAGAGGTGTTCTGCTCAATGGTTAGGTTCATGTTGGGGCTCCGGATTTACAGCTGATAGGAATGTGAGGACAAGCTCATGCCATTTCAAACATTTCCAAGTGATACTGAGAGAGACGTTAAAGGTGCAAAATGAGGGTGCTGAATGACCTCACAAAGTGGGAATGGTGGGCCCATTTTCATATGAAATTCAAAACAAGTTCATGACCAAAGGACATAATACAAAATGACAACATAATCATTACACTCCCCTCTCCCCTAGAAGTAAAAATCAGTATAATCCTCCCTCTCTCCACCATGAAAGGATGAGGTAAAGGCTCAGCAGCAGCCCCCGTGAAACACATGGTCACCACTGTGAAGAGGTGTTACTAAGACGATTTGGTCCGACTCAGAGAAGGAAAGAGACAACTCTGCCCTTAGCCTGATCAGGCCCACAGGAAGGAAGCACACTGGGGGCAGCCTTTGAGAGTGTGGCAATGCGAGAGAACCTTCTTTAGGAGGGGACTCCCTGTTGCCGACCTTGAAAAAGCAAGGATGGGACATTCGTTTACTGGGGCTGTTGCAGAGGGGATGTGCCCAGGAGGTAGAGACTGCTTGGACTACTATTTTAGAGGTTGGACCCCCCTGGTTGAGAACCACAGCACCTTGTATTCCTAAGCTGCTTGAATGAGCGGGTGCACGTTAGGACAGACGAAGTCAGGCCTCATTGGAGCCGACTGCCTTTGGGAGTGGTAGAAGGTAAAATGGGAAGGGGAATGCTCTGGAGGAGTTTTGTCATGGCAGGTGGGCCAGCACGAGACCATCCAGATTCTCCAAGGCTCCAGAGATGACTTGGCTGGGAGCATCCCTCTGATGTGGTGCGGGGACTCCTACCTTAACAGGACCTGGCTGGGCATCTGCGGGAGGCAGAATAAATGGTTTAATAACTTAAGAGAGCGAGAGACTCACCTGGGGGGTTGCACAAAACCACTTCAAAAGACTTGTACCTGGATTCTTGAGCCAACCCTCAGAAAACTTATCTAGATCTGGAGTAGGGCTCTGGAAGCTGCACTTTTAATAAGCTTCCTGGGCAGTCCCACCACAGTGGTCCATGGAGAGACTGACCAAATTACTGTGTATTCTCCGTTGCTTTTGGGAGTCAAAGTGGGCAATGTGAAAAACTGCAGCAGGCATGCGTATATACAGGGAATATTCAAGGCAAACAGAGGGGTAGAGTTATTCTATGCATGAATCAGATTTGAGAAAAGCTAGCCTGGTTGTTAAAGAACACAACCCTTGGGAGAGACAGACAGACAAGATTCTGTCCTACTTACTTGTGTGATTTTGACCAAGTTCTTTTATCCTTCTGACTGTTTCTTCATATGGAAAAGAGCTATGGCTGTACATTTAGCACAATATTCTCTTTTGGCAAAGGCTGCTCTGGGTCCATTTGTGTTCTCTGCAACTTAATCTTTTCTGGTGTGCAAGCATTTTTAAGTTGTTTGGTGAAGTATTACATTTGACTTTCAACTGTTCATTACTTTGGGCAAAGCTTATATAATGCTGCAGAGACTAGAACCTAAGCAGAGATAGTGAGAGGATGTGATAAGCTTATTCTGCCGGTTTATCAAAAAGTTTAACCTTTTCTCCTCTTCCTCCACCTGCCACCAAGAGATGAGAAAGAAGGCAGAGCCTGGAAATGCACACCAAGCAATACTTCTGTGTCAGTTTGCCTTTTATTCCTCTGCCAGTACTTCCCAGAGAGATTTCACCAAAAGTGCCTAAGCTTGCCATGGCCATTGTTGTGAAGAACATTTCTCTCTATTGCTAGTCACATCCCCTTTTCCTTCTCCTGGGCGCTTAATGGATGTTTGGGGGCAGGAAATAAAATTTAAACTAAAACATCAAAAAAAAAAAAAGAAGAAAGATGAGCTCAAGTAGGCGTTATTGTTGTCCAGATAAGGTTTGGTTTATTCATTCCCTCGATTTGCATTTATCCCCCTTTGTGCAAGGCATGGCGGGAGAGAGAGAAATGTCTTCAAAGAGTCTGTGGTTGTATGGGGGAGGGAGCTGTGGATATCTGTCATTTAGAAACAGCATGGAAGTGCTAAGGAAAAATTGTTTTGTTCATTTCTCTCTCACTCATCCGTTCACCCAGAGCAACTACAAAGTGTTTCACGCGGAGGAACTGGATGCCCTGAACTTGACATTCTCGTGGGGGAAACAACAATGTAAAGCACCAGCAGTGGTAAGTCACCAGTAGTGATTTCAAGCCAGAAGGAACCACTCACCAATGGAGAGAGGCACAGGGTGAGCAGTGACTTGCAGAAAGGAGGGGTTATTTATTCATTCCAACTGCTGAGTTCAAGTTCATCTGGGTGGTTGTGTGGTTCGTGCTTACTGCAACTGTTTTTGGAACGTGGATCCACCCTCCAAGAAGGGTGAGGATGATCACCCTTCTTTCCTCCTGCTGTGCCCCGGGGTCACCCAGCGAGTGTCTGCAGGGATGATCTGCTCTGTACTGGCTTTTCAGTCCCACTCCCGGGAGAAGAGAGTCGAAGCTGTGTCTCCACCGCAGCTTGGCCTGATTCAGTCACTGGGTGAAAAGGTGGGAAGAAGGTCAAGTTCATGAGAACTGATACACTGCAGAGTCATTTAGTCCTGAAGTACCAGTTCTGGTTGCTGGTGAGTTGCTAAATCCAGGGACCTGAATGTAATTCCTACAGAGCCACTGAGACATCACTTCCAGGCCCATGGCAGCCTGTAGGGGTGCTGACTTTTCTCAGTGCTAAGGAGCAGCCATCTTCCACTGAGAGAGGACTCTGTGTCAGCAGGAGCAGAACCACACCAGGCACCGAAGAAGGTTCTGCATCCCAGCATCTCCCAACACAGTGATAGATAAACGGGTAGAAGATGCGACAGGGCATTCACAATAGAACAGAAGCTAATCCCCAATAAATATGGAAAGATGTTCAACTTCACTACCTAACAAAGAAATTCAAGTTATAAATCTATTTCTTTTTTGCTCATCTCATTGGTAGAAAGTTTTAAGAATGCACAAAATTTGCTGCTAAGGATGTAAGGAAAAGGCCGTTTTCGTCTGCTGCTGCTGATGGGGATGGAAATTGGTGCGAACCTTCTGCAGGGTAATTTGGCAATTTGTGTATCAACAGCCTTAAAATGTTCATACACTTTGAGCCAGTAGTTTTGCTTTTAGCATCTTATCCTAAGGTGAAAGTCAAATTTATGTACAAGACTTATGTTCAAGAATATTCATCTCAGCCAGTAGTGTAATAGAAAAAATATTAGAAGCTACCTAAAAATCCCACAATACGGGGTTGGTTAAATAACGGATGGCCCAACTTAAGAATGGAAAATAAAGACGCAGACGTAGAAAATGGACTTGAGGACACGGGGAAGGGGTAGGGGAAGCTAGGACGAAGTGAGAGAGTGGCATGGACTTATATATACTACGAAATGTAAAATAGCTAGCTAGTGGGAAGCAGCCGCGTAGCACAGGGAGATCAGCTCTGTGCTTTATGACCACCTAGAGGGCTGGGATAGGGAGGGTGGGAGGGAGACGCACCAGGGAGGGGATATGGGGATATATGTGTATGTAGAGCTGATTCACTTTGTTATAAAGCAGAAACTAACACACCATTGTAAAGCAATTATACTCCAATAAAGATGTTTTTTTTAAAAAAGGATGGAAAAACTGTTCATTCATTAAAAATGATTTTCTCCAAGAATATTTAATGGTGGGAAGATGTAGTGTAAAAGCAGGGTACAAAATACTAGATGGAGTATTTCATTTTGTTAAAATTTAATAATACAAGTGCAGAAAACGTGATTAAGAGAACAGTACTGATTTGACAAAGGGACATTTTTTTCTTTAAATTTTTCTGTATTTGGTGTTATAAAGCATCATATATCCTCTCTGAGTCTCAGTTTATGTTCTGTGAAGTGGGACTCATCACATCTACACTGCAGTGCGCTCGGGCAGAGCAGCACAATATTTGAAAGTGCCCTTGACAATGACCAGCCCATTGTAATACTCCAGGACAGATTATAATATCATTGCCAATGACACACCCATAGTTCGGATATTATCCGTAACGATTACTAAGGTTGTTTATCTCCCTCCACTTTTACTAAGACAAAAAAAGGATTAATTGAAGACTCTTAAGTCATTTTTACTGAGGTTCTTTGTTTTTTTTTCAAAATACTAATTGTAGGGCTTCCCTGGTGGCGCAGTGGTTGAGAATCTGCCTGCTAATGCACGGGACACGGGTTCGAGCCCTGCTCTGGGAAGATCCCACATGCCGTGGAGCAACTGGGCCCGTGAGCCACAACTACTGAGCCTGCGCGTCTGGAGCCTGTGCTCCGCAACAAGAGAGCCCGCGATAGTGAGCGGCCCGCGCACCGCAATGAAGAGTGGCCCCCGCTCCCCACAACTGGAGAAAGCCCTCACACAGAAACGAAGACCCAACACAGCTAAAAATAAATCAATAAATCAATAAATTTATTAAAAAGAAAAATACTAATTGTAAAGTCTGCAGTGGGTATATAGGTGTTCAACTTTTTTCCAGATTTTACGTTTCTGGTTTCGTTTTTAAATTTTTTATTTATTATTTATTTATTACTTTTATTTTTGGCTGTGTTGGGTCTTCGTTTCTGCACGAGGGCTTTCTCCAGTTGCGGCAAGTGGGGGCCACTCTTCTTCACGGCGCGCGGGCCTCTCACTATCGCGGCCTGTCTTGTTGCGGAGCAGAGGCTCTAGACGCTCAGGCTCAGTAGTTGTGGCTCACGGGCCCAGTTGCTCCACGGCATGTGGGATCTTCCCAGACCAGGGCTCAAACCCGTGTCCCCTGCATTGGCAGGCGGATTCTCAACCACTGCACCACCAGGGAAGCCCCCCCACCCCGACAGTTTTAAACCAGCCTCAGTCATGCTTGCTTCAAGACTTATCCTGGCATCATGGAGCACTGGATACTTTGGCTAGGTGTTAAACTCTCTTGTCCTGTGCCCGAGTCCCATCGTGGTGACTTAGTTGCCATCTAGGGCACTCTTGGCATGAGTCCTAGACATGAATCCAGCTCAATGTCTTGGGCCATGCTCCCAGCTGGCTGACTGTCCTAATGCCCAGTGCCTCCTTTCTGCTTGGACTTCTGAGGGCCGCAGCCCCAGGACCTTCACTCTGTGTTCCCGGCTCTATTCAATGCCAACGCTATGTCTTTTGCTTGCTGCATGTCCCCTGCCCCAGTACCTCCTACTGGCTTTGACCTTCCTGTTTCAGGTCCTCTTATTGCGACCCTTTGTGTATAAGCCAGATCTGTTTGCCCTTCCTCCAAGGGGAGCTATTTCCCTGGTGTTTCCCTAGATGCTTATGATGAGACCCCTGCCAGAACTACACCAATCAGACCCTCCATGTACACGCTTGGGTGTGAACCCTTTCAGCGAGAGCAGGTTGGAGACCCATATATACATAAATATACAATGTGTACAAATCAAGTATTTTAAAGATTGTAAAGAATTCTTGTGAACGTATTAGGTTAGGGAAGTCAAGCAGGATCATCATATGATGGCATAATCAAGCACATGTATATAACATTTCCTATTTTTATATGATGCCATTTTAGTAGATGTGCCCATGTTTTCAAAGTTCTAATCTGTGGCAGTGGGCAGTAGGGGGACGGGTTGGGTCACAGCAGGAAGAGGCATTCGCTGCCTTAGGCAGTTAAACCATTGCTCTCTATTCAGAATGGCTCAGCCAGCAGGATTCTGTGGGGTCTACCTCCTGGCAAAGGGCTCCTATTGCCGGATTTTGGGTCTGGGGCAACCCAGATCTTTGTGCGAGTTTTCCGGAGAGTGCTTTCTCTTGGGAGCACGTCTGGGGACTGGCTTCTCTGCTTCCACCTTTGCTGGCGTGGCCAAAGGAACTGCTGCTGCAAAGAAAATCAGAACTGATCAGTCACTTCTGCTGTACACACTCTCCTGCCAGAATTTCCCTCTCTCATGTCTCTCCCACTTTCTGGCTGAAGACCTTTAATCTACTTGACATCCAGAACACAGCCTTGGCCCTTCACCTCCATGAGTCCCTAGAGAAGGGACACTGGCTGCAAAAGCAATTCCTAGAGCCTACGGCTGCAGCACATGAGGAAGTCTCTTCACCGTTTCCAGGGAAAACACTAGAAACCGAAAGTCATTGCAATCATGAGCCTCTCCATCTCTCCTTTCCACAACAGAGAAAACATTTCTTGCAGTCTGTCACTTCTGAGGCTTTAATGGAAATGTCTTTCAAGTTTCAGAAAAAAATAGTCCAATATAAATTGGTTAAGAACCCCTCCCACCTTGGCAACCCCTCTTGGGCCCCATTTATACTGCCTGTTTCAACCACACGGAACTCTAGCCCTCTGATACTTTTATGTAGATTAGAACAAGGCCAAATGCTGAGGCGGAGGGATCAGGAGACTGAGAACCGTATTCTGGGCACCAAGTCTAGGCTCACATCAACCCAGCCTCCTGGGACACCATCTCCTCAGCCCTCCAGTCTCATTAGCACTTCAACACCCCTCTTGGTTCTTCCGGTCTTCCCATCAATATGGCACCACCCTCTCTGCTAGGAGTAAAAATCATTATAATCCTCTCTCCACCATGAAAGGATGAGGTAAAGGCTCAGCAGCAGCCCCCGTGAAACACATGGTCAACACTGTGAAGAGGTGTTACTAAGGGGATTTGGTCCGACTCAGAGAAGGAAAGAGACAACTCTGCCCTTAGCCTGATCAGGCCCACAGGAAGGAAGCACACTGGGGGCAGCCTTTGAGAGTGTGGCAATGCGAGAGAACCTTCTTTAGGAGGGGACTCCCTGTTGCCGACCTCGAAAAAGCAAGGATGGGACATTTGTTTACTGGGGCTGTTACAGAGGGGATGTGCCCAGAGGTTAGGCCACCCTGCTTGAGAATCAAAGCACCTTCTAGTCCGAAATGGCTTGAATGCTCCAATCGCCGGATTTTGGGTCTGGGGCAACCCAGATCTTTGTGCGACATTTCCGGAGAGTGCTTTCTCTTTGGAGCCCGTCTGGAGACCTGCTTCTCTGCTTCCACCTTTGCTGGCGTGGCCAAAGGAACATCCCCGTAGGCCCGGTAGCCACCAACCAGGCAATATGTCTCCCCATGCCAGCCCAACTGCGTTTCTCCACACCCTCGGTAGAGGACATGGTAGTGACCAGGGGTAGGGGGAGAAACGGGAGCCACTGCTGCTGCAAAGAAAATCAGAACTGATCAGTCACTTCTGCTGTACACAGCCTCCTGCCAGAAGTTCCCTCTCTCACGTCTCTCCCACTTTCTGGCTGAAGACCTTTAATCTACTTGACATCCAAAACACAGCTTTGGCCCATCACCTCTATGAGTCCCTAGAGAAGGGACACTGGCTACAAAAGCAATTCCTAGAGCCTACGGCTGCAGCACATGAGGAAGTCTCTTCACCGTTTCCAGGGAAAACAGTAGAACCCGAAAGTCATTGCAATCATGAGCCTCTCCATCTCTCCCTTCCACACCAGAGAAAACATTTCTTGCAGTCTGTCACTTCTGAGGCTTTAATGGAAATGTCTTTCAAGTTTTGGAAAAAACTAATCTAATATACATTGGTTAAGGACCCCTCCCACCTTGGCAGCCCCTCTTGGGCCCCATTTATACTGCCTGTTTCAACCACACTGAACTCTAGCCCTCTGATACTTTTATGTAGATTAGAACAAGGCCAAATACTGAGGCAGAGTGATCAGGAGACTGAGACCCGCGTTCTGGGTACCAAGTCTAGGCTCACATCAACCCAGCCTCCTGGGACACCATCTCCTCAGCCCTCCAGTCTCATTAGCACTTCAACACCCCTCTTGGTTCTTCCGGTCTTCCCATCAATATGGCACCACCCTCTCCCCTAGTACTCAGCAGCTCAGGATGGGATGTGTCTGAGGGCACCGATGTAGATGTCTACATGACAGCACAGAGGTGCCTGGGTTTGAAGGTGTGTTTCAAGAGTGGCCCTCTTCCTCAAACTGCTCCATTTACCATTTGCCAACAAAAATGCACTTGTCTTTTGCTAAGAGGCCAATCAGGAAAGGGTCTGAATGGAAGCATCCTGTAACCCAAAGGGGAAGCTAGATTTATAAAGATCAGGACCATCCTGCACACTTGTCCAGGGATGACCTTTCACTTGTCCTCAACAGTGAGCACTGTGGGTCCCTGAAGATGTCCCAGGTCATTGGTATTACTTACAGCTGGGAACGCGCTCAGGTATACATAGTGGGCAAGCCCCACAGAAACATGAGGCAGCCAGGTGGGGTGGTGTGTACACCATGGCTCCTCTAGAGATGCCCGGTCTCGGTGTTTCTGCTGCACTGCCCACCCACGGAACAGAGCTCAGGTTCGAGTAAAGATAGAGGATCCGGTCACACATTCTCCCTCAGACAACCAAAGAGGTTGGAGAACTTCTGGTTGAGAACTGTCAGGGAAGTTTGTCTGAGGGCAGCGCTTTGGCAGTTACGCTGCCATGGAAACTGTGAGAAGGCCTGTGAGGTCATCACTACCCAGTGAGGTCATAATAAGGAACCTGTGACTTGGGGGTCAGGCTTCAGGAGGAGGGGCAGTTTTGTGGAGGAGAGCAGGGGGAGGGCAGAGGTACTCTGCATGGCCCCTCACACCTGGGCCTCCCCACCCATGCCCTAGTCTAGCAGACATCCCAGGTGGGGCGTGCCGGTGGGCTGGCACAGCCCTAGGGGCCCCAGGAAGGCAAAGGAGACCCACATTCTGAGATTGGCTTGAGAGGCAAGAATAACGTAAGAGACAGCTAGGTTGTATGGCACTGACCCTAAGAGGCAGAGATTTGCGTGGACTGGGGAATCAGGGAAGGCTCCTTGGCAGTGGACCTGAAGGACAAGTGAGATTTGGACCCATGGGGAAGAGAGGGAAGACATTCCAGTTTGGAAGAATAAAAGCAAAGACACATTCTCCTCGCCCTTGTCCTGCCCCAAATATAAATTCATAGAACCCTCACATTTTCACAACTGAGGACTGAAGAAAAGCAAGAGGTGAAGGGGCCTACCCAGTGTTACACAGGTAGTGGAGAGGTGTTCTGCTCAATGGTTAGGTTCATGTTGGGGCTCCGGATTTACAGCTGATAGGAATGTGAGGACAAGCTCATGCCATTTCAAACATTTCCAAGTGATACTGAGAGAGACGTTAAAGGTGCAAAATGAGGGTGCTGAATGACCTCACAAAGTGGGAATGGTGGGCCCATTTTCATATGAAATTCAAAACAAGTTCATGACCAAAGGACATAATACAAAATGACAACATAATCATTACACTCCCCTCTCCCCTAGAAGTAAAAATCAGTATAATCCTCCCTCTCTCCACCATGAAAGGATGAGGTAAAGGCTCAGCAGCAGCCCCCGTGAAACACATGGTCACCACTGTGAAGAGGTGTTACTAAGACGATTTGGTCCGACTCAGAGAAGGAAAGAGACAACTCTGCCCTTAGCCTGATCAGGCCCACAGGAAGGAAGCACACTGGGGGCAGCCTTTGAGAGTGTGGCAATGCGAGAGAACCTTCTTTAGGAGGGGACTCCCTGTTGCCGACCTTGAAAAAGCAAGGATGGGACATTCGTTTACTGGGGCTGTTGCAGAGGGGATGTGCCCAGGAGGTAGAGACTGCTTGGACTACTATTTTAGAGGTTGGACCCCCCTGGTTGAGAACCACAGCACCTTGTATTCCTAAGCTGCTTGAATGAGCGGGTGCACGTTAGGACAGACGAAGTCAGGCCTCATTGGAGCCGACTGCCTTTGGGAGTGGTAGAAGGTAAAATGGGAAGGGGAATGCTCTGGAGGAGTTTTGTCATGGCAGGTGGGCCAGCACGAGACCATCCAGATTCTCCAAGGCTCCAGAGATGACTTGGCTGGGAGCATCCCTCTGATGTGGTGCGGGGACTCCTACCTTAACAGGACCTGGCTGGGCATCTGCGGGAGGCAGAATAAATGGTTTAATAACTTAAGAGAGCGAGAGACTCACCTGGGGGGTTGCACAAAACCACTTCAAAAGACTTGTACCTGGATTCTTGAGCCAACCCTCAGAAAACTTATCTAGATCTGGAGTAGGGCTCTGGAAGCTGCACTTTTAATAAGCTTCCTGGGCAGTCCCACCACAGTGGTCCATGGAGAGACTGACCAAATTACTGTGTATTCTCCGTTGCTTTTGGGAGTCAAAGTGGGCAATGTGAAAAACTGCAGCAGGCATGCGTATATACAGGGAATATTCAAGGCAAACAGAGGGGTAGAGTTATTCTATGCATGAATCAGATTTGAGAAAAGCTAGCCTGGTTGTTAAAGAACACAACCCTTGGGAGAGACAGACAGACAAGATTCTGTCCTACTTACTTGTGTGATTTTGACCAAGTTCTTTTATCCTTCTGACTGTTTCTTCATATGGAAAAGAGCTATGGCTGTACATTTAGCACAATATTCTCTTTTGGCAAAGGCTGCTCTGGGTCCATTTGTGTTCTCTGCAACTTAATCTTTTCTGGTGTGCAAGCATTTTTAAGTTGTTTGGTGAAGTATTACATTTGACTTTCAACTGTTCATTACTTTGGGCAAAGCTTATATAATGCTGCAGAGACTAGAACCTAAGCAGAGATAGTGAGAGGATGTGATAAGCTTATTCTGCCGGTTTATCAAAAAGTTTAACCTTTTCTCCTCTTCCTCCACCTGCCACCAAGAGATGAGAAAGAAGGCAGAGCCTGGAAATGCACACCAAGCAATACTTCTGTGTCAGTTTGCCTTTTATTCCTCTGCCAGTACTTCCCAGAGAGATTTCACCAAAAGTGCCTAAGCTTGCCATGGCCATTGTTGTGAAGAACATTTCTCTCTATTGCTAGTCACATCCCCTTTTCCTTCTCCTGGGCGCTTAATGGATGTTTGGGGGCAGGAAATAAAATTTAAACTAAAACATCAAAAAAAAAAAAAGAAGAAAGATGAGCTCAAGTAGGCGTTATTGTTGTCCAGATAAGGTTTGGTTTATTCATTCCCTCGATTTGCATTTATCCCCCTTTGTGCAAGGCATGGCGGGAGAGAGAGAAATGTCTTCAAAGAGTCTGTGGTTGTATGGGGGAGGGAGCTGTGGATATCTGTCATTTAGAAACAGCATGGAAGTGCTAAGGAAAAATTGTTTTGTTCATTTCTCTCTCACTCATCCGTTCACCCAGAGCAACTACAAAGTGTTTCACGCGGAGGAACTGGATGCCCTGAACTTGACATTCTCGTGGGGGAAACAACAATGTAAAGCACCAGCAGTGGTAAGTCACCAGTAGTGATTTCAAGCCAGAAGGAACCACTCACCAATGGAGAGAGGCACAGGGTGAGCAGTGACTTGCAGAAAGGAGGGGTTATTTATTCATTCCAACTGCTGAGTTCAAGTTCATCTGGGTGGTTGTGTGGTTCGTGCTTACTGCATCTGTTTTTGGAACGTGGATCCACCCTCCAAGAAGGGTGAGGATGATCACCCTTCTTTCCTCCTGCTGTGCCCCGGGGTCACCCAGCGAGTGTCTGCAGGGATGATCTGCTCTGTACTGGCTTTTCAGTCCCACTTCCGGGAGAAGAGAGTCGAAGCTGTGTCTCCACCGCAGCTTGGCCTGATTCAGTCACTGGGTGAAAAGGTGGGAAGAAGGTCAAGTTCATGAGAACTGATACACTGCAGAGTCATTTAGTCCTGAAGTACCAGTTCTGGTTGCTGGTGAGTTGCTAAATCCAGGGACCTGAATGTAATTCCTACAGAGCCACTGAGACATCACTTCCAGGCCCATGGCAGCCTGTAGGGGTGCTGACTTTTCTCAGTGCTAAGGAGCAGCCATCTTCCACTGAGAGAGGACTCTGTGTCAGCAGGAGCAGAACCACACCAGGCACCGAAGAAGGTTCTGCATCCCAGCATCTCCCAACACATTGATAGATAAACGGGTAGAAGATGCGACAGGGCATTCACAATAGAACAGAAGCTAATCCCCAATAAATATGGAAAGATGTTCAACTTCACTACCTAACAAAGAAATTCAAGTTATAAATCTATTTCTTTTTTGCTCATCTCATTGGTAAAAAGTTTTAAGAATGCACAAAATTTGCTGCTAAGGATGTAAGGAAAAGGCCGTTTTCGTCTGCTGCTGCTGATGGGGATGGAAATTGGTGCGAACCTTCTGCAGGGTAATTTGGCAATTTGTGTATCAACAGCCTTAAAATGTTCATACACTTTGAGCCAGTAGTTTTGCTTTTAGCATCTTATCCTAAGGTGAAAGTCCAATTTATGTACAAGACTTATGTTCAAGAATATTCATCTCAGCCAGTAGTGTAATAGAAAAAATATTAGAAGCTACCTAAAAATCCCACAATACGGGGTTGGTTAAATAACGGATGGCCCAACTTAAGAATGGAAAATAAAGACGCAGACGTAGAAAATGGACTTGAGGACACGGGGAAGGGGTAGGGGAAGCTAGGACGAAGTGAGAGAGTGGCATGGACTTATATATACTACGAAATGTAAAATAGCTAGCTAGTGGGAAGCAGCCGCGTAGCACAGGGAGATCAGCTCTGTGCTTTATGACCACCTAGAGGGCTGGGATAGGGAGGGTGGGAGGGAGACGCAGCAGGGAGGGGATATGGGGATATATGTGTATGTAGAGCTGATTCACTTTGTTATAAAGCAGAAACTAACACACCATTGTAAAGCAATTATACTCCAATAAAGATGTTTTTTTTAAAAAAGGATGGAAAAACAGTTCATTCATTAAAAATGATTTTCTCCAAGAATATTTAATGGTGGGAAGATGTAGTGTAAAAGCAGGGTACAAAATACTAGATGGAGTATTTCATTTTGTTAAAATTTAATAATACAAGTGCAGAAAACGTGATTAAGAGAACAGTACTGATTTGACAAAGGGACATTTTTTTCTTTAAATTTTTCTGTATTTGGTGTTATAAAGCATCATATATCCTCTCTGAGTCTCAGTTTATGTTCTGTGAAGTGGGACTCATCACATCTACACTGCAGTGCGCTCGGGCAGAGCAGCACAATATTTGAAAGTGCCCTTGACAATTACCAGCCCATTGTAATACTCCAGGACAGGTTATAATATCATTGCCAATGACACACCCATAGTCCGGATATTATCCGTAACGATTACTAAGGTTGTTTATCTCCCTCCACTTTTACTAAGACAAAAAAAGGATTAATTGAAGACTCTTAAGTCATTTTTACTGAGGTTCTTTGTTTTTTTTTCAAAATACTAATTGTAGGGCTTCCCTGGTGGCGCAGTGGTTGAGAATCTGCCTGCTAATGCACGGGACACGGGTTCGAGCCCTGCTCTGGGAAGATCCCACATGCCGTGGAGCAACTGGGCCCGTGAGCCAAAACTACTGAGCCTGCGCGTCTGGAGCCTGTGCTCCGCAACAAGAGAGCCCGCGATAGTGAGCGGCCCGCGCACCGCAATGAAGAGTGGCCCCCGCTCCCCACAACTGGAGAAAGCCCTCACACAGAAACGAAGACCCAACACAGCTAAAAATAAATCAATAAATCAATAAATTTATTAAAAAGAAAAATACTAATTGTAAAGTCTGCAGTGGGTATATAGGTGTTCAACTTTTTTCCAGATTTTACGTTTCTGGTTTCGTTTTTAAATTTTTTATTTATTATTTATTTATTACTTTTATTTTTGGCTGTGTTGGGTCTTCGTTTCTGCACGAGGGCTTTCTCCAGTTGCGGCAAGTGGGGGCCACTCTTCTTCACGGCGCGCGGGCCTCTCACTATCGCGGCCTGTCTTGTTGCGGAGCAGAGGCTCTAGACGCTCAGGCTCAGTAGTTGTGGCTCACGGGCCCAGTTGCTCCACGGCATGTGGGATCTTCCCAGACCAGGGCTCAAACCCGTGTCCCCTGCATTGGCAGGCGGATTCTCAACCACTGCACCACCAGGGAAGCCCCCCCACCCCGACAGTTTTAAACCAGCCTCAGTCATGCTTGCTTCAAGACTTATCCTGGCATCATGGAGCAATGGATACTTTGGCTAGGTGTTAAACTCTCTTGTCCTGTGCCCGAGTCCCATCGTGGTGACTTAGTTGCCATCTAGGGCACTCTTGGCATGAGTCCTAGACATGAATCCAGCTCAATGTCTTGGGCCATGCTCCCTGCTGGCTGACTGTCCTAATGCCCAGTGCCTCCTTTCTGCTTGGACTTCTGAGGGCCGCAGCCCCAGGACCTTCACTCTGTGTTCCCGGCTCTATTCAATGCCAACGCTATGTCTTTTGCTTGCTGTATGTCCCCTGCCCCAGTACCTCCTACTGGCTTTGACCTTCCTGTTTCAGGTCCTCTTATTGCGACCCTTTGTGTATAAGCCAGATCTGTTTGCCCTTCCTCCAAGGGGAGCTATTTCCCTGGTGTTTCCCTAGATGCTTATGATGAGACCCCTGCCAGAACTACACCAATCAGACCCTCCATGTACACGCTTGGGTGTGAACCCTTTCAGCGAGAGCAGGTTGGAGACCCATATATACATAAATATACAATGTGTACAAATCAAGTATTTTAAAGATTGTAAAGAATTCTTGTGAACGTATTAGGTTAGGGAAGTCAAGCAGGATCATCATATGATGGCATAATCAAGCACATGTATATAACATTTCCTATTTTTATATGATGCCATTTTAGTAGATGTGCCCATCTTTTCAAAGTTCTAATCTGTGGCAGTGGGCAGTAGGGGGACGGGTTGGGTCACAGCAGGAAGAGGCATTCGCTGCCTTAGGCAGTTAAACCATTGCTCTCTCTTCAGAATGGCTCAGCCAGCAGGATTCTGTGGGGTCTACCTCCTGGCAAAGGGCTCCTATTGCCGGATTTTGGGTCTGGGGCAACCCAGATCTTTGTGCGAGTTTTCCGGAGAGTGCTTTCTCTTGGGAGCACGTCTGGGGACTGGCTTCTCTGCTTCCACCTTTGCTGGCGTGGCCAAAGGAACTGCTGCTGCAAAGAAAATCAGAACTGATCAGTCACTTCTGCTGTACACAGTCTCCTGCCAGAATTTCCCTCTCTCATGTCTCTCCCACTTTCTGGCTGAAGACCTTTAATCTACTTGACATCCAGAACACAGCCTTGGCCCTTCACCTCCATGAGTCCCTAGAGAAGGGACACTGGCTGCAAAAGCAATTCCTAGAGCCTACGGCTGCAGCACATGAGGAAGTCTCTTCACCGTTTCCAGGGAAAACACTAGAAACCGAAAGTCATTGCAATCATGAGCCTCTCCATCTCTCCTTTCCACAACAGAGAAAACATTTCTTGCAGTCTGTCACTTCTGAGGCTTTAATGGAAATGTCTTTCAAGTTTCAGAAAAAAATAGTCCAATATAAATTGGTTAAGAACCCCTCCCACCTTGGCAACCCCTCTTGGGCCCCATTTATACTGCCTGTTTCAACCACACGGAACTCTAGCCCTCTGATACTTTTATGTAGATTAGAACAAGGCCAAATGCTGAGGCGGAGGGATCAGGAGACTGAGAACCGTATTCTGGGCACCAAGTCTAGGCTCACATCAACCCAGCCTCCTGGGACACCATCTCCTCAGCCCTCCAGTCTCATTAGCACTTCAACACCCCTCTTGGTTCTTCCGGTCTTCCCATCAATATGGCACCACCCTCTCTGCTAGGAGTAAAAATCATTATAATCCTCTCTCCACCATGAAAGGATGAGGTAAAGGCTCAGCAGCAGCCCCCGTGAAACACATGGTCAACACTGTGAAGAGGTGTTACTAAGGCGATTTGGTCCGACTCAGAGAAGGAAAGAGACAACTCTGCCCTTAGCCTGATCAGGCCCACAGGAAGGAAGCACACTGGGGGCAGCCTTTGAGAGTGTGGCAATGCGAGAGAACCTTCTTTAGGAGGGGACTCCCTGTTGCCGACCTCGAAAAAGCAAGGATGGGACATTTGTTTACTGGGGCTGTTACAGAAGGGATGTGCCCAGAGGTTAGGCCACCCTGCTTGAGAATCAAAGCAACTTCTAGTCCGAAATGGCTTGAATGCTCCAATCGCCGGATTTTGGGTCTGGGGCAACCCAGATCTTTGTGCGACATTTCCGGAGAGTGCTTTCTCTTGGGAGCCCGTCTGGAGACCTGCTTCTCTGCTTCCACCTTTGCTGGCGTGGCCAAAGGAACATCCCCGTAGGCCCGGTAGCCACCAACCAGGCAATATGTCTCCCCATGCCAGCCCAACTGCGTTTCTCCACACCCTCGGTAGAGGACATGGTAGTGACCAGGGGTAGGGGGAGAAACGGGAGCCACTGCTGCTGCAAAGAAAATCAGAACTGATCAGTCACTTCTGCTGTACACAGCCTCCTGCCAGAAGTTCCCTCTCTCACGTCTCTCCCACTTTCTGGCTGAAGACCTTTAATCTACTTGACATCCAAAACACAGCTTTGGCCCATCACCTCTATGAGTCCCTAGAGAAGGGACACTGGCTACAAAAGCAATTCCTAGAGCCTACGGCTGCAGCACATGAGGAAGTCTCTTCACCGTTTCCAGGGAAAACAGTAGAACCCGAAAGTCATTGCAATCATGAGCCTCTCCATCTCTCCCTTCCACACCAGAGAAAACATTTCTTGCAGTCTGTCACTTCTGAGGCTTTAATGGAAATGTCTTTCAAGTTTTGGAAAAAACTAATCTAATATACATTGGTTAAGGACCCCTCCCACCTTGGCAGCCCCTCTTGGGCCCCATTTATACTGCCTGTTTCAACCACACTGAACTCTAGCCCTCTGATACTTTTATGTAGATTAGAACAAGGCCAAATACTGAGGCAGAGTGATCAGGAGACTGAGACCCGCGTTCTGGGTACCAAGTCTAGGCTCACATCAACCCAGCCTCCTGGGACACCATCTCCTCAGCCCTCCAGTCTCATTAGCACTTCAACACCCCTCTTGGTTCTTCCGGTCTTCCCATCAATATGGCACCACCCTCTCCCCTAGTACTCAGCAGCTCAGGATGGGATGTGTCTGAGGGCACCGATGTAGATGTCTACATGACAGCACAGAGGTGCCTGGGTTTGAAGGTGTGTTTCAAGAGTGGCCCTCTTCCTCAAACTGCTCCATTTACCATTTGCCAACAAAAATGCACTTGTCTTTTGATAAGAGGCCAATCAGGAAAGGGTCTGAATGGAAGCATCCTGTAACCCAAAGGGGAAGCTAGATTTATAAAGATCAGGACCATCCTGCACACTTGTCCAGGGATGACCTTTCACTTGTCCTCAACAGTGAGCACTGTGGGTCCCTGAAGATGTCCCAGGTCATTGGTATTACTTACAGCTGGGAACGCGCTCAGGTATACGTAGTGGGCAAGCCCCACAGGAACATGAGGCAGCCAGGTGAGGTGGTGTGTACACCATGGCTCCTCTAGAGATGCCCGGTCTCGGTGTTTCTGCTGCACTGCCCACCCACGGAACAGAGCTCAGGTTCGAGTAAAGATAGAGGATCCGGTCACACATTCTCCCTCAGACAACCAAAGAGGTTGGAGAACTTCTGGTGGAGAACTGTCAGGGAAGTTTGTCTGAGGGCAGCACGTTGGCAGTTGCGCTGCCATGGAAACTGTGAGAAGGCCTGTGAGGTCATCACTACCCAATGAGGTCATAATAAGGAACCTGTGACTTGGGGGTCAGGCTTCAGGAGGAGGGGCAGTTTTGTGGAGGAGAGCAGGGGGAGGGCAGAGGTACTCTGCCTGGCCCCTCACACCTGGGCCTCCCCACCCATGCCCTAGTCTAGCAGACATCCCACGTGGGGTGTGCCTGTGGGCTGGCACAGCCCTAGGGACCCCAGGAAGGCAAAGGAGACCCACATTCTGAGATTGGCTTGAGAGGCAAGATTAACGTAAGAGAGAGCTAGGTTGTATGGCACTGACCCTAAGAGGCAGAGATTTGTGTGGACTGGGGAATCAGGGAAGGCTCCTTGGCAGTGGGCCTGAAGGACAAGTGAGATTTGGACCCATGGGGAAGAGAGGGAAGACATTCCAGTTTGGAAGAATAAAAGCAAAGACACATTCTCCTCGCCCTTGTCCTGCCCCAAATATAAATTCATAGAACCCTCACATTTTCACAACTGAGGACTGAAGAAAAGCAAGAGGTGAAGGGGCCTACCCAGTGTTACACAGGTAGTGGAGAGGTGTTCTGCTCAATGGTTAGGTTCATGTTGGGGCTCCGGATTTACAGCTGATAGGAATGTGAGGACAAGCTCATGCCATTTCAAACATTTCCAAGTGATACTGAGAGAGACGTTAAAGGTGCAAAATGAGGGTGCTGAATGACCTCACAAAGTGGGAATGGTGGGCCCATTTTCATATGAAATTTAAAACAAGTTCATGACCAAAGGACATAATACAAAATGACAACATAATCATTACACTCCCCTCTCCCCTAGAAGTAAAAATCAGTATAATCCTCCCACTCTCCACCATGAAAGGATGAGGTAAAGGCTCAGCAGCAGCCCCCGTGAAACACATGGTCACCACTGTGAAGAGGTGTTACTAAGACGATTTGGTCCGACTCAGAGAAGGAAAGAGACAACTCTGCCCTTAGCCTGATCAGGCCCACAGGAAGGAGGCACACTGGGGGCAGCCTTTGAGAGTGTGGCAATGCGAGAGAACCTTCTTTAGGAGGGGACTCCCTGTTGCCGACCTTGAAAAAGCAAGGATGGGACATTCGTTTACTGGGGCTGTTGCAGAGGGGATGTGCCAAGGAGGTAGAGACTGCTTGGACTACTATTTTAGAGGTTGGGCCCCCCTGGTTGAGAACCACAGCACCTTGTATTCCTAAACTGCTTGAATGAGCGGGTGCACGTTAGGACAGACGAAGTCAGGCCTCATTGGAGCCGACTGCCTTTGGGAGTGGTAGAAGGTAAAATGGGAAGGGGAATGCTCTGAAGGAGGTTTGTCATGGCAGGTGGGCCAGCACGAGACCATCCAGATTCTCCAAGGCTCCAGAGATGACTTGGCTGGGAGCATCCCTCTGATGTGTTGCGGGGACTCCTACCTTAACAGGACCTGGCTGGGCATCTGCGGGAGGCAGAATAAATGGTTTATTAACTTAAGAGAGCGAGAGACTCACCTGGGGGGTTGCACAAAACCACTTCAAAACACTTGTACCTGGATTCTTGAGCCAACCCTCAGAAAACTTATCTAGATCTGGAGTAGGTCTCAGGAAGCTGCACTTTCAATAAGCTTCCTGGGCAGTCCCACCACAGTGGTCCATGGAGAGACTGACCAAATTACTGTGTATTCTCCGTTGCTTTTGGGATTCAAAGTGGGCAATGTGAAAAACTGCAGCAGGCATACGTATATACAGGGAATATTCAACGCAAACAGAGGGGTAGAGTTATTCTATGCATGAATCAGATTTGAGAAAAGCTAGCCTGGTGGTTAAAGAACACAACCCTGGGAGAGACAGACAGACCAGATTCTGTCCTACTTACTTGTGTGATTTTGACCAAGTTCTTTTATCCTTCTGACTGTTTCTTCATATGGAAAAGAGCTATGGCTGTACATTTAGCACAATATTCTCTTTTGGCAAAGGCTGCTCTGGGTCCATTTGTGTTCTCTGCAACTTAATCTTTTCCGGTGTGCAAGCATTTTTAAGTTGTTTGGTGAAGTATTACATTTGACTTTCAACTGTTCATTACTTTGGGCAAAGCTTATATAATGCTGCAGAGACTAGAACCTATGCAGAGATAGTGAGAGGATGTGATAAGCTTATTCTGCCGGTTTATCAAAAAGTTTAACCTTTTCTCCTCTTCCTCCGCCTGCCACCAAGAGATGAGAAAGAAGGCAGAGCCTGGAAATGCACACCAAGCAATACTTCTGTGTCAGTTTGCCTTTTATTCCGCTGCCAGTACTTCCCAGAGAGATTTCACCAAAAGTGCCTAAGCTTGCCATGGCCATTGTTGTGAAGAACATTTCTCTCTATTGCTAGTCACATCCCCTTTTCCTTCTCCTGGGCGCTTAATGGATGTTTGGGGGCAGGAAATAAAATTTAAACTGAAACATCAAAAAAAAAAAAAGAAGAAAGATTAGCTCAAGTAGGCGTTATTGTGGTCCAGATAAGGTTTGGTTCATTCATTCCCTCGATTTGCATTTATCCCCCTTTGTGCCAGGCATGAGGGGAGAGAGAGAAATGTCTTCAAAGAGTCTGTGGTTGTATGGGGGAGGGAGCTGTGGAAATCTGTCATTTAGAAACAGCATGGAAGTGCTAGGGAAAAATTGTTTTGTTCATTTATCTCTCACTCATCCGTTCACCCAGAGCAACTACAAAGGGTTTCACGCGGAGGAACTGGATGCCCTGAACTTGACATTCTCGTGGGGGAAACAACAATGTAAAGCACCAGCAGTGGTAAGTCACCAGTAGTGATTTCAAGCCAGAAGGAACCACTCACCAATGGAGAGAGGCACAGGGTGAGCAGTGACTTGCAGAAAGGAGGGGTTATTTATTCATTCCAACTGCTGAGTTCAAGTTCATCTGGGTGGTTGTGTGGTTCGTGCTTACTGCATCTGTTTTTGGAACGTGGATCCACCCTCCAAGAAGGGTGAGGATGATCACCCTTCTTTCCTCCTGCTGTGCCCCGGGGTCACCCAGCGAGTGTCTGCAGGGATGATCTGCTCTGTACTGGCTTTTCAGTCTCACTCCCGGGAGAAGAGAGACGAAGCTGTGTCTCCACCGCAGCTTGGCCTGATTCAGTCACTGGGTGAAAAGGTGGGAAGAAGGTCAAGTTCATGAGAATTGATACACTGCAGAGTCATGTAGTCCTGAAGTACCAGTTCTGGTTGCTGGTGAGTTGCTAAATCCAGGGACCTGAATGTAATTCCTCCAGAGCCACTGAGACATCACTT
Organism: Balaenoptera physalus; assembly: GCF_965194825.1. NCBI lineage: Eukaryota > Metazoa > Chordata > Mammalia > Artiodactyla > Balaenopteridae > Balaenoptera > Balaenoptera physalus. The sequence goes on along the minus strand of NW_028125701.1, from coordinate 222,974 downwards.
CTAGGCCCATGGCGGGCTGTAGGGGTGCTGACTTTTCTCAGTGCTAAGGAGCAGCCATCTTCCACAGAGAGAGGACTCTGTGTCAGCAGGAGCAGAACCACACCAGGCACCGAAGAAGATTCTGCATCCCAGCATCTCCCAACACAGTGATAGATAAACGGGTAGAAGATGCGACAGGGCAGTCACAATAGAACAGAAGCTTATCCCCAATAAATATGGAAAGATGTTCAACTTCACTACCTAACAAAGAAATTCAAGTTATAAATCTATTTCTTTTTTGCTCATCTCATTGGTAGAAAGTTTTAAGAATGCACAAAATTTGCTGCTAAGGATGTAAGGAAAAGGCCGTTTTCGTCTGTTGCTGCTGATGGGGATGGAAATTGGTGCGAACCTTTTGCAGGGTAATTTGGCAATTTGTGAATCAACAGCCTTAGAATGTTCATACACTTTGAGCCAGTAGTTTTGCTTTTAGCATCTTATCCTAAGGTGAAAGTCAAATTTATGTACAAGACTTATGTTCAAGAATATTCATCTCAGCCAGTAGTGTAATAGAAAATAATATTAGAAGCTACCTAAAAATCCCACAATACGGGGTTGGTTAAATAACGGATGGCCCAACTTAAGAATGGAAAATAAAGACGCAGACGTAGAAAATGGACTTGAGGACACGGGGAAGGGGAAGGGGAAGCTGGGACGAAGTGAGAGAGTGGCATGGATTTATATATACTACCAAATGTAAAATAGCTAGCTAGTGGGAAGCAGCCGCGTAGCACAGGGAAATCAGCTCGGTGCTTTGTGACCACCTAGAGGGGTGGGATAGGGAGGGTGGGAGGGAGACGCAAGAGGGAGGAGATATGGGGATATATGTGTATGTAGAGCTGATTCACTTTGTTATAAAGCAGAAACTAACACACCATTGTAAAGCAATTATACTCCAATAAAGATGTTTTTTTTTAAAAAAGGATGGAAAACAGTTCATTCATTAAAAATGATTTTCTACAAGAATATTTAATGGTGGGAAGATGTAGTGTAAAAGCAGGGTACAAAATACTAGATGGAGTATTTCATTTTGTTAAAATTTAATAATACAAGTGTAGAAAACGTGAATAAGAGAAGAGTACTGATTTGACTACGGGACATTTTTTTCTTTAAATTTTTCTGTATTTGGTGTTATAAAGCATCATATATCCTCTCTGAGTCTCAGTTTATGTTCTCTGAAGTGGGACTCATCACATCTACACTGCAGTGCGCTCGGGCAGAGCAGCACAATATTTGAAAGTGCCCTTGACAATGACCAGCCCATTGTAATACTCCAGGACAGGTTATAATATCATTGCCAATGACACACCCATAGTTCGGATATTATCCGTAACGATTACTAAGGTTGTTTATCTCCCTCCACTTTTACTAAGACAAAAAAAGGATTAATTGAAGACTCTTAAGTCATTTTTACTGAGATTCTTTGTTTTTTTTTCAAAATACTAATTGTAGGGCTTCCCTGGTGGTGCAGTGGTTGAGAATCTGCCTGCTAATGCACGGGACACGGGTTCGAGCCCTGCTCTGGGAAGATCCCACATGCCGTGAAGCAACTGGGCCCGTGAGCCACAACTACTGAGCCTGCGCGTCTGGAGCCTGTGCTCCGCAACAAGAGAGGCCGCGATAGTGAGCGGCCCGTGCACCGCAATGAAGAGTGGCCCCCGCTCCCCACAACTGGAGAAAGCCCTCACACAGAAACGAAGACCCAACACAGCTAAAAATAAATCAATAAATCAATAAATTTATTAAAAAGAAAAATACTAATTGTAAAGTCTGCAGTGGGTATATAGGTGTTCAACTTTTTTCCAGATTTTACGTTTCTGGTTTTGTTTTTAAATTTTTTATTTATTATTTATTTATTACTTTTATTTTTGGCTGTGTTGGGTCTTCGTTTCTGCGCGAGGGCTTTCTCCAGTTGCGGCAAGTGGGGGCCACTCTTCTTCACGGCGCGCGGGCCTCTCACTATCGCGGCCTGTCTTGTTGCGGAGCAGAGGCTCTAGACGCTCAGGCTCAGTAGTTGTGGCTCACGGGCCCAGTTGCTCCGCGGCATGTGGGATCTTCCCAGACCAGGGCTCAAACCCGTGTCCCCTGCATTGGCAGGCGGATTCTCAACCACTGCACCACCAGGGAAGCCCCCACACCCCGATAGTTTTAAAACCAGCCTCAGTCATGCTTGCTTCAAGACTTATCCTGGCATCATGGACCACTGGATACTTTGGCTAGGTGTTAAACTCTCTTGTCCTGTGCCCGAGTCCCATCGTGGTGACTTAGTTGCCATCTAGGGCACTCTTGGCATGAGTCCTAGACATGAATCCAGCTCAATGGCTTGGGCCCTGCTCCCTGCTGGCTGACTGTCCTAATGCCCAGTGCCTCCTTTCTGCTTGGACTTCTGAGGGCCGCAGCCCCAGGACCCTCACTCTGTGTTCCCGGCTCTATTCAATGCCAACGGTATGTCTTTTGCTTGCTGTATGTCCACTGCCCCAGTACCTCCTACTGGCTTTGACCTTCCTGTTTCAGGTCCTCATATTGCGACCCTTTGTGTATAAGCCAGATCTGTTTGCCCTTCCTTCAAGGGGAGCTATTTCCCTGGTGTTTCCCTAGATGCTTATGATGAGACCCCTGCCAGAACTACACCAATCAGACCCTCCATGTACACGCTTGGGTCTGAACCCTTTCAGCGAGAGCAGGTTGGAAACCCATATATACATAAATATACAATGTGTACAAATCAAGTATTTTAAAGATTGTAAAGAATTCTTGTGAACGTATTAGGTTAGGGAAGTCAAGCAGGATCATCATATGATGGCATAATCAAGCACATGTATATAACATTTCCTATTTTTATATGATGCCATTTTAATAGATGTGCCCATCTTTTCAAAGTTCTAATCTGTGGCAGTGGGCAGTAGGGGGACGGGGTGGGTCACAGCAGGAAGAGGCATTCGCTGCCTTAGGCAGTTAAACCATTGCTCTCTCTTCAGAATGGCTCAGCCAGCAGGATTCTGTGGGGTCTACCTCCTGGCACCGGTCTCCAATCGCCGGATTTTGGGTCTGGGGCAACCCAGATCTTTGTGCGAGTTTTCCGGAGAGTGCTTTCTCTTGGGAGCACGTCTGGGGACTGGCTTCTCTGCTTCCACCTTTGCTGGCGTGGCCAAAGGAACTGCTGCTGCAAAGAAAATCAGAACTGATCAGTCACTTCTGCTGTACACAGTCTTCTGCCAGAATTTCCCTCTCTCATGTCTCTCCCACTTTCTGGCTGAAGACCTTTAATCTACTTGATATCCAGAACACAGCCTTGGCCCATCACCTCCATGAGTCCCTAGAGAAGGGACACTGGCTGCAAAAGCAATTCCTAGAGCCTACGGCTGCAGCACATGAGGAAGTCTCTTCACCGTTTCCAGGGAAAACAGTAGAACCCGAAAGTCATTGCAATCATGAGCCTCTCCATCTATCCTTTCCACAACACAGAAAACATTTCTTGCAGTCTGTCACTTCTGAGGCTTTAATGGAAATGTCTTTCAAGTTTCAGAAAAAAATAGTCTAATAAAAATTGGTTAAGAACCCCTCCCACCTTGGCAACCCCTCTTGGGCCCCATTTATACTGCCTGTTTCAACCACACTGAACTCTAGCCCTCTGATACTTTTATGTAGATTAGAACAAGGCCAAATGCTGAGGCGGAGGGATCAGGAGACTTAGAACCGTATTCTGGGCACCAAGTCTAGGCTCACATCAACCCAGCCTCCTGGGACACCATCTCCTCAGCCCTCCAGTCTCATTAGCACTTCAACACCCCTCTTGGTTCTTCCGGTCTTCCCATCAATATGGCACCACCCTCTCCGCTAGGAGTAAAAATCATTATAATCCTCTCTCCACCATGAAAGGATGAGATAAAGGCTCAGCAGCAGCCCCCGTGAAACACATGGTCAACACTGTGAAGAGGTGTTACTAAGGCGATTTGGTCCGACTCAGAGAAGGAAAGAGACAACTCTGCCCTTAGCCTGATCAGACCCACAGGAAGGAAGCACACTGGGGGCAGCCTTTGAGAGTGTGGCAATGCGAGAGAACCTTCTTTAGGAGGGGACTCCCTGTTGCCGACCTTGAAAAAGCAAGGATGGGACATTTGTTTACTGGGGCTGTTACAGAGGGGATGTGCCCAGAGGTTAGGCCACCCTGCTTGAGAATCAAAGCAACTTCTAGTCCGAAATGGCTTGAATGCTCCAATCGCCGGATTTTGCGTCTGGGGCAACCCAGATCTTTGTGCGACATTTCCGGAGAGTGCTTTCTCTTGGGAGCCCGTCTGGGGACTGGCTTCTCTGCTTCCACCTTTGCTGGCGTGGCCAAAGGAACATCCCCGTAGGCCCGGTAGCCACCAACCAGGCAGTATGTCTCCCCATGCCAGCCCAACTGCGTTTCTCCACACCCTCGGTAGAGGACATGGTAGTGACCAGGGGTAGGGGGAGAAACGGGAGCCACTGCTGCTGCAAAGAAAATCAGAACTGATCAGTCACTTCTGCTGTAAACAGCCTCCTGCCAGAAGTTCCCTCTCTCACGTCTCTCCCACTTTCTGGCTGAAGACCTTTAATCTACTTGACATCCAAAACACAGCTTTGGCCCATCACCTCTGTGAGTCCCTAGAGAAGGGACACTGGCTGCAAAAGCAATTCCTAGAGCCTACGGCTGCAGCACATGAGGAAGTCTCTTCACCGTTTCCAGGGAAAACAGTAGAACCCGAAATTCATTGCAATCATGAGCCTCTCCATCTCTCCCTTCCACACCAGAGAAAACATTTCTTGCAGTCTGTCACTTCTGAGGCTTTAATGGAAATGTCTTTCAAGTTTTGGAAAAAACTAATCTAATATACATTGGTTAAGGACCCCTCCCACCTTGGCAGCCCCTCTTGGGCCCCATTTATACTGCCTGTTTCAACCACACTGAACTCTAGCCCTCTGATACTTTTATGTAGATTAGAACAAGGCCAAATACTGAGGCAGAGTGATCAGGAGACTGAGACCCGCGTTCTGGGTACCAAGTCTAGGCTCACATCAACCCAGCCTCCTGGGACACCATCTCCTCAGCCCTCCAGTCTCATTAGCACTTCAACACCCCTCTTGGTTCTTCCGGTCTTCCCATCAATATGGCACCACCCTCTCCCCTAGTACTCAGCAGCTCAGGATGGGATGTGTCTGAGGGCACCGATGTAGATGTCTACATGACAGCACAGAGGTGCCTGGGTTTGAAGGTGTGTTTCAAGAGTGGCCCTCTTCCTCAAACTGCTCCATTTACCATTTGCCAACAAAAATGCACTTGTCTTTTGCTAAGAGGCCAATCAGGAAAGGGTCTGAATGGAAGCATCCTGTAACCCAAAGGGGAAGCTAGATTTATAAAGATCAGGACCATCCTGCACACTTGTCCAGGGATGACCTTTCACTTGTCCTCAACAGTGAGCACTGTGGGTCCCTGAAGATGTCCCAGGTCATTGGTATTACTTACAGCTGGGAACGCGCTCAGGTATACATAGTGGGCAAGCCCCACAGAAACATGAGGCAGCCAGGTGGGGTGGTGTGTACACCATGGCTCCTCTAGAGATGCCCGGTCTCGGTGTTTCTGCTGCACTGCCCACCCACGGAACAGAGCTCAGGTTCGAGTAAAGATAGAGGATCCGGTCACACATTCTCCCTCAGACAACCAAAGAGGTTGGAGAACTTCTGGTTGAGAACTGTCAGGGAAGTTTGTCTGAGGGCAGCGCTTTGGCAGTTACGCTGCCATGGAAACTGTGAGAAGGCCTGTGAGGTCATCACTACCCAGTGAGGTCATAATAAGGAACCTGTGACTTGGGGGTCAGGCTTCAGGAGGAGGGGCAGTTTTGTGGAGGAGAGCAGGGGGAGGGCAGAGGTACTCTGCATGGCCCCTCACACCTGGGCCTCCCCACCCATGCCCTAGTCTAGCAGACATCCCAGGTGGGGCGTGCCGGTGGGCTGGCACAGCCCTAGGGGCCCCAGGAAGGCAAAGGAGACCCACATTCTGAGATTGGCTTGAGAGGCAAGAATAACGTAAGAGAGAGCTAGGTTGTATGGCACTGACCCTAAGAGGCAGAGATTTGCGTGGACTGGGGAATCAGGGAAGGCTCCTTGGCAGTGGGCCTGAAGGAAAAGTGAGATTTGGACCCATGGGGAAGAGAGGGAAGACATTCCAGTTTGGAAGAATAAAAGCAAAGACACATTCTCCTCGCCCTTGTCCTGCCCCAAATATAAATTCATAGAACCCTCACATTTTCACAACTGAGGACTGAAGAAAAGCAAGAGGTGAAGGGGCCTACCCAGTGTTACACAGGTAGTGGAGAGGTGTTCTGCTCAATGGTTAGGTTCATGTTGGGGCTCCGGATTTACAGCTGATAGGAATGTGAGGACAAGCTCATGCCATTTCAAACATTTCCAAGTGATACTGAGAGAGACGTTAAAGGTGCAAAATGAGGGTGCTGAATGACCTCACAAAGTGGGAATGGTGGGCCCATTTTCATATGAAATTCAAAACAAGTTCATGACCAAAGGACATAATACAAAATGACAACATAATCATTACACTCCCCTCTCCCCTAGAAGTAAAAATCAGTATAATCCTCCCTCTCTCCACCATGAAAGGATGAGGTAAAGGCTCAGCAGCAGCCCCCGTGAAACACATGGTCACCACTGTGAAGAGGTGTTACTAAGACGATTTGGTCCGACTCAGAGAAGGAAAGAGACAACTCTGCCCTTAGCCTGATCAGGCCCACAGGAAGGAAGCACACTGGGGGCAGCCTTTGAGAGTGTGGCAATGCGAGAGAACCTTCTTTAGGAGGGGACTCCCTGTTGCCGACCTTGAAAAAGCAAGGATGGGACATTCGTTTACTGGGGCTGTTGCAGAGGGGATGTGCCAAGGAGGTAGAGACTGCTTGGACTACTATTTTAGAGGTTGGGCCCCCCTGGTTGAGAACCACAGCACCTTGTATTCCTAAACTGCTTGAATGAGCGGGTGCACGTTAGGACAGACGAAGTCAGGCCTCATTGGAGCCGACTGCCTTTGGGAGTGGTAGAAGGTAAAATGGGAAGGGGAATGCTCTGGAGGAGGTTTGTCATGGCAGGTGGGCCAGCACGAGACCATCCAGATTCTCCAAGGCTCCAGAGATGACTTGGCTGGGAGCATCCGTCTGATGTGGTGCGGGGACTCCTACCTTAACAGGACCTGGCTGGGCATCTGCGGGAGGCAGAATAAATGGTTTAATAACTTAAGAGAGCGAGAGACTCACCTGGGGGGTTGCACAAAACCACTTCAAAACACTTGTACCTGGATTCTTGAGCCAACCCTCAGAAAACTTATCTAGATCTGGAGTAGGGCTCTGGAAGCTGCACTTTTAATAAGCTTCCTGGGCAGTCCCACAACAGTGGTCCATGGAGAGACTGACCAAATTACTGTGTATTCTCCGTTGCTTTAGGGAGTCAAAGTGGGCAATGTGAAAAACTGCAGCAGGCATACGTATATACAGGGAATATTCAAGGCAAACAGAGGGGTAGAGTTATTCTATGCATGAATCAGATTTGAGAAAAGCTAGCCTGGTGGTTAAAGAACACAACCCTGGGAGAGACAGACAGACCAGATTCTGTCCTACTTACTTGTGTGATTTTGACCAAGTTCTTTTATCCTTCTGACTGTTTCTTCATATGGAAAAGAGCTATGGCTGTACATTTAGCACAATATTCTCTTTTGGCAAAGGCTGCTCTGGGTCCATTTGTGTTCTCTGCAACTTAATCTTTTCTGGTGTGCAAGCATTTTTAAGTTGTTTGGTGAAGTATTACATTTGACTTTCAACTGTTCATTACTTTGGGCAAAGCTTATATAATGCTGCAGAGACTAGAACCTATGCAGAGATAGTGAGAGGATGTGATAAGCTTATCCTGCCGGTTTATCAAAAAGTTTAACCTTTTCTCCTCTTCCTCCGCCTGCCACCAAGAGATGAGAAAGAAGGCAGAGCCTGGAAATGCACACCAAGCAATACTTCTGTGTCAGTTTGCCTTTTATTCCTCTGCCAGTACTTCCCAGAGAGATTTCACCAAAAGTGCCTAAGCTTGCCATGGCCATTGTTGTGAAGAACATTTCTCTCTATTGCTAGTCACATCCCCTTTTCCTTCTCCTGGGCGCTTAATGGATGTTTGGGGGCAGGAAATAAAATTTAAACTGAAACATCAAAAAAAAAAAAGAAGAAAGATGAGCTCAAGTAGGCGTTATTGTGGTCCAGATAAGGTTTGGTTCATTCATTCCCTCGATTTGCATTTATCCCCCTTTGTGCCAGGCATGAGGGGAGAGAGAGAAATGTCTTCAAAGAGTCTGTGGTTGTATGGGGGAGGGAGCTGTGGAAGTCTTTCATTTAGAAACAGCATGGAAGTGCTAGGGAAAAATTGTTTTGTTCATTTATCTCTCACTCATCCGTTCACCCAGAGCAACTACAAAGGGTTTCACGCGGAGGAACTGGATGCCCTGAACTTGACATTCTCGTGGGGGAAACAACAATGTAAAGCACCAGCAGTGGTAAGTCACCAGTAGTGATTTCAAGCCAGAAGGAACCACTCACCAATGGAGAGAGGCACAGGGTGAGCAGTGACTTGCAGAAAGGAGGGGTTATTTATTCATTCCAACTGCTGAGTTCAAGTTCATCTGGGTGGTTGTGTGGTTCGTGCTTACTGCATCTGTTTTTGGAACGTGGCTCCACCCTCCAAGAAGGGTGAGGATGATCACCCTTCTTTCCTCCTGCTGTGCCCCGGGGTCACCCAGCGAGTGTCTGCAGGGATGATCTGCTCTGTACTGGCTTTTCAGTCTCACTCCCGGGAGAAGAGAGACGAAGCTGTGTCTCCACCGCAGCTTGGCCTGATTCAGTCACTGGGTGAAAAGGTGGGAAGAAGGTCAAGTTCATGAGAACTGATACACTGCAGAGTCATGTAGTCCTGAAGTACCAGTTCTGGTTGCTGGTGAGTTGCTAAATCCAGGGACCTGAATGTAATTCCTCCAGAGCCACTGAGACATCACTTCTAGGCCCATGGCGGGCTGTAGGGGTGCTGACTTTTCTCAGTGCTAAGGAGCAGCCATCTTCCACAGAGAGAGGACTCTGTGTCAGCAGGAGCAGAACCACACCAGGCACCGAAGAAGATTCTGCATCCCAGCATCTCCCAACACAGTGATAGATAAACGGGTAGAAGATGCGACAGGGCAGTCACAATAGAACAGAAGCTTATCCCCAATAAATATGGAAAGATGTTCAACTTCACTACCTAACAAAGAAATTCAAGTTATAAATCTATTTCTTTTTTGCTCATCTCATTGGTAGAAAGTTTTAAGAATGCACAAAATTTGCTGCTAAGGATGTAAGGAAAAGGCCGTTTTCGTCTGTTGCTGCTGATGGGGATGGAAATTGGTGCGAACCTTCTGCAGGGTAATTTGGCAATTTGTGTATCAACAGCCTTAAAATGTTCATACACTTTGAGCCAGTAGTTTTGCTTTTAGCATCTTATCCTAAGGTGAAAGTCAAATTTATGTACAAGACTTATGTTCAAGAATATTCATCTCAGCCAGTAGTGTAATAGAAAAAATATTAGAAGCTACCTAAAAATCCCACAATACGGGGTTGGTTAAATAACGGATGGCCCAACTTAAGAATGGAAAATAAAGACGCAGACGTAGAAAATGGACTTGAGGACACGGGGAAGGGGAAGGGGAAGCTGGGACGAAGTGAGAGAGTGGCATGGATTTATATATACTACCAAATGTAAAATAGCTAGCTCGTGGGAAGCAGCCGCGTAGCACAGGGAAATCAGCTCGGTGCTTTGTGACCACCTAGAGGGGTGGGATAGGGAGGGTGGGAGGGAGACGCAAGAGGGAGGAGATATGGTGATATATGTGTATGTAGAGCTGATTCACTTTGTTATAAAGCAGAAACTAACACACCATTGTAAAGCAGTTATACTCCAATAAAGATGTTTTTTTTTAAAAAAGGATGGAAAACAGTTCATTCATTAAAAATGATTTTCTACAAGAATATTTAATGGTGGGAAGATGTAGTGTAAAAGCAGGGTACAAAATACTAGATGGAGTATTTCATTTTGTTAAAATTTAATAATACAAGTGTAGAAAACGTGAATAAGAGAAGAGTACTGATTTGACTACGGGACATTTTTTTCATTAAATTTTTCTGTATTTGGTGTTATAAAGCATCATATATCCTCTCTGAGTCTCAGTTTATATTCTGTGAAGTGGGACTCATCACATCTACACTGCAGTGCGCTCGGGCAGAGCAGCACAATATTTGAAAGTGCCCTTGACAATGACCAGCCCATTGTAATACTCCAGGACAGGTTTTAATATCATTGCCAATGACACACCCATAGTTCGGATATTATCCGTAACGATTACTAAGGTTGCTTATCTCCCTCCACTTTTACTAAGACAAAAAAAGGATTAATTGAAGACTCTTAAGTCATTTTTACTGAGGTTCTTTGTTTTTTTTTCAAAATACTAATTGTAGGGCTTCCCTGGTGGTGCAGTGGTTGAGAATCTGCCTGCTAATGCACGGGACACGTGTTCGAGCCCTGCTCTGGGAAGATCCCACATGCCGTGGAGCAACTGGGCCCGTGAGCCACAACTACTGAGCCTGCGCGTCTGGAGCCTGTGCTCCGCAACAAGAGAGCCCGCGATAGTGAGCGGCCCGCGCACCGCAATGAAGAGTGGCCCCCACTCCCCACAACTGGAGAAAGCCCTCACACAGAAACGAAGACCCAACACAGCTAAAAATAAATCAATAAATCAATAAATTTATTAAAAAGAAAAATACTAATTGTAAAGTCTGCAGTGGGTATATAGGTGTTCAACTTTTTTCCAGATTTTACGTTTCTGGTTTTGTTTTTAAATTTTTTATTTATTATTTATTTATTACTTTTATTTTTGGCTGTGTTGGGTCTTCATTTCTGCGCGAGGGCTTTCTCCAGTTGCGGCAAGTGGGGGCCACTCTTCTTCGCGGCGCGCGGGCCTCTCACTATCGCGGCCTGTCTTGTTGCGGAGCAGAGGCTCTAGACGCTCAGGCTCAGTAGTTGTGGCTCACGGGCCCAGTTGCTCCGCGGCATATGGGATCTTCCCAGGCCAGGGCTCAAACCTGTGTCCCCTGCATTGGCAGGCGGATTCTCAACCACTGCACCACCAGGGAAGCCTCCCCACCCCGATAGTTTTAAAACCAGCCTCAGTCATGCTTGCTTCAAGACTTATCCTGGCATCATGGACCACTGGATACTTTGGCTAGGTGTTAAACTCTCTTGTCCTGTGCCCGAGTCCCATCGTGGTGACTTAGTTGCCATCTAGGGCACTCTTGGCATGAGTCCTAGACATGAATCCAGCTCAATGGCTTGGGCCCTGCTCCCTGCTGGCTGACTGTCCTAATGCCCAGTGCCTCCTTTCTGCTTGGACTTCTGAGGGCCGCAGCCCCAGGACCCTCACTCTGTTTTCCCGGCTCTATTCAATGCCAACGGTATGTCTTTTGCTTGCTGTATGTCCCCTGCCCCAGTACCTCCTACTGGCTTTGACCTTCCTGTTTCAGGTCCTCTTATTGCGACCCTTTGTGTATAAGCCAGATCTGTTTGCCCTTCCTTCAAGGGGAGCTATTTCCCTGGTGTTTCCCTAGATGCTTATGATGAGACCCCTGCCAGAACTACACCAATCAGACCCTCCATGTACACGCTTGGGTATGAACCCTTTCAGCGAGAGCAGGTTGGAAACCCATATATACATAAATATACAATGTGTACAAATCAAGTATTTTAAAGATTGTAAAGAATTCTTGTGAACGTATTAGGTTAGGGAAGTCAAGCAGGATCATCATATGATGGCATAATCAAGCACATGTATATAACATTTCCTATTTTTATATGATGCCATTTTAAAAGATGTGCCCATCTTTTCAAAGTTCTAATCTGTGGCAGTGGGCAGTAGGGGGACGGGGTGGGTCACAGCAGGAAGAGGCATTCGCTGCCTTAGGCAGTTAAACCATTGCTCTCTCTTCAGAATGGCTCAGCCAGCAGGATTCTGTGGGGTCTACCTCCTGGCACCGGGCTCCAATCGCCGGATTTTGGGTCTGGGGCAACCCAGATCTTTGTGCGAGTTTTCCGGAGAGTGCTTTCTCTTGGGAGCACGTCTGGGGACTGGCTTCTCTGCTTCCACCTTTGCTGGCGTGGCCAAAGGAACTGCTGCTGCAAAGAAAATCAGAACTGATCAGTCACTTCTGCTGTACACAGTCTCCTGCCAGAATTTCCCTCTCTCATGTCTCTCCCACTTTCTGGCTGAAGACCTTTAATCTACTTGACATCCAGAACACAGCCTTGGCCCATCACCTCCATGAATCCCTAGAGAAGGGACACTGGCTGCAAAAGCAATTCCTAGAGCCTACGGCTGCAGCACATGAGGAAGTCTCTTCACCGTTTCCAGGGAAAACAGTAGAACCCGAAAGTCATTGCAATCATGAGCCTCTCCATCTCTCCTTTCCACAACAGAGAAAATATTTCTTGCAGTCTGTCACTTCTGAGGCTTTAATGGAAATGTCTTTCAAGTTTCAGAAAAAAATAGTCTAATATAAATTGGTTAAGAACCCCTCCCACCTTGGCAACCCCTCTTGGGCCCCATTTATACTGCCTGTTTCAACCACACTGAACTCTAGCCCTCTGATACTTTTATGTAGATTAGAACAAGGCCAAATGCTGAGGCGGAGGGATCAGGAGACTGAGAACCGTATTCTGGGCACCAAGTCTAGGCTCACATCAACCCAGCCTCCTGGGAAACCATTTCCTCAGCCCTCCAGTCTCATTAGCACTTCAACACCCCTCTTGGTTCTTCCGGTCTTCCCATCAATATGGCACCACCCTCTCCGCTAGGAGTAAAAATCATTATAATCCTCTCTGCACCATGAAAGGATGAGATAAAGGCTCAGCAGCAGCCCCCGTGAAACACATGGTCAACACTGTGAAGAGGTGTTACTAAGGCGATTTGGTCCGACTCAGAGAAGGAAAGAGACAACTCTGCCCTTAGCCTGATCAGGCCCACAGGAAGGAAGCACACTGGGGGCAGCCTTTGAGAGTGTGGCAATGCGAGAGAACCTTCTTTAGGACGGGACTCCCTGTTGCCGACCTTGAAAAAGCAAGGATGGGACATTTGTTTACTGGGGCTGTTACAGAGGGGATGTGCCCAGAGGTTAGGCCACCCTGCTTGAGAATCAAAGCACCTTCTAGTCCGAAATGGCTTGAATGCTCCAATCGCCGGATTTTGGGTCTGGGGAAACCCAGATCTTTGTGCGACATTTCCGGAGAGTGCTTTCTCTTGGGAGCACGTCTGGGGACTGGCTTCTCTGCTTCCACCTTTGCTGGCGTGGCCAAAGGAACATCCCCGTAGGCCCGGTAGCCACCAACCAGGCAGTATGTCTCCCCATGCCAGCACAAATGCGTTTCTCCACACCCTCGATAGAGGACATGGTAGTGACCAGGGGTAGGGGGAGAAACGGGAGCCACTGCTGCTGCAAAGAAAATCAGAACTGATCAGTCACTTCTGCTGTACACAGCCTCCTGCCAGAATTTCCCTCTCTCATGTCTCTCCCACTTTCTGGCTGAAGACCTTTAATCTACTTGACATCCAAAACACAGCTTTGGCCCATCACCTCTATGAGTCCCTAGAGAAGGGACACTGACTGCAAAAGCAATTCCTAGAGCCTACAGCTGCAGCACATGAGGAAGTCTCTTCACCGTTTCCAGGGAAAACAGTAGAACCCGAAATTCACTGCAATCATGAGCCTCTCCATCTCTCCCTTCCACACCAGAGAAAACATTTCTTGCAGTCTGTCACTTCTGAGGCTTTAATGGAAATGTCTTTCAAGTTTTGGAAAAAACTAATCTAATATACATTGGTTAAGGACCCCTCCCACCTTGGCAGCCCCTCTTGGGCCCCATTTATACTGCCTGTTTCAACCACACTGAACTCTAGCCCTCTGATACTTTTATGTAGATTAGGACAAGGCCAAATACTGAGGCAGAGTGATCAGGAGACTGAGACCCGCGTTCTGGGTACCAAGTCTAGGCTCACATCAACCCAGCCTCCTGGGACACCATCTCCTCAGCCCTCCAGTCTCATTAGCACTTCAACACCCCTCTTGGTTCTTCCGGTCTTCCCATCAATATGGCACCACCCTCTCCCCTAGTACTCAGCAGCTCAGGATGGGATGTGTCTGAGGGCACCGATGTAGATGTCTACATGACAGCACAGAGGTGCCTGGGTTTGAAGGTGTGTTTCAAGAGTGGCCCTCTTCCTCAAACTGCTCCATTTACCATTTGCCAACAAAAATATACTTGTCTTTTGCTAAGAGGCCAATCAGGAAAGGGTCTGAATGGAAGCATCCTGTAACCCAAAGGGGAAGCTAGATTTATAAAGATCAGGACCATCCTGCACACTTATCCAGGGATGACCTTTCACTTGTCCTCAACAGTGAGCACTGTGGGTCCCTGAAGATGTCCCAGGTCATTGGTATTACTTACAGCTGGGAACGCGCTCAGGTATACGTAGTGGGCAAGCCCCACAGGAACATGAGGCAGCCAGGTGAGGTGGTGTGTACACCATGACTCCTCTAGAGATGCCCGGTCTCGGTGTTTCTAACGCACTGCCCACCCACGGAACAGAGCTCAGGTTCGAGTAAAGATAGAGGATCCGGTCACACATTCTCCCTCAGACAACCAAAGAGGTTGGAGAACTTCTGCTGGAGAACTGTCAGGGAAGTTTGTCTGAGGGCAGCACGTTGGCAGTTGCGCTGCCATGGAAACTGTGAGAAGGCCTGTGAGGTCATCACTACCCAGTGAGGTCATAATAAGGAACCTGTGACTTGGGGGTCAGGCTTCAGGAGGAGGGGCAGTTTTGTGGAGGAGAGCAGGGGGAGGGCAGAGGTACTCTGCCTGGCCCCTCACACCTGGGCCTCCCCACCCATGCCCTAGTCTAGCAGACATCCCACGTGGGGTGTGCCTGTGGGCTGGCACAGCCCTAGGGGCCCCAGGAAGGCAAAGGAGACCCACATTCTGAGATTGGCTTGAGAGGCAAGATTAACGTAAGAGAGAGCTAGGTTGTATGGCACTGACCCTAAGAGGCAGAGATTTGCGTGGACTGGGGAATCAGGGAAGGCTCCTTGGCAGTGGGCCTGAAGGACAAGTGAGATTTGGACCCATGGGGAAGAGAGGGAAGACATTCCAGTTTGGAAGAATAAAAGCAAAGACACATTCTCCTCGCCCTTGTCCTGCCCCAAATATAAATTCATAGAACCCTCACATTTTCACAACTGAGGACTGAAGAAAAGCAAGAGGTGAAGGGGCCTACCCAGTGTTACACAGGTAGTGGAGAGGTGTTCTGCTCAATGGTTAGGTTCATGTTGGGGCTCCGGATTTACAGCTGATAGGAATGTGAGGACAAGCTCATGCCATTTCAAACATTTCCAAGTGATACTGAGAGAGACGTTAAAGGTGCAAAATGAGGGTGCTGAATGACCTCACAAAGTGGGAATGGTGGGCCCATTTTCATATGAAATTCAAAACAAGTTCATGACCAAAGGACATAATACAAAATGACAACATAATCATTACACTCCCCTCTCCCCTAGAAGTAAAAATCAGTATAATCCTCCCTCTCTCCACCATGAAAGGATGAGGTAAAGGCTCAGCAGCAGCCCCCGTGAAACACATGGTCACCACTGTGAAGAGGTGTTACTAAGACGATTCGGTCCGACTCAGAGAAGGAAAGAGACAACTCTGCCCTTAGCCTGACCAGGCCCACAGGAAGGAAGCACACTGGGGGCAGCCTTTGAGAGTGTGGCAATGCGAGAGAACCTTCTTTAGGAGGGGACTCCCTGTTGCCGACCTTGAAAAAGCAAGGATGGGACATTCGTTTACTGGGGCTGTTGCAGAGGGGATGTGCCCAGGAGGTAGAGACTGCTTGGACTACTATTTTAGAGGTTGGGCCCCCCTGGTTGAGAACCACAGCACCTTGTATTCCTAAACTGCTTGAATGAGCGGGTGCACGTTAGGACAGACGAAGTCAGGCCTCATTGGAGCCGACTGCCTTTGGGAGTGGTAGAAGGTAAAATGGGAAGGGGAATGCTCTGGAGGAGGTTTGTCATGGCAGGTGGGCCAGCACGAGACCATCCAGATTCTCCAAGGCTCCAGAGATGACTTGGCTGGGAGCATCCCTCTGATGTGTTGCGGGGACTCCTACCTTAACAGGACCTGGCTGGGCATCTGCGGGAGGCAGAATAAATGGTTTATTAACTTAAGAGAGCGAGAGACTCACCTGGTGGGTTGCACAAAACCACTTCAAAACACTTGTACCTGGATTCTTGAGCCAACCCTCAGAAAACTTATCTAGATCTGGAGTAGGGCTCTGGAAGCTGCACTTTTAATAAGCTTCCTGGGCAGTCCCACAACAGTGGTCCATGGAGAGACTGACCAAATTACTGTGTATTCTCCGTTGCTTTAGGGAGTCAAAGTGGGCAATGTGAAAAACTGCAGCAGGCATACGTATATACAGGGAATATTCAAGGCAAACAGAGGGGTAGAGTTATTCTATGCATGAATCAGATTTGAGAAAAGCTAGCCTGGTGGTTAAAGAACACAACCCTGGGAGAGACAGAAAGACCAGATTCTGTCCTACTTACTTGTGTGATTTTGACCAAGTTCTTTTATCCTTCTGACTGTTTCTTCATATGGAAAAGAGCTATGGCTGTACATTTAGCACAATATTCTCTTTTGTCAAAGGCTGCTCTGGGTCCATTTGTGTTCTCTGCAACTTAATCTTTTCTGGTGTGCAAACATTTTTAAGTTGTTTGGGGAAGTATTACATTTGACTTTCAACTGTTCATTACTTTGGGCAAAGCTTATATAATGCTGCAGAGACTAGAACCTATGCAGAGATAGTGAGAGGATGTGATAAGCTTATTCTGCCGGTTTATCAAAAAGTTTAAACTTTTCTCCTCTTCCTCCGCCTGCCACCAAGAGATGAGAAAGAAGGCAGAGCCTGGAAATGCACACCAAGCAATACTTCTGTGTCAGTTTGCCTTTTATTCCTCTGCCAGTACTTCCCAGAGAGATTTCACCAAAAGTGCCTAAGCTTGCCATGGCCATTGTTGTGAAGAACATTTCTCTCTATTGCTAGTCACATCCCCTTTTCCTTCTCCTGGGCGCTTAATGGATGTTTGGGGGCAGGAAATAAAATTTAAACTGAAACATCAAAAAAAAAAAAAGAAGAAAGATTAGCTCAAGTAGGCGTTATTGTGGTCCAGATAAGGTTTGGTTCATTCATTCCCTCGATTTGCATTTATCCCCCTTTGTGCCAGGCATGAGGGGAGAGAGAGAAATGTCTTCAAAGAGTCTGTGGTTGTATGGGGGAGGGAGCTGTGGAAATCTGTCATTTAGAAACAGCATGGAAGTGCTAGGGAAAAATTGTTTTGTTCATTTATCTCTCACTCATCCGTTCACCCAGAGCAACTACAAAGGGTTTCACGCGGAGGAACTGGATGCCCTGAACTTGACATTCTCGTGGGGGAAACAACAATGTAAAGCACCAGCAGTGGTAAGTCACCAGTAGTGATTTCAAGCCAGAAGGAACCACTCACCAATGGAGAGAGGCACAGGGTGAGCAGTGACTTGCAGAAAGGAGGGGTTATTTATTAATTCCAACTGCTGAGTTCAAGTTCATCTGGGTGGTTGTGTGGTTCGTGCTTACTGCATCTGTTTTTGGAACGTGGCTCCACCCTCCAAGAAGGGTGAGGATGATCACCCTTCTTTCCTCCTGCTGTGCCCCGGGGTCACCCAGCGAGTGTCTGCAGGGATGATCTGCTCTGTACTGGCTTTTCAGTCTCACTCCCGGGAGAAGAGAGACGAAGCTGTGTCTCCACCGCAGCTTGGCCTGATTCAGTCACTGGGTGAAAAGGTGGGAAGAAGGTCAAGTTCATGAGAACTGATACACTGCAGAGTCATGTAGTCCTGAAGTACCAGTTCTGGTTGCTGGTGAGTTGCTAAATCCAGGGACCTGAATGTAATTCCTCCAGAGCCACTGAGACATCACTTCTAGGCCCATGGCGGGCTGTAGGGGTGCTGACTTTTCTCAGTGCTAAGGAGCAGCCATCTTCCACAGAGAGAGGACTCTGTGTCAGCAGGAGCAGAACCACACCAGGCACCGAAGAAGATTCTGCATCCCAGCATCTCCCAACACAGTGATAGATAAACGGGTAGAAGATGCGACAGGGCAGTCACAATAGAACAGAAGCTTATCCCCAATAAATATGGAAAGATGTTCAACTTCACTACCTAACAAAGAAATTCAAGTTATAAATCTATTTCTTTTTTGCTCATCTCATTGGTAGAAAGTTTTAAGAATGCACAAAATTTGCTGCTAAGGATGTAAGGAAAAGGCCGTTTTCGTCTGTTGCTGCTGATGGGGATGGAAATTGGTGCGAACCTTCTGCAGGGTAATTTGGCAATTTGTGTATCAACAGCCTTAAAATGTTCATACACTTTGAGCCAGTAGTTTTGCTTTTAGCATCTTATCCTAAGGTGAAAGTCAAATTTATGTACAAGACTTATGTTCAAGAATATTCATCTCAGCCAGTAGTGTAATAGAAAAAATATTAGAAGCTACCTAAAAATCCCACAATACGGGGTTGGTTAAATAACGGATGGCCCAACTTAAGAATGGAAAATAAAGACGCAGACGTAGAAAATGGACTTGAGGACACGGGGAAGGGGAAGGGGAAGCTGGGACGAAGTGAGAGAGTGGCATGGATTTATATATACTACCAAATGTAAAATAGCTAGCTAGTGGGAAGCAGCCGCGTAGCACAGGGAAATCAGCTCGGTGCTTTGTGACCACCTAGAGGGGTGGGATAGGGAGGGTGGGAGGGAGACGCAAGAGGGAGGAGATATGGGGATATATGTGTATGTAGAGCTGATTCACTTTGTTATAAAGCAGAAACTAACACACCATTGTAAAGCAATTATACTCCAATAAAGATTTTTTTTTTAAAAAAGGATGGAAAACAGTTCATTCATTAAAAATGATTTTCTACAAGAATATTTAATGGTGGGAAGATGTAGTGTAAAAGCAGGGTACAAAATACTAGATGGAGTATTTCATTTTGTTAAAATTTAATAATACAAGTGTAGAAAACGTGAATAAGAGAAGAGTACTGATTTGACTACGGGACATTTTTTTCTTTAAATTTTTCTGTATTTGGTGTTATAAAGCATCATATATCCTCTCTGAGTCTCAGTTTATGTTCTGTGAAGTGGGACTCATCACATCTACACTGCAGTGCGCTCGGGCAGAGCAGCACAATATTTGAAAGTGCCCTTGACAATGACCAGCCCATTGTAATACTCCAGGACAGGTTATAATATCATTGCCAATGACACACCCATAGTTCGGATATTATCCGTAAAGATTACTAAGGTTGTTTATCTCCCTCCACTTTTACTAAGACCAAAAAAGGATTAATTGAAGACCCTTAAGTCATTTTTACTGAGGTTCTTTGTTTTTTTTTCAAAATACTAATTGTAGGGCTTCCCTGGTGGTGCAGTGGTTGAGAATCTGCCTGCAAATGCACGGGACACGGGTTCGAGCCCTGCTCTGGGAAGATCCCACATGCCGTGGAGCAACTGGGCCCGTGAGCCACAACTACTGAGCCTGCGCGTCTGGAGCCTGTGCTCCGCAACAAGAGAGGCCGCGATAGTGAGCGGCCCGCGCACCGCAATAAAGAGTGGCCCCCGCTCCCCACAACTGGAGAAAGCCCTCACACAGAAACGAAGACCCAACACAGCTAAAAAAATATCAATAAATCAATAAATTTATTAAAAAGAAAAATACTAATTGTAAAGTCTGCAGTGGGTATATAGGTGTTCAACTTTTTTCCAGATTTTACGTTTCTGGTTTTGTTTTTAAATTTTTTATTTATTATTTATTTATTACTTTTATTTTTGGCTGTGTTGGGTCTTCATTTCTGCGCGAGGGCTTTCTCCAGTTGCGGCAAGTGGGGGCCACTCTTCTTCGCGGCGCGCGGGCCTCTCACTATCGCGGCCTGTCTTGTTGCGGAGCAGAGGCTCTAGACGCTCAGGCTCAGTAGTTGTGGCTCACGGGCCCAGTTGCTCCGCGGCATGTGGGATCTTCCCAGACCAGGGCTCAAACCCGTGTCCCCTGCATTGGCAGGCGGATTCTCAACCACTGCACCACCAGGGAAGCCCCCCCACCCCGATAGTTTTAAAACCAGCCTCAGTCATGCTTGCTTCAAGACTTATCCTGGCATCATGGACCACTGGATACTTTGGCTAGGTGTTAAACTCTCTTGTCCTGTGCCCGAGTCCCATCGTGGTGACTTAGTTGCCATCTAGGGCACTCTTGGCATGAGTCCTAGACATGAATCCAGCTCAATGGCTTGGGCCCTGCTCCCTGCTGGCTGACTGTCCTAATGCCCAGTGCCTCCTTTCTGCTTGGACTTCTGAGGGCCGCAGCCCCAGGAACCTCACTCTGTTTTCCCGGCTCTATTCAATGCCAACGGTATGTCTTTTGCTTGCTGTATGTCCCCTGCCCCAGTACCTCGTACTGGCTTTGACCTTCCTGTTTCAGGTCCTCTTATTGCGACCCTTTGTGTATAAGCCAGATCTGTTTGCCCTTCCTTCAAGGGGAGCTATTTCCCTGGTGTTTCCCTAGATGCTTATGATGAGACCCCTGCCAGAACTACACCAATCAGACCCTCCATGTACACGCTTGGGTCTGAACCCTTTCAGCGAGAGCAGGTTGGAAACCCATATATACATAAATATACAATGTGTACAAATCAAGTATTTTAAAGATTGTAAAGAATTCTTGTGAACGTATTAGGTTAGGGAAGTCAAGCAGGATCATCATATGATGGCATAATCAAGCACATGTATATAACATTTCCTGTTTTTATATGATGCCATTTTAATAGATGTGCCCATCTTTTCAAAGTTCTAATCTGTGGCAGTGGGCAGTAGGGGGACGGGGTGGGTCACAGCAGGAAGAGGCATTCGCTGCCTTAGGCAGTTAAACCATTGCTCTCTCTTCAGAATGGCTCAGCCAGCAGGATTCTGTGGGGTCTACCTCCTGGCACCGGGCTCCAATCGCCGGATTTTGGGTCTGGGGCAACCCAGATCTTTGTGCGAGTTTTCCGGAGAGTGCTTTCTCTTGGGAGCACGTCTGGGGACTGGCTTCTCTGCTTCCACCTTTGCTGGCGTGGCCAAAGGAACTGCTGCTGCAAAGAAAATCAGAACTGATCAGTCACTTCTGCTGTACACAGTCTTCTGCCAGAATTTCCCTCTCTCATGTCTCTCCCACTTTCTGGCTGAAGACCTTTAATCTACTTGACATCCAGAACACAGCCTTGGCCCATCACCTCCATGAATCCCTAGAGAAGGGACACTGGCTGCAAAAGCAATTCCTAGAGCCTACGGCTGCAGCACATGAGGAAGTCTCTTCACCGTTTCCAGGGAAAACAGTAGAACCCGAAAGTCATTGCAGTCATGAGCCTCTCCATCTCTCCTTTCCACAACAGAGAAAATATTTCTTGCAGTCTGTCACTTCTGAGGCTTTAATGGAAATGTCTTTCAAGTTTCAGAAAAAAATAGTCTAATATAAATTGGTTAAGAACCCCTCCCACCTTGGCAACCCCTCTTGGGCCCCATTTATACTGCCTGTTTCAACCACACTGAACTCTAGCCCTCTGATACTTTTATGTAGATTAGAACAAGGCCAAATGCTGAGGCGGAGGGATCAGGAGACTGAGAACCGTATTCTGGGCACCAAGTCTAGGCTCACATCAACCCAGCCTCCTGGGAAACCATTTCCTCAGCCCTCCAGTCTCATTAGCACTTCAACACCCCTCTTGGTTCTTCCGGTCTTCCCATCAATATGGCACCACCCTCTCCGCTAGGAGTAAAAATCATTATAATCCTCTCTGCACCATGAAAGGATGAGATAAAGGCTCAGCAGCAGCCCCCGTGAAACACATGGTCAACACTGTGAAGAGGTGTTACTAAGGCGATTTGGTCCGACTCAGAGAAGGAAAGAGACAACTCTGCCCTTAGCCTGATCAGGCCCACAGGAAGGAAGCACACTGGGGGCAGCCTTTGAGAGTGTGGCAATGCGAGAGAACCTTCTTTAGGAGGGGACTCCCTGTTGCCGACCTTGAAAAAGCAAGGATGGGACATTTGTTTACTGGGGCTGTTACAGAGGGGATGTGCCCAGAGGTTAGGCCACCCTGCTTGAGAATCAAAGCACCTTCTAGTCCGAAATGGCTTGAATGCTCCAATCGCCGGATTTTGGGTCTGGGGAAACCCAGATCTTTGTGCGACATTTCCGGAGAGTGCTTTCTCTTGGGAGCACGTCTGGGGACTGGCTTCTCTGCTTCCACCTTTGCTGGCGTGGCCAAAGGAACAACCCCGTAGGCCCGGTAGCCACCAACCAGGCAGTATGTCTCCCCATGCCAGCCCAAATGCGTTTCTCCACACCCTCTGTAGAGGACATGGTAGTGACCAGGGGTAGGGGGAGAAACGGGAGCCACTGCTGCTGCAAAGAAAATCAGAACTGATCAGTCACTGCTGCTGTACACAGCCTCCTGCCAGAATTTTCCTCTCTCACGTCTCTCCCACTTTCTGGCTGAAGACCTTTAATCTACTTGACATCCAAAACACAGCTTTGGCCCATCACCTCTATGAGTCCCTAGAGAAGGGACACTGACTGCAAAAGCAATTCCTAGAGCCTACAGCTGCAGCACATGAGGAAGTCTCTTCACCGTTTTCAGGGAAAACAGTAGAACCCGAAATTCATTGCAATCATGAGCCTCTCCATCTCTCCCTTCCACACCAGAGAAAACATTTCTTGCAGTCTGTCACTTCTGAGGCTTTAATGGAAATGTCTTTCAAGTTTTGGAAAAAACTAATCTAATATACATTGCTTAAGGACCCCTCCCACCTTGGCAGCCCCTCTTGGGCCCCATTTATACTGCCTGTTTCAACCACACTGAACTCTAGCCCTCTGATACTTTTATGTAGATTAGGACAAGGCCAAATACTGAGGCAGAGTGATCAGGAGACTGAGACCCGCGTTCTGGGTACCAAGTCTAGGCTCACATCAACCCAGCCTCCTGGGACACCATCTCCTCAGCCCTCCAGTCTCATTAGCACTTCAACACCCCTCTTGGTTCTTCCGGTCTTCCCATCAATATGGCACCACCCTCTCCCCTAGTACTCAGCAGCTCAGGATGGGATGTGTCTGAGGGCACCGATGTAGATGTCTACATGACAGCACAGAGGTGCCTGGGTTTGAAGGTGTGTTTCAAGAGTGGCCCTCTTCCTCAAACTGCTCCATTTACCATTTGCCAACAAAAATGCACTTGTCTTTTGCTAAGAGGCCAATCAGGAAAGGGTCTGAATGGAAGCATCCTGTAACCCAAAGGGGAAGCTAGATTTATAAAGATCAGGACCATCCTGCACACTTGTCCAGGGATGACCTTTCACTTGTCCTCAACAGTGAGCACTGTGGATCCCTGAAGATGTCCCAGGTCATTGGTATTACTTACAGCTGGGAACGCGCTCAGGTATACGTAGTGGGCAAGCCCCACAGGAACATGAGGCAGCCAGGTGAGGTGGTGTGTACACCATGGCTCCTCTAGAGATGCCCGGTCTCGGTGTTTCTAACGCACTGCCCACCCACGGAACAGAGCTCAGGTTCGAGTAAAGATAGAGGATCCGGTCACACATTCTCCCTCAGACAACCAAAGAGGTTGGAGAACTTCTGCTGGAGAACTGTCAGGGAAGTTTGTCTGAGGGCAGCACGTTGGCAGTTGCGCTGCCATGGAAACTGTGAGAAGGCCTGTGAGGTCATCACTACCCAGTGAGGTCATAATAAGGAACCTGTGACTTGGGGGTCAGGCTTCAGGAGGAGGGGCAGTTTTGTGGAGGAGAGCAGGGGGAGGGCAGAGGTACTCTGCCTGACCCCTCACACCTGGGCCTCCCCACTCATGCCCTAGTCTAGCAGACATCCCACGTGGGGCGTGCCGGTGGGCTGGCACAGCCCTAGGGGCCCCAGGAAGGCAAAGGAGACCCACATTCTGAGATTGGTTTGAGAGGCAAGATTAACGTAAGAGAGAGCTAGGTTGTATGGCACTGACCCTAAGAGGCAGAGATTTGTGTGGACTGGGGAATCAGGGAAGGCTCCTTGGCAGTGAGCCTGAAGGACAAGTGAGATTTGGACCCATAGGGAAGAGAGGGAAGACATTCCAGTTTGGAAGAATAAAAGCAAAGACACATTCTCCTCGCCCTTGTCCTGCCCCAAATATAAATTCATAGAACCCTCACATTTTCACAACTGAGGACTGAAGAAAAGCAAGAGGTGAAGGGGCCTACCCAGTGTTACACAGGTAGTGGAGAGGTGTTCTGCTCAATGGTTAGGTTCATGTTGGGGCTCCGGATTTACAGCTGATAGGAATGTGAGGACAAGCTCATGCCATTTCAAACATTTCCAAGTGATACTGAGAGAGACGTTAAAGGTGCAAAATGAGGGTGCTGAATGACCTCACAAAGTGGGAATGGTGGGCCCATTTTCATATGAAATTCAAAACAAGTTCATGACCAAAGGACATAATACAAAATGACAACATAATCATTACACTCCCCTCTCCCCTAGAAGTAAAAATCAGTATAATCCTCCCTCTCTCCACCATGAAAGGATGAGGTAAAGGCTCAGCAGCAGCCCCCGTGAAACACATGGTCACCACTGTGAAGAGGTGTTACTAAGACGATTCGGTCCGACTCAGAGAAGGAAAGAGACAACTCTGCCCTTAGCCTGATCAGGCCCACAGGAAGGAAGCACACTGGGGGCAGCCTTTGAGAGTGTGGCAATGCGAGAGAACCTTCTTTAGGAGGGGACTCCCTGTTGCCGACCTTGAAAAAGCAAGGATGGGACATTCGTTTACTGGGGCTGTTGCAGAGGGGATGTGCCCAGGAGGTAGAGACTGCTTGGACTACTATTTTAGAGGTTGGGCCCCCCTGGTTGAGAACCACAGCACCTTGTATTCCTAAACTGCTTGAATGAGCGGGTGCACGTTAGGACAGACGAAGTCAGGCCTCATTGGAGCCGACTGCCTTTGGGAGTGGTAGAAGGTAAAATGGGAAGGGGAATGCTCTGGAGGAGGTTTGTCATGGCAGGTGGGCCAGCACGAGACCATCCAGATTCTCCAAGGCTCCAGAGATGACTTGGCTGGGAGCATCCCTCTGATGTGGTGCGGGGACTCCTACCTTAACAGGACCTGGCTGGGCATCTGCGGGAGGCAGAATAAATGGTTTATTAACTTAAGAGAGCGAGAGACTCACCTGGGGGGTTGCACAAAACCACTTCAAAACACTTGTACCTGGATTCTTGAGCCAACCCTCAGAAAACTTATCTAGATCTGGAGTAGGGCTCTGGAAGCTGCACTTTTAATAAGCTTCCTGGGCAGTCCCACAACAGTGGTCCATGGAGAGACTGACCAAATTACTGTGTATTCTCCGTTGCTTTAGGGAGTCAAAGTGGGCAATGTGAAAAACTGCAGCAGGCATACGTATATACAGGGAATATTCAAGGCAAACAGAGGGGTAGAGTTATTCTATGCATGAATCAGATTTGAGAAAAGCTAGCCTGGTGGTTAAAGAACACAACCCTGGGAGAGACAGACAGACCAGATTCTGTCCTACTTACTTGTGTGATTTTGACCAAGTTCTTTTATCCTTCTGACTGTTTCTTCATATGGAAAAGAGCTATGGCTGTACATTTAGCACAATATTCTCTTTTGGCAAAGGCTGCTCTGGGTCCATTTGTGTTCTCTGCAACTTAATCTTTTCTGGTGTGCAAGCATTTTTAAGTTGTTTGGTGAAGTATTACATTTGACTTTCAACTGTTCATTACTTTGGGCAAAGCTTATATAATGCTGCAGAGACTAGAACCTATGCAGAGATAGTGAGAGGATGTGATAAGCTTATCCTGCCGGTTTATCAAAAAGTTTAACCTTTTCTCCTCTTCCTCCGCCTGCCACCAAGAGATGAGAAAGAAGGCAGAGCCTGGAAATGCACACCAAGCAATACTTCTGTGGCAGTTTGCCTTTTATTCCTCTGCCAGTACTTCCCAGAGAGATTTCACCAAAAGTGCCTAAGCTTGCCATGGCCATTGTTGTGAAGAACATTTCTCTCTATTGCTAGTCACATCCCCTTTTCCTTCTCCTGGGCGCTTAATGGATGTTTGGGGGCAGGAAATAAAATTTAAACTGAAACATCAAAAAAAAAAAAGAAGAAAGATGAGCTCAAGTAGGCGTTATTGTGGTCCAGATAAGGTTTGGTTCATTCATTCCCTCGATTTGCATTTATCCCCCTTTGTGCCAGGCATGAGGGGAGAGAGAGAAATGTCTTCAAAGAGTCTGTGGTTGTATGGGGGAGGGAGCTGTGGAAGTCTTTCATTTAGAAACAGCATGGAAGTGCTAGGGAAAAATTGTTTTGTTCATTTATCTCTCACTCATCCGTTCACCCAGAGCAACTACAAAGGGTTTCACGCGGAGGAACTGGATGCCCTGAACTTGACATTCTCGTGGGGGAAACAACAATGTAAAGCACCAGCAGTGGTAAGTCACCAGTAGTGATTTCAAGCCAGAAGGAACCACTCATCAATGGAGAGAGGCACAGGGTGAGCAGTGACTTGCAGAAAGGAGGGGTTATTTATTCATTCCAACTGCTGAGTTCAAGTTCATCTGGGTGGTTGTGTGGTTCGTGCTTACTGCATCTGTTTTTGGAACGTGGCTCCACCCTCCAAGAAGGGTGAGGATGATCACCCTTCTTTCCTCCTGCTGTGCCCCGGGGTCACCCAGCGAGTGTCTGCAGGGATGATCTGCTCTGTACTGGCTTTTCAGTCTCACTCCCGGGAGAAGAGAGACGAAGCTGTGTCTCCACCGCAGCTTGGCCTGATTCAGTCACTGGGTGAAAAGGTGGGAAGAAGGTCAAGTTCATGAGAACTGATACACTGCAGAGTCATGTAGTCCTGAAGTACCAGTTCTGGTTGCTGGTGAGTTGCTAAATCCAGGGACCTGAATGTAATTCCTACAGAGCCACTGAGACATCACTTCTAGGCCCATGGCGGGCTGTAGGGGTGCTGACTTTTCTCAGTGCTAAGGAGCAGCCATCTTCCACAGAGAGAGGACTCTGTGTCAGCAGGAGCAGAACCACACCAGGCACCGAAGAATATTCTGCATCCCAGCATCTCCCAACAGAGTGATAGATAAACGGCTAGAAGATGCAACAGGGCAGTCACAATAGAACAGAAGCTTATCCCCAATAAATATGGAAAGATGTTCAACTTCACTACCTAACAAAGAAATTCAAGTTATAAATCTATTTCTTTTTTGCTCATCTCATTGGTAGAAAGTTTTAAGAATGCACAAAATTTGCTGCTAAGGATGTAAGGAAAAGGCCGTTTTCGTCTGTTGCTGCTGATGGCGATGGAAATTGGTGCGAACCTTCTGCAGGGTAATTTGGCAATTTGTGTATCAACAGCCTTAAAATGTTCATACACTTTGAGCCAGTAGTTTTGCTTTTAGCATCTTATCCTAAGGTGAAAGTCAAATTTATGTACAAGACTTATGTTCAAGAATATTCATCTCAGCCAGTAGTGTAATAGAAAAAATATTAGAAGCTACCTAAAAATCCCACAATACGGGGTTGGTTAAATAACGGATGGCCCAACTTAAGAATGGAAAATAAAGACGCAGACGTAGAAAATGGACTTGAGGACACGGGGAAGGGGAAGGGGAAGCTGGGACGAAGTGAGAGAGTGGCATGGATTTATATATACTACCAAATGTAAAATAGCTAGCTAGTGGGAAGCAGCCGCGTAGCACAGGGAAATCAGCTCGGTGCTTTGTGACCACCTAGAGGGGTGGGATAGGGAGGGTGGGAGGGAGACGCAAGAGGGAGGAGATATGGGGATATATGTGTATGTAGAGCTGATTCACTTTGTTATAAAGCAGAAACTAACACACCATTGTAAAGCAGTTATACTCCAATAAAGATGTTTTTTTTTAAAAAAGGATGGAAAACAGTTCATTCATTAAAAATGATTTTCTACAAGAATATTTAATGGTGGGAAGATGTAGTGTAAAAGCAGGGTACAAAATACTAGATGGAGTATTTCATTTTGTTAAAATTTAATAATACAAGTGTAGAAAACGTGAATAAGAGAAGAGTACTGATTTGACTACGGGACATTTTTTTCTTTAAATTTTTCTGTATTTGGTGTTATAAAGCATCATATATCCTCTCTGAGTCTCAGTTTATGTTCTGTGAAGTGGGACTCATCACATCTACACTGCAGTGCGCTCGGGCAGAGCAGCACAATATTTGAAAGTGCCCTTGACAATGACCAGCCCATTGTAATACTCCAGGACAGGTTATAATATCATTGCCAATGACACACCCATAGTTCGGATATTATCCGTAACGATTACTAAGGTTGCTTATCTCCCTCCACTTTTACTAAGACAAAAAAAGGATTAATTGAAGACTCTTAAGTCATTTTTACTGAGGTTCTTTGTTTTTTTTTCAAAATACTAATTGTAGGGCTTCCCTGGTGGCGCAGTGGTTGAGAATCTGCCTGCTAATGCACGGGACATGGGTTCGAGCCCTGCTCTGGGAAGATCCCACATGCCGTGGAGCAACTGGGCCCGTGAGCCACAACTACTGAGCCTGCGCGTCTGGAGCCTGTGCTCCACAACAAGAGAGGCCGCGATAGTGAGCGGCCCGCGCACCGCAATGAAGAGTGGCCCCCGCTCCCCACAACTGGAGAAATCCCTCACACAGAAACGAAGACCCAACACAGCTAAAAATAAATCAATAAATCAATAAATTTATTAAAAAGAAAAATACTAATTGTAAAGTCTGCAGTGGGTATATAGGTGTTCAACTTTTTTCCAGATTTTACGTTTCTGGTTTTGTTTTTAAATTTTTTATTTATTATTTATTTATTACTTTTATTTTTGGCTGTGTTGGGTCTTCGTTTCTGCGCGAGGGCTTTCTCCAGTTGCGGCAAGTGGGGGCCACTCTTCTTCGTGGCGCGCGGGCCTCTCACTATCGCGGCCTGTCTTGTTGCGGAGCAGAGGCTCTAGACGCTCAGGCTCAGTATTTGTCGCTCACGGGCCCAGTTGCTCCGCGGCATGTGGGATCTTCCCAGACCAGGGCTCAAACCCGTGTCCCCTGCATTGGCAGGCGGATTCTCAACCACTGCACCACCAGGGAAGCCCCCCCACCCCGATAGTTTTAAAACCAGCCTCAGTCATGCTTGCTTCAAGACTTATCCTGGCATCATGGACCACTGGATACTTTGGCTAGGTGTTAAACTCTTTTGTCCTGTGCCCGAGTCCCATCGTGGTGACTTAGTTGCCATCTAGGGCACTCTTGGCATGAGTCCTAGACATGAATCCAGCTCAATGGATTGGGCCCTGCTCCCTGCTGGCTGACTGTCCTAATGCCAAGTGCCTCCTTTCTGCTTGGACTTCTGAGGGCCGCAGCCCCAGGACCCTCACTCTGTGTTCCCGGCTCTATTCAATGCCAACGGTATGTCTTTTGCTTGCTGTATGTCCCCTGCCCCAGTACCTCCTACTGGCTTTGACCTTCCAGTTTCAGGTCCTCTTATTGCGACCCTTTGTGTATAAGCCAGATCTGTTTGCCCTTCCTTCAAGGGGAGCTATATCCCTGGTGTTTCCCTAGATGCTTATGATGAGACCCCTGCCAGAACTACACCAATCAGACCCTCCATGTACACGCTTGGGTCTGAACCCTTTCAGCGAGAGCAGGTTGGAGACCCATATATACATAAATATACAATGTGTACAAATCAAGTATTTTAAAGATTGTAAAGAATTCTTGTGAACGTATTAGTTTAGCGAAGTCAAGCAGGATCATCATATGATGGCCTAATCAAGCACATGTATATAACATTTCCTATTTTTATATGATACCATTTTAATAGATGTGCCCATCTTTTCAAAGTTCTAATCTGTGGCAGTGGGCAGTAGGTGGACGGGGTGGGTCACAGCAGGAAGAGGCATTCGCTGCCTTAGGCAGTTAAACCATTGCTCTCTCTTCAGAATGGCTCAGCCAGCAGGATTCTGTGGGGTCTACCTCCTGGCACCGGGCTCCAATCGCCGGATTTTGGGTCTGGGGCAACCCAGATCTTTGTGCGAGTTTTCCGGAGAGTGCATTCTCTTGGGAGCACGTCTGGGGACTGGCTTCTCTGCTTCCACCTTTGCTGGCGTGGCCAAAGGAACTGCTGCTGCAAAGAAAATCAGAACTGATCAGTCACTTCTGCTGTACACAGTCTCCTGCCAGAATTTCCCTCTCTCATGTCTCTCCCAGTTTCTGGCTGAAGACCTTTAATCTACTTGACATCCAGAACACAGCCTTGGCCCATCACCTCCATGAGTCCCTAGAGAAGGGACACTGGCTGCAAAAGCAATTCCTAGAGCCTACGGCTGCAGCACATGAGGAAGTCTCTTCACCGTTTCCAGGGAAAACAGTAGAACCCAAAGTCATTGCAATCATGAGCCTCTCCATCTCTCCTTTCCACAACAGAGAAAACATTTCTTGCAGTCTGTCACTTCTGAGGCTTTAATGGAAATGTCTTTCAAGTTTCGGAAAAAAATAGTCTAATATAAATTGGTTAAGAACCCCTCCCACCTTGGCAACCCCTCTTGGGCCCCATTTATACTGCCTGTTTCAACCACACTGAACTCTAGCCCTCTGATACTTCTATGTAGATTAGAACAAGGCCAAATGCTGAGGCGGAGGGATCAGGAGACTGAGAACCGTATTCTGGGCACCAAGTCTAGGCTCACATCAACCCAGCCTCCTGGGACACCATCTCCTCAACCCTCCAGTCTCATTAGCACTTCAACACCCCTCTTGGTTCTTCCGGTCTTCCCATCAATATGGCACCACGCTCTCCGCTAGGAGTAGAAATCATTATAATCCTCTCTCCACCATGAAAGAATGAGATAAAGGCTCAGCAGCAGCCCCCGTGAAACACATGGTCAACACTGTGAAGAGGTGTTACTAAGGCGAGTTGGTCCGACTCAGAGAAGGAAAGAGACAACTCTGCCCTTAGCCTGATCAGGCCCACAGGAAGGAAGCACACTGGGGGCAGCCTTTGAGAGTGTGGCAATGCGAGAGAACCTTCTTTAGGAGGGGACTCCCTGTTGCCGATCTTGAAAAAGCAAGGATAGGACATTTGTTTACTGGGGCTGTTACAGAGGGGATGTGCCCAGAGGTTACACCACCCTGCTTGAGAATCAAAGCAACTTCTAGTCCGAAATGGCTTGAATGCTCCAATCGCCGGATTTTGGGTCTGGGGCAACCCATATCTTTGTGCACCCTTTCCAGAGAGTGCTTTCTCTTGGGAGCACGTCTGGGGACTGGCTTCTCTGCTTCCACCTTTGCTGGCGTGGCCAAAGGAACATCCCCGTAGGCCCGGTAGCCACCAACCAGGCAGTATGTCTCCCCATGCCAGCCCAACTGCGTTTCTCCACACCCTCGGTAGAGGACAAGGTAGTGACCAGGGGTAGGGGGAGAAACGGGAGCCACTGCTGCTGCAAAGAAAATCAGAACTGATCAGTCACTTCTGCTGTACACAGCCTCCTGCCAGAATTTCCCTCTCTCCCGTCTCTCCCACTTTCTGGCTGAAGACCTTTAATCTACTTGACATCCAAAACACAGCTTTGGCCCATCACCTCTATGAGTCCCTAGAGAAGGGACACTGGCTGCAAAAGCAATTCCTAGAGCCTACGGCTGCAGCACATGAGGAAGTCTCTTCACCGTTTCCAGGGAAAACAGTAGAACCCGAAAGTCATTGCAATCATGAGCCTCTCCATCTCTCCCTTCCACACCAGAGAAAACATTTCTTGCAGTCTGTCACTTCTGAGGCTTTAATGGAAATGTCTTTCAAGTTTTGGAAAAAACTAATCTAATATAAACTGGTTAAGGACCCCTCCCACCTTGGCAGCCCCTCTTGGGCCCCATTTATACTGCCTGTTTTAACCACACTGAACTCTAGCCCTCTGATACTTTTATGTAGATTAGAACAAGGCCAAATACTGAGGCAGAGTGATCAGGAGACTGAGACCCACGTTCTTGGTACCAAGTCTAGGCTCACATCAACCCAGCCTCCTGGGACACCATCTCCTCAGCCCTCCAGTCTCATTAGCACTTCAACACCCCTCTTGGTTCTTCCGGTCTTCCCATCATTATGGCACCACCCTCTCCCCTAGTACTCAGCAGCTCAGGGTGGGATGTGTCTGAGGGCACCGATGTAGATGTCTACATGACAGCACAGAGGTGCCTGGGTTTGAAGGTGTGTTTCAAGAGTGGCCCTCTTCCTCAAACTGCTCCATTTACCATTTGCCAACAAAAATGCACTTGTCTTTTGCTAAGAGGCCAATCAGGAAAGGGTCTGAATGGAAGCATCCTGTAGCCCAAAGGGGAAGCTAGATTTATAAAGATCAGGACCATCCTGCACACTTGTCCAGGGATGACCTTTCACTTGTCCTCAACAGTGAGCACTGTGGGTCCCTGAAGATGTCCCAGGTCATTGGTATTACTTACAGCTGGGAACGCGCTCAGGTATACGTAGTGGGCAAGCCCCACAGGAACATGAGGCAGCCAGGTGAGGTGGTGTGTACACCATGGCTCCTCTAGAGATGCCCGGTCTCGGTGTTTCTGCCGCACTGCCTACCCACGGAACAGAGCTCAGGTTCGAGTAAAGATAGAGGATCCGGTCACACATTCTCCCTCAGACAACCAAAGAGGTTGGAGGACTTCTGGTGGAGAACTCTCAGGGAAGTTTGCCTGAGGGCAGCACGTTGGCAGTTACGCTGCCATGGAAACTGTGAGAAGGCCTGTGAGGTCATCACTACCCAGTGAGGTCATAATAAGGAACCTGTGACTTGGAGGTCAGGCTTCAGGAGGAGGGGCACTTTTGTGGAGGAGAGCAGGGGGAGGGCAGAGGTACTCTGCCTAGCCCCTCACACCTGGGCCTCCCCACCCATGCCCTAGTCTAGCAGACATCCCAGGTGGGGCGTGCCGATGGGGTGGCACAGCCCTAGGGGCCCCAGGAAGGCAAAGGAGACCCACATTCTGAGATTGGCTTGAGAGGCAAGATTAACGTAAGAGAGAGCTAGGTTGTATGGCACTGACCCTAAGAGGCAGAGATTTGTGTGGACTGGGGAATCAGGGAAGGCTCCTTGGCAGTGGGCCTGAAGGACAAGTGAGATTTGGACCCATGGGGAAGAGAGGGAAGACATTCCAGTTTGGAAGAATAAAAGCAAAGACACATTCTCCTCGCTCTTGTCCTGCCCCAAATATAAATTCATAGAACCCTCACATTTTCACAACTGAGGACTGAAGAAAAGCAAGAGGTGAAGGGGCCTACCCAGTGTTACACAGGTAGTGGAGAGGTGCTCTGCTCAATGGTTAGGCTCATGTTGGGGCTCCGGATTTACAGCTGATAGGAATGTGAGGACAAGCTCATGCCATTTCAAACATTTCCAAGTGATACTGAGAGAGACGTTAAAGGTGCAAAATGAGGGTGCTGAATGACCTCACAAAGTGGGAATGGTGGGCCCATTTTCATATGAAATTCAAAACAATTTCATGACCAAAGGACCTAATACAAAATGACAACATAATCATTGCACTCCCCTCTCCCCTAGAAGTAAAAATCAGTATAATCCTCCCTCTCTCCACCATTGAAGGATGAGGTAAAGGCTCAGCAGCAGCCCCCGTGAAACACATGGTCACCACTGTGAAGAGGTGTTACTAAGACGATTTGGTCCGACTCAGAGAAGGAAAGAGACAACTCTGCCCTTAGCCTGATCAGGCCCACAGGAAGGAAGCACACTGGGGGCAGCCTTTGAGAGTGTGGCAATGCGAGAGAACCTTCTTTAGGAGGGGACTCCCTGTTGCCGACCTTGAAAAAGCAAGGATGGGACATTCGTTTACTGGGGCTGTTGCAGAGGGGATGTGCCCAGGAGGTAGAGACTGCTTGGACTACTATTTTAGAGGTTGGGCCCCCCTGGTTGAGAACCACAGCACCTTGTATTCCTAAACTGCTTGAATGAGCGGGTGCACGTTAGGACAGACGAAGTCAGGCCTCATTGGAGCCGACTGCCTTTGGGAGTGGTAGAAGGTAAAATGGGAAGGGGAATGCTCTGGAAGAGGTTTGTCATGGCAGGTGGGCCAGCACGAGACCATCCAGATTCTCCAAGGCTCCAGAGATGACTTGGCTGGGAGCATCCCTCTGATGTGGTGCGGGGACTCCTACCTTAACAGGACCTGGCTGGGCATCTGCGGGAGGCAGAATAAATGGTTTATTAACTTAAGAGAGCGAGAGACTCACCTGGGGGGTTGCACAAAACCACTTCAAAACACTTGTACCTGGATTCTTGAGCCAACCCTCAGAAAACTTATCTAGATCTGGAGTAGGGCTCTGGAAGCTGCACTTTTAATAAGCTTCCTGGGCAGTCCCACCACAGTGGTCCATGGAGAGACTGACCAAATTACTGTGTATTCTCCATTGCTTTTGGGAGTCAAAGTGGGCAATGTGAAAAACTGCAGCAGGCATACGTATATACAGGGAATATTCAAGGCAAACAGAGGGGTAGAGTTATTCTATGCATGAATCAGATTTGAGAAAAGCTAGCCTGGTGGTTAAAGAACACAACCCTGGGAGAGACAGACAGACCAGATTCTGTCCTACTTACTTGTGTGATTTTGACCAAGTTCTTTTATCCTTCTGACTGTTTCTTCATATGGAAAAGAGCTATGGCTGTACATTTAGCACAATATTCTCTTTTGGCAAAGGCTGCTCTGGGTCCATTTGTGTTCTCTGCAACTTAATCTTTTCCGGTGTGCAAGCATTTTTAAGTTGTTTGGTGAAGTATTACATTTGACTTTCAACTGTTCATTACTTTGGGCAAAGCTTATATAATGCGGCAGAGACTAGAACCTATGCAGAGATAGTGAGAGGATGTGATAAGCTTATTCTGCCGGTTTATCAAAGAGTTTAACCTTTTCTCCTCTTCCTCCCCCTGCCACCAAGAGATGAGATAGAAGGCAGAGCCTGGAAATGCACACCAAGCAATACTTCTGTGTCACTTTGCCTTTTATTCCTCTGTCAGTACTTCCCAGAGAGATTTCACCAAAAGTGCCTAAGCTTGCCATGGCCATTGTTGTGAAGAACATTTCTCTCTATTGCTAGTCACATCCCCTTTTCCTTCTCCTGGGCGCTTAATGGATGTTTGGGGGCAGGAAATAAAATTTAAACTGAAACATCAAAAAAAAAAAAGAAGAAAGATGAGCTCAAGTAGGCGTTATTGTGGTCCAGATAAGGTTTGGTTCATTCATTCCCTCGATTTGCATTTATCCCCCTTTGTGCCAGGCATGCGGGGAGAGAGAGAAATGTCTTCAAAGAGTCTGTGGTTGTATGGGGGAGGGAGCTGTGGAAATCTTTCATTTAGAAACAGCATGGAAGTGCTAGGGAAAAATTGTTTTGTTCATTTATCTCTCACTCATCCGTTCACCCAGAGCAACTACAAAGGGTTTCACGCGGAGGAACTGGATGCCCTGAACTTGACATTCTCGTGGGGGAAACAACAATGTAAAGCACCAGCAGTGGTAAGCCACCAGTAGTGATTTCAAGCCAGAAGGAACCACTCACCATTGGAGAGAGGCACAGGGTGAGCAGTGACTTGCAGAAAGGTGGGGTTATTTATTCATTCCAACTGCTGAGTTCAAGTTCATCTGGGTGGTTGTGTGGTTCGTGCTTACTGCATCTGTTTTTGGAACGTGGCTCCACCCTCCAAGAAGGGTGAGGATGATCACCCTTCTTTCCTCCTGCTGTGCCCCGGGGTCACCCAGCGAGTGTCTGCAGGGATGATCTGCTCTGTACTGGCTTTTCAGTCCCACTCCCGGGAGAAGAGAGACGAAGCTGTGTCTCCACCGCAGCTTGGCCTGATTCAGTCACTGGGTGAAAAGGTGGGAAGAAGGTCAAGTTCATGAGAACTGATACACTGCAGAGTCATTTAGTCCTGAAGTACCAGTTCTGGTTGCTGGTGAGTTGCTAAATCCAGGGACCTGAATGTAATTCCTCCAGAGCCACTGAGACATCACTTCCAGGACCATGGCAGGCTGTAGGGGTGCTGACTTTTCTCAGTGCTAAGGGGCAGCCATCTTCCACTGAGAGAGGACTCTGTGTCAGCAGGAGCAGAACCACACCAGGCACCGAAGAAGGTTCTGCATCCCAGCATCTCCCAACACAGTGATAGATAAACGGGTAGAAGATGCGACAGGGCAGTCACAATAGAACAGAAGCTTATCCCCAATAAATATGGAAAGATGTTCAACTTCACTACCTAACAAAGAAATTCAAGTTATAAATCTATTTCTTTTTTGCTCATCTCATTGGTAGAAAGTTTTAAGAATGCACAAAATTTGCTGCTAAGGATGTAAGGAAAAGCCCGTTTTCTTCTGTTGCTGCTGATGGGGATGGAAATTGGTGCGAACATTCTGCAGGGTAATTTGGCAATTTGTGTATCAACAGCCTTAAAATGTTCGTACACTTTGAGCCAGTAGTTTTGCTTTTAGCATCTTATCCTAAGGTGAAAGTCAAATTTATGTACAAGACTTATGTTCAAGAATATTCATCTCAGCCAGTAGTGTAATAGAAAAAATATTAGAAGCTACCTAAAAATCCCACAATACGGGGTTGGTTAAATAACGGATGGCCCAACTTAAGAATGGAAAATAAAGACGCAGACGTAGAAAATGGACTTGAGTACACGGGGAAGGGGAAGGGGAAGCTGGGGCGAAGTGAGAGAGTGGCATGGACTTATATATACTACCAAATGTAAAATAGCTAGCTAGTGGGAAGCAGCCGCGTAGCACAGGGCGATCCGCTCGGTGCTTTGTGACCACCTCGAGGGGTGGGATAGGGAGGGTGGGAGGGAGACGCAAGAGGGAGGAGATATGGGGATATATGTGTATGTAGAGCTGATTCACTTTGTTATAAAGCAGAAATTAACACACTTGTTATAAAGCAGAAACTAACACACCATTGTAAAGCAATTATACTCCAATAAAGATGTTTTTTTTTAAAAAGGATGGAAAACAGTTCATTCATTAAAAATGATTTTCTCCAAGAATATTTAATTTTGGGAAGATGTAGTGTAAAAGCAGGGTACAAAATACTAGATGGAGTATTTCATTTTGTTAAAATTTAATAATACAAGTGCAGAAAACGTGATTAAGGGAACAGTACTGATTTGACAACGGGACATTTTTTTCTTTAACTTTTTCTGTATTTGGTGTTATAAAGCATCATATATCCTCTCTGAGTCTCAGTTTATGTTCTGTGAAGTGGGACTCATCACATCTACACTGCAGTGCGCTCGGGCAGAGCAGCACAATATTTGAAAGTGCCCTTGACAGTGACCAGCCCATTGTAATACTCCAGGAATGGTTATAATATCATTGCCAATGACACACCCATAGTCCGGATATTATCCGTAACGATTACGAAGGTTGTTTATCTCCCTGCACTTTTACTAAGACAAAAAAAGGATTAATTGAAGACTCTTAAGTCATTTTTACTGAGGTTCGTTGTTTTTTTTTTTTTTTTTCAAAATACTAATTGTAGGGCTTCCCTGGTGGCGCAGTGGTTGAGAATCTGCCTGCTAATGCACGGGACATGGGTTCGAGCCCTGCTCTGGGAAGATCCCACATGCCGTGGAGCAACTGGGCCCGTGAGCCACAACTACTGAGCCTGCGCGTCTGGAGCCTGTGCTCCGCAACAAGAGAGGCCGCGATAGTGAGCGGCCCGCGCACCGCAATGAAGAGTGGCCCCCGCTCCCCACAACTGGAGAAATCCCTCACACAGAAACGAAGACCCAACACAGCTAAAAATAAATCAATAAATCAATAAATTTATTAAAAAGAAAAATACTAATTGTAAAGTCTGCAGTGGGTATATAGGTGTTCAACTTTTTTCCAGATTTTACGTTTCTGGTTTTGTTTTTAAATTTTTTATTTATTATTTATTTATTACTTTTATTTTTGGCTGTGTTGGGTCTTCGTTTCTGCGCGAGGGCTTTCTCCAGTTGCGGCAAGTGGGGGCCACTCTTCTTCGCGGCGCGCGGGCCTCTCACTATCGCGGCCTGTCTTGTTGCGGAGCAGAGGCTCTAGACGCTCAGGCTCAGTATTTGTCGCTCACGGGCCCAGTTGCTCCGCGGCATGTGGGATCTTCCCAGACCAGGGCTCAAACCCGTGTCCCCTGCATTGGCAGGCGGATTCTCAACCACTGCACCACCAGGGAAGCCCCCCCACCCCGATAGTTTGAAAACCAGCCTCAGTCATGCTTGCTTCAAGACTTATCCTGGCATCATGGACCACTGGATACTTTGGCTAGGTGTTAAACTCTTTTGTCCTGTGCCCGAGTCCCATCGTGGTGACTTAGTTGCCATCTAGGGCACTCTTGGCATGAGTCCTAGACATGAATCCAGCTCAATGGATTGGGCCCTGCTCCCTGCTGGCTGACTGTCCTAATGCCCAGTGCCTCCTTTCTGCTTGGATTTCTGAGGGCCGCAGCCCCAGGACCCTCACTCTGTGTTCCCGGCTCTATTCAATGCCAACGGTATGTCTTTTGCTTGCTGTATGTCCCCTGCCCCAGTACCTCCTACTGGCTTTGACCTTCCTGTTTCAGGTCCTCTTATTGCGACCCTTTGTGTATAAGCCAGATCTGTTTGCCCTTCCTTCAAGGGGAGCTATATCCCTGGTGTTTCCCTAGATGCTTATGATGAGACCCCTGCCAGAACTACACCAATCAGACCCTCCATGTACACGCTTGGGTCTGAACCCTTTCAGCGAGAGCAGGTTGGAGACCCATATATACATAAATATACAATGTGTACAAATCAAGTATTTTAAAGATTGTAAAGAATTCTTGTGAACGTATTAGTTTAGGGAAGTCAAGCAGGATCATCATATGATGGCCTAATCAAGCACATGTATATAAAATTTCCTATTTTTATATGATACCATTTTAATAGATGTGCCCATCTTTTCAAAGTTCTAATCTGTGGCAGTGGGCAGTAGGTGGACGGGGTGGGTCACAGCAGGAAGAGGCATTCGCTGCCTTAGGCAGTTAAACCATTGCTCTCTCTTCAGAATGGCTCAGCCAGCAGGATTCTGTGGGGTCTACCTCCTGGCACCGGGCTCCAATCGTCGGATTTTGGGTCTGGGGCAACCCAGATCTTTGTGTGAGTTTTCCGTAGAGTGCTTTCTCTTGGGAGCACGTCTGGGGACTGGCTTCTCTGCTTCCACCTTTGCTGGCGTGGCCAAAGGAACTGCTGCTGCAAAGAAAATCAGAATTGATCAGTCACTTCTGCTGTACACAGTCTCCTGCCAGAATTTCCCTCTCTCATGTCTCTCCCACTTTCTGGCTGAAGACCTTTAATCTACTTGACATCCAGAACACAACCTTGGCCCATCACCTCCATGAGTCCCTAGAGAAGGGACACTGGCTGCAAAAGCAATTCCTAGAGCCTACGGCTGCAGCACATGAGGAAGTCTCTTCACCGTTTCCAGGGAAAACAGTAGAACCCAAAGTCATTGCAATCATGAGCCTCTCCATCTCTCCTTTCCGCAACAGAGAAAACATTTCTTGCAGTCTGTCACTTCTGAGGCTTTAATGGAAATGTCTTTCAAGTTTCGGAAAAAAATAGTCTAATATAAATTGGTTAAGAACCCCTCCCACCTTGGCAACCCCTCTTGGTCCCCATTTATACTGCCTGTTTCAACCACACTGAACTCTAGCCCTCTGATACTTTTATGTAGATTAGAACAAGGCCAAATGCTGAGGCGGAGGGATCAGGAGACTGAGAACCGTATTCTGGGCAGCAAGTCTAGGCTCACATCAACCCAGCCTCCTGGGACACCATCTCCTCAGCCCTCCAGTCTCATTAGCACTTCAACACCCATATTGGTTCTTCCGGTCTTCCCATCAATATGGCACCACGCTCTCCGCTAGGAGTAGAAATCATTATAATCCTCTCTCCACCATGAATGGATGAGATAAAGGCTCAGCAGCAGCCCCCGTGAAACACATGGTCAACACTGTGAAGAGGTGTTACTAAGGCGAGTTGGTCCGACTCAGAGAAGGAAAGAGACAACTCTGCCCTTAGCCTGATCAGGCCCACAGGAAGGAAGCACACTGGGGGCAGCCTTTGAGAGTGTGGCAATGCGAGAGAACCTTCTTTAGGAGGGGACTCCCTGTTGCCGACCTTGAAAAAGCAAGGATAGGACATTTGTTTACTGGGGCTGTTACAGAGGGGATGTGCCCAGAGGTTAGGCCACCCTGCTTGAGAATCAAAGCACCTTCTAGTCCGAAATGGCTTGAATGCTCCAATCGCCGGAATTTGGGTCTGGGGCAACCCAGATCTTTGTGCGACATTTCCGGAGAGTGCTTTCTCTTGGGAGCACGTCTGGGGACTGGCTTCTCTGCTTCCACCTTTGCTGGCGTGGCCAAAGGAACATCCCCGTAGGCCCGGTAGCCACCAACCAGGCAGTATGTCTCCCCATGCCACCCCAACTGCGTTTCTCCACACCCTCGGTAGAGGACATGGTAGTGACCA
The DNA here is from genome assembly GCF_965194825.1 of Balaenoptera physalus. NCBI lineage: Eukaryota > Metazoa > Chordata > Mammalia > Artiodactyla > Balaenopteridae > Balaenoptera > Balaenoptera physalus. The sequence continues at coordinate 182,091 of NW_028125701.1, read as the reverse complement.
GGGGTAGGGGCAGAAACGGGAGCCACTGCTGCTGCAAAGAAAATCAGAACTGATCAGTCACTTCTGCTGTACACAGCCTCCTGCCAGAATTTCCCTCTCTCCCGTCTCTCCCACTTTCTGGCTGAAGACCTTTAATCTACTTGACATCCAAAACACAGCTTTGGCCCATCACCTCTATGAGTCCCTAGAGAAGGGACACTGGCTGCAAAAGCAATTCCTAGAGCCTACGGCTGCAGCACATGAGGAAGTCTCTTCACCGTTTCCAGGGAAAACAGTAGAACCCGAAAGTCATTGCAATCATGAGCCTCTCCATCTCTCCCTTCCACACCAGAGAAAACATTTCTTGCAGTCTGTCACTTCTGAGGCTTTAATGGAAATGTCTTTCAAGTTTTGGAAAAAACTAATCTAATATAAATTGGTTAAGGACCCCTCCCACCTTGGCAGCCCCTCTTGGGCCCCATTTATACTGCCTGTTTTAACCACACTGAACTCTAGCCCTCTGATACTTTTATGTAGATTAGAACAAGGCCAAATACTGAGGCAGAGTGATCAGGAGACTGAGACCCGCGTTCTTGGTACCAAGTCTAGGCTCACATCAACCCAGCCTCCTGGGACACCATCTCCTCAGCCCTCCAGTCTCATTAGCACTTCAACACCCCTCTTGGTTCTTCCGGTCTTCCCATCAATATGGCACCACCCTCTCCCCTAGTACTCAGCAGCTCAGGGTGGGATGTGTCTGAGGGCACCGATGTAGATGTCTACATGACAGCACAGAGGTGCCTGGGTTTGAAGGTGTGTTTCAAGAGTGGCCCTCTTCCTCAAACTGCTCCATTTACCATTTGCCAACAAAAATGCACTTGTCTTTTGCTAAGAGGCCAATCAGGAAAGGGTCTGAATGGAAGCATCCTGTAGCCCAAAGGGGAAGCTAGATTTATAAAGATCAGGACCATCCTGCACACTTGTCCAGGGATGACCTTTCACTTGTCCTCAACAGTGAGCACTGTGGGTCCCTGAAGATGTCCCAGGTCATTGGTATTACTTACAGCTGGGAACGCGCTCAGGTATACGTAGTGGGCAAGCCCCACAGGAACATGAGGCAGCCAGGTGAGGTGGTGTGTACACCATGGCTCCTCTAGAGATGCCCGGTCTCGGTGTTTCTGCCGCACTGCCCACCCACGGAACAGAGCTCAGGTTCGAGTAAAGATAGAGGATCCGGTCACACATTATCCCTGAGACAACCAAAGAGGTTGGAGAACTTCTGGTGGAGAACTGTCAGGGAAGTTTGTCTGAGGGCAGCACGTTGGCAGTTACGCTGCCATGGAAACTGTGAGAAGGCCTGTGAGGTCATCACTACCCAGTGAGGTCATAATAAGGAACCTGTGACTTGGGGGTCAGGCTTCAGGAGGAGGGGCAGTTTTGTGGAGGAGAGCAGGGGGAGGGCAGAGGTACTCTGCCTGGCCCCTCACACCTGGGCCTCCCCACCCATGCCCTAGTCTAGCAGACATCCCACGTGGGGCGTGCCGGTGGGCTGGCACAGCCCTAGGGGCCCCAGGAAGGCAAAGGAGACCCACATTCTGAGATTGGCTTGAGAGGCAAGATTAACGTAAGAGAGAGCTAGGTTGTATGGCACTGACCCTAAGAGGCAGAGACTTGTGTGGACTGGGGAAAAAGGGAAGGCTCCTTGGCAGTGGGCCTGAAGGACAAGTGAGATTTGGACCCATGGGGAAGAGAGGGAAGACATTCCAGTTTGGAAGAATAAAAGCAAAGACACATTCTCCTCGCTCTTGTCCTGCCCCAAATATAAATTCATAGAACCCTCACATTTTCACAACTGAGGACTGAAGAAAAGCAAGAGGTGAAGGGGCCTACCCAGTGTTACACAGGTAGTGGAGAGGTGCTCTGCTCAATGGTTAGGTTCATGTTGGGGCTCCGGATTTACAGCTGATAGGAATGTGAGGACAAGCTCATGCCATTTCAAACATTTCCAAGTGATACTGAGAGAGACGTTAAAGGTGCAAAATGAGGGTGCTGAATGACCTCACAAAGTGGGAATGGTGGGCCCATTTTCATATGAAATTCAAAACAAGTTCATGACCAAAGGACATAATACAAAATGACAACATAATCATTGCACTCCCCTCTCCCCTAGAAGTAAAAATCAGTATAATCCTCCCTCTCTCCACCATTGAAGGATGAGGTAAAGGCTCAGCAGCAGCCCCCGTGAAACACATGGTCACCACTGTGAAGAGGTGTTACTAAGACGATTTGGTCCGACTCAGAGAAGGAAAGAGACAACTCTGCCCTTAGCCTGATCAGGCCCACAGGAAGGAAGCACACTGGGGGCAGCCTTTGAGAGTGTGGCAATGCGAGAGAACCTTCTTTAGGAGGGGACTCCCTGTTGCCGACCTTGAAAAAGCAAGGATGGGACATTCGTTTACTGGGGCTGTTGCAGAGGGGATGTGCCCAGGAGGTAGAGACTGCTTGGACTACTATTTTAGAGGTTGGGCCCCCCTGGTTGAGAACCACAGCACCTTGTATTCCTAAACTGCTTGAATGAGCGGGTGCACGTTAGGACAGACGAAGTCAGGCCTCATTTGAGCCGACTGCCTTTGGGAGTGGTAGAAGGTAAAATGGGAAGGGGAATGCTCTGGAAGAGGTTTGTCATGGCAGGTGGGCCAGCACGAGACCATCCAGATTCTCCAAGGCTCCAGAGATGACTTGGCTGGGAGCATCCCTCTGATGTGGTGCGGGGACTCCTACCTTAACAGGACCTGGCTGGGCATCTGCGGGAGGCAGAATAAATGGTTTATTAACTTAAGAGAGCGAGAGACTCACCTGGGGGGTTGCACAAAACCACTTCAAAACACTTGTACCTGGATTCTTGAGCCAACCCTCAGAAAACTTATCTAGATCTGGAGTAGGGCTCTGGAAGCTGCACTTTTAAAAAGCTTCCTGGGCAGTCCCACCACAGTGGTCCATGGAGAGACTGACCAAATTACTGTGTATTCTCCATTGCTTTTGGGAGTCAAAGTGGGCAATGTGAAAAACTGCAGCAGGCATACGTATATACAGGGAATATTCAAGGCAAACAGAGGGGTAGAGTTATTCTATGCATGAATCAGATTTGAGAAAAGCTAGCCTGGTGGTTAAAGAACACAACCCTGGGAGAGACAGACAGACCAGATTCTGTCCTACTTACTTGTGTGATTTTGACCAAGTTCTTTTATCCTTCTGACTGTTTCTTCATGTGGAAAAGAGCTATGGCTGTACATTTAGCACAATATTCTCTTTTGGCAAAGGCTGCTCTGGGTCCATTTGTGTTCTCTGCAACTTAATCTTTTCCGGTGTGCAAGCATTTTTAAGTTGTTTGGTGAAGTATTACATTTGACTTTCAACTGTTCATTACTTTGGGCAAAGCTTATATAATGCGGCAGAGACTAGAACCTATGCAGAGATAGTGAGAGGATGTGATAAGCTTATTCTGCCGGTTTATCAAAGAGTTTAACCTTTTCTCCTCTTCCTCCCCCTGCCACCAAGAGATGAGATAGAAGGCAGAGCCTGGAAATGCACACCAAGCAATACTTCTGTGTCACTTTGCCTTTTATTCCTCTGTCAGTACTTCCCAGAGAGATTTCACCAAAAGTGCCTAAGCTTGCCATGGCCATTGTTGTGAAGAACATTTCTCTCTATTGCTAGTCACATCCCCTTTTCCTTCTCCTGGGCGCTTAATGGATGTTTGGGGGCAGGAAATAAAATTTAAACTGAAACATCAAAAAAAAAAAAGAAGAAAGATGAGCTCAAGTAGGCGTTATTGTGGTCCAGATAAGGTTTGGTTCATTCATTCCCTCGATTTGCATTTATCCCCCTTTGTGCCAGGCATGCGGGGAGAGAGAGAAATGTCTTCAAAGAGTCTGTGGTTGTATGGGGGAGGGAGCTGTGGAAATCTTTCATTTAGAAACAGCATGGAAGTGCTAGGGAAAAATTGTTTTGTTCATTTATCTCTCACTCATCCGTTCACCCAGAGCAACTACAAAGGGTTTCACGCGGAGGAACTGGATGCCCTGAACTTGACATTCTCGTGGGGGAAACAACAATGTAAAGCACCAGCAGTGGTAAGCCACCAGTAGTGATTTCAAGCCAGAAGGAACCACTCACCATTGGAGAGAGGCACAGGGTGAGCAGTGACTTGCAGAAAGGTGGGGTTATTTATTCATTCCAACTGCTGAGTTCAAGTTCATCTGGGTGGTTGTGTGGTTCGTGCTTACTGCATCTGTTTTTGGAACGTGGCTCCACCCTCCAAGAAGGGTGAGGATGATCACCCTTCTTTCCTCCTGCTGTGCCCCGGGGTCACCCAGCGAGTGTCTGCAGGGATGATCTGCTCTGTACTGGCTTTTCAGTCCCACTCCCGGGAGAAGAGAGACGAAGCTGTGTCTCCACCGCAGCTTGGCCTGATTCAGTCACTGGGTGAAAAGGTGGGAAGAAGGTCAAGTTCATGAGAACTGATACACTGCAGAGTCATTTAGTCCTGAAGTACCAGTTCTGGTTGCTGGTGAGTTGCTAAATCCAGGGACCTGAATGTAATTCCTCCAGAGCCACAGAGACATCACTTCCAGGCCCATGGCAGGCTGTAGGGGTGCTGACTTTTCTCAGTGCTAAGGAGCAGCCATCTTCCACTGAGAGAGGACTCTGTGTCAGCAGGAGCAGAACCACACCAGGCACCGAAGAAGGTTCTGCATCCCAGCATCTCCCAACACAGTGATAGATAAACGGGTAGAAGATGCGACAGGGCAGTCACAATAGAACAGAAGCTTATCCCCAATAAATATGGAAAGATGTTCAACTTCACTACCTAACAAAGAAATTCAAGTTATAAATCTATTTCTTTTTTGCTCATCTCATTGGTAGAAAGTTTTAAGAATGCACAAAATTTGCTGCTAAGGATGTAAGGAAAAGGCCGTTTTCTTCTGTTGCTGCTGATGGGGATGGAAATTGGTGCGAACCTTCTGCAGGGTAATTTGGCAATTTGTGTATCAACAGCCTTAAAATGTTCGTACACTTTGAGCCAGTAGTTTTGCTTTTAGCATCTTATCCTAAGGTGAAAGTCAAATTTATGTACAAGACTTATGTTCAAGAATATTCATCTCAGCCAGTAGTGTAATAGAAAAAATATTAGAAGCTACCTAAAAATCCCACAATACGGGGTTGGTTAAATAACGGATGGCCCAACTTAAGAATGGAAAATAAAGACGCAGACGTAGAAAATGGACTTGAGTACACGGGGAAGGGGAAGGGGAAGCTGGGGCGAAGTGAGAGAGTGGCATGGACTTATATATACTACCAAATGTAAAATAGCTAGCTAGTGGGAAGCAGCCGCGTAGCACAGGGCGATCCGCTCGGTGCTTTGTGACCACCTCGAGGGGTGGGATAGGGAGGGTGGGAGGGAGACGCAAGAGGGAGGAGATATGGGGATATATGTGTATGTAGAGCTGATTCACTTTGTTATAAAGCAGAAATTAACACACTTGTTATAAAGCAGAAACTAACACACCATTGTAAAGCAATTATACTCCAATAAAGATTTTTTTTTTAAAAAGGATGGAAAACAGTTCATTCATTAAAAATGATTTTCTCCAAGAATATTTAATTTTGGGAAGATGTAGTGTAAAAGCAGGGTACAAAATACTAGATGGAGTATTTCATTTTGTTAAAATTTAATAATACAAGTGCAGAAAACGTGATTAAGGGAACAGTACTGATTTGACAACGGGACATTTTTTTCTTTAACTTTTTCTGTATTTGGTGTTATAAAGCATCATATATCCTCTCTGAGTCTCAGTTTTTGTTCTGTGAAGTGGGACTCATCACATCTACACTGCAGTGCGCTCGGGCAGAGCAGCACAATATTTGAAAGTGCCCTTGACAGTGACCAGCCCATTGCAATACTCCAGGAATGGTTATAATATCATTGCCAATGACACACCCATAGTCCGGATATTATCCGTAACGATTACGAAGGTTGTTTATCTCCCTGCACTTTTACTAAGACAAAAAAAGGATTAATTGAAGACTCTTAAGTCATTTTTACTGAGGTTCGTTGTTTTTTTTTTTTTTTTCAAAATACTAATTGTAGGGCTTCCCTGGTGGCGCAGTGGTTGAGAATCTGCCTGCTAATGCACGGGACATGGGTTCGAGCCCTGCTCTGGGAAGATCCCACATGCCGTGGAGCAACTGGGCCCGTGAGCCACAACTACTGAGCCTGCGCGTCTGGAGCCTGTGCTCCGCAACAAGAGAGGCCGCGATAGTGAGCGGCCCGCGCACCGCAATGAAGAGTGGCCCCCGCTCCCCACAACTGGAGAAATCCCTCACACAGAAACGAAGACCCAACACAGCTAAAAATAAATCAATAAATCAATAAATTTATTAAAAAGAAAAATACTAATTGTAAAGTCTGCAGTGGGTATATAGGTGTTCAACTTTTTTCCAGATTTTACGTTTCTGGTTTTGTTTTTAAATTTTTTATTTATTATTTATTTATTACTTTTATTTTTGGCTGTGTTGGGTCTTCGTTTCTGCGCGAGGGCTTTCTCCAGTTGCGGCAAGTGGGGGCCACTCTTCTTCGCGGCGCGCGGGCCTCTCACTATCGCGGCCTGTCTTGTTGCGGAGCAGAGGCTCTAGACGCTCAGGCTCAGTATTTGTCGCTCACGGGCCCAGTTGCTCCGCGGCATGTGGGATCTTCCCAGACCAGGGCTCAAACCCGTGTCCCCTGCATTGCCAGGCGGATTCTCAACCACTGCACCACCAGGGAAGCCCCCCCACCCCGATAGTTTGAAAACCAGCCTCAGTCATGCTTGCTTCAAGACTTATCCTGGCATCATGGACCACTGGATACTTTGGCTAGGTGTTAAACTCTTTTGTCCTGTGCCCGAGTCCCATCGTGGTGACTTAGTTGCCATCTAGGGCACTCTTGGCATGAGTCCTAGACATGAATCCAGCTCAATGGATTGGGCCCTGCTCCCTGCTGGCTGACTGTCCTAATGCCCAGTGCCTCCTTTCTGCTTGGACTTCTGAGGGCCGCAGCCCCAGGACCCTCACTCTGTGTTCCCGGCTCTATTCAATGCCAACGGTGTGTCTTTTGCTTGCTGTATGTCCCCTGCCCCAGTACCTCCTACTGGCTTTGACCTTCCTGTTTCAGGTCCTCTTATTGCGACCCTTTGTGTATAAGCCAGATCTGTTTGCCCTTCCTTCAAGGGGAGCTATATCCCTGGTGTTTCCCTAGATGCTTATGATGAGACCCCTGCCAGAACTACACCAATCAGACCCTCCATGTACACGCTTGGGTCTGAACCCTTTCAGCGAGAGCAGGTTGGAGACCCATATATACATAAATATACAATGTGTACAAATCAAGTATTTTAAAGATTGTAAAGAATTCTTGTGAACGTATTAGTTTAGGGAAGTCAAGCAGGATCATCATATGATGGCCTAATCAAGCACATGTATATAAAATTTCCTATTTTTATATGATACCATTTTAATAGATGTGCCCATCTTTTCAAAGTTCTAATCTGTGGCAGTGGGCAGTAGGTGGACGGGGTGGGTCACAGCAGGAAGAGGCATTCGCTGCCTTAGGCAGTTAAACCATTGCTCTCTCTTCAGAATGGCTCAGCCAGCAGGATTCTGTGGGGTCTACCTCCTGGCACCGGGCTCCAATCGTCGGATTTTGGGTCTGGGGCAACCCAGATCTTTGTGTGAGTTTTCCGTAGAGTGCTTTCTCTTGGGAGCACGTCTGGGGACTGGCTTCTCTGCTTCCACCTTTGCTGGCGTGGCCAAAGGAACTGCTGCTGCAAAGAAAATCAGAATTGATCAGTCACTTCTGCTGTACACAGTCTCCTGCCAGAATTTCCCTCTCTCATGTCTCTCCCACTTTCTGGCTGAAGATCTTTAATCTACTTGACATCCAGAACACAGCCTTGGCCCATCACCTCCATGAGTCCCTAGAGAAGGGACACTGGCTGCAAAAGCATTTCCTAGAGCCTACGGCTGCAGCATATGAGGAAGTCTCTTCACCGTTTCCAGGGAAAACAGTAGAACCCAAAGTCATTGCAATCATGAGCCTCTCCATCTCTCCTTTCCGCAACAGAGAAAACATTTCTTGCAGTCTGTCACTTCTGAGGCTTTAATGGAAATGTCTTTCAAGTTTCGGAAAAAAATAGTCTAATATAAATTGGTTAAGAACCCCTCCCACCTTGGCAACCCCTCTTGGGCCCCATTTATACTGCCTGTTTCAACCACACTGAACTCTAGCCCTCTGATACTTTTATGTAGATTAGAACAAGGCCAAATGCTGAGGCGGAGGGATCAGGAGACTGAGAACCGTATTCTGGGCACCAAGTCTAGGCTCACATCAACCCAGCCTCCTGGGACACCATCTCCTCAGCCCTCCAGTCTCATTAGCACTTCAACACCCATATTGGTTCTTCCGGTCTTCCCATCAATATGGCACCACGCTCTCCGCTAGGAGTAGAAATCATTATAATCCTCTCTCCACCATGAATGGATGAGATAAAGGCTCAGCAGCAGCCCCCGTGAAACACATGGTCAACACTGTGAAGAGGTGTTACTAAGGCGAGTTGGTCCGACTCAGAGAAGGAAAGAGACAACTCTGCCCTTAGCCTGATCAGGCCCACAGGAAGGAAGCACACTGGGGGCAGCCTTTGAGAGTGTGGCAATGCGAGAGAACCTTCTTTAGGAGGGGACTCCCTGTTGCCGACCTTGAAAAAGCAAGGATAGGACATTTGTTTACTGGGGCTGTTACAGAGGGGATGTGCCCAGAGGTTAGGCCACCCTGCTTGAGAATCAAAGCACCTTCTAGTCCGAAATGGCTTGAATGCTCCAATCGCCGGAATTTGGGTCTGGGGCAACCCAGATCTTTGTGCGACATTTCCGGAGAGTGCTTTCTCTTGGGAGCACGTCTGGGGACTGGCTTCTCTGCTTCCACCTTTGCTGGCGTGGCCAAAGGAACATCCCCGTAGGCCCGGTAGCCACCAACCAGGCAGTATGTCTCCCCATGCCACCCCAACTGCGTTTCTCCACACCCTCGGTAGAGGACATGGTAGTGACCAGGGGTAGGGGGAGAAACGGGAGCCACTGCTGCTGCAAAGAAAATCAGAACTGATCAGTCACTTCTGCTGTACACAGCCTCCTGCCAGAATTTCCCTCTCTCCCGTCTCTCCCACTTTCTGGCTGAAGACCTTTAATCTACTTGACATCCAAAACACAGCTTTGGCCCATCACCTCTATGAGTCCCTAGAGAAGGGACACTGGCTGCAAAAGCAATTCCTAGAGCCTACGGCTGCAGCACATGAGGAAGTCTCTTCACCGTTTCCAGGGAAAACAGTAGAACCCGAAAGTCATTGCAATCATGAGCCTCTCCATCTCTCCCTTCCACACCAGAGAAAACATTTCTTGCAGTCTGTCACTTCTGAGGCTTTAATGGAAATGTCTTTCAAGTTTTGGAAAAAACTAATCTAATATAAATTGGTTAAGGACCCCTCCCACCTTGGCAGCCCCTCTTGGGCCCCATTTATACTGCCTGTTTTAACCACACTGAACTCTAGCCCTCTGATACTTTTATGTAGATTAGAACAAGGCCAAATACTGAGGCAGAGTGATCAGGAGACTGAGACCCGCGTTCTTGGTACCAAGTCTAGGCTCACATCAACCCAGCCTCCTGGGACACCATCTCCTCAGCCCTCCAGTCTCATTAGCACTTCAACACCCCTCTTGGTTCTTCCGGTCTTCCCATCAATATGGCACCACCCTCTCCCCTAGTACTCAGCAGCTCAGGGTGGGATGTGTCTGAGGGCACCGATGTAGATGTCTACATGACAGCACAGAGGTGCCTGGGTTTGAAGGTGTGTTTCAAGAGTGGCCCTCTTCCTCAAACTGCTCCATTTACCATTTGCCAACAAAAATGCACTTGTCTTTTGCTAAGAGGCCAATCAGGAAAGGGTCTGAATGGAAGCATCCTGTAGCCCAAAGGGGAAGCTAGATTTATAAAGATCAGGACCATCCTGCACACTTGTCCAGGGATGACCTTTCACTTGTCCTCAACAGTGAGCACTGTGGGTCCCTGAAGATGTCCCAGGTCATTGGTATTACTTACAGCTGGGAACGCGCTCAGGTATACGTAGTGGGCAAGCCCCACAGGAACATGAGGCAGCCAGGTGAGGTGGTGTGTACACCATGGCTCCTCTAGAGATGCCCGGTCTCGGTGTTTCTGCCGCACTGCCCACCCACGGAACAGAGCTCAGGTTCGAGTAAAGATAGAGGATCCGGTCACACATTATCCCTGAGACAACCAAAGAGGTTGGAGAACTTCTGGTGGAGAACTGTCAGGGAAGTTTGTCTGAGGGCAGCACGTTGGCAGTTACGCTGCCATGGAAACTGTGAGAAGGCCTGTGAGGTCATCACTACCCAGTGAGGTCATAATAAGGAACCTGTGACTTGGGGGTCAGGCTTCAGGAGGAGGGGCAGTTTTGTGGAGGAGAGCAGGGGGAGGGCAGAGGTACTCTGCCTGGCCCCTCACACCTGGGCCTCCCCACCCATGCCCTAGTCTAGCAGACATCCCACGTGGGGCGTGCCGGTGGGCTGGCACAGCCCTAGGGGCCCCAGGAAGGCAAAGGAGACCCACATTCTGAGATTGGCTTGAGAGGCAAGATTAACGTAAGAGAGAGCTAGGTTGTATGGCACTGACCCTAAGAGGCAGAGACTTGTGTGGACTGGGGAATCAGGGAAGGCTCCTTGGCAGTGGGCCTGAAGGACAAGTGAGATTTGGACCCATGGGGAAGAGAGGGAAGACATTCCAGTTTGGAAGAATAAAAGCAAAGACACATTCTCCTCGCTCTTGTCCTGCCCCAAATATAAATTCATAGAACCCTCACATTTTCACAACTGAGGACTGAAGAAAAGCAAGAGGTGAAGGGGCCTACCCAGTGTTACACAGGTAGTGGAGAGGTGCTCTGCTCAATGGTTAGGTTCATGTTGGGGCTCCGGATTTACAGCTGATAGGAATGTGAGGACAAGCTCATGCCATTTCAAACATTTCCAAGTGATACTGAGAGAGACGTTAAAGGTGCAAAATGAGGGTGCTGAATGACCTCACAAAGTGGGAATGGTGGGCCCATTTTCATATGAAATTCAAAACAAGTTCATGACCAAAGGACATAATACAAAATGACAACATAATCATTGCACTCCCCTCTCCCCTAGAAGTAAAAATCAGTATAATCCTCCCTCTCTCCACCATTGAAGGATGAGGTAAAGGCTCAGCAGCAGCCCCCGTGAAACACATGGTCACCACTGTGAAGAGGTGTTACTAAGACGATTTGGTCCGACTCAGAGAAGGAAAGAGACAACTCTGCCCTTAGCCTGATCAGGCCCACAGGAAGGAAGCACACTGGGGGCAGCCTTTGAGAGTGTGGCAATGCGAGAGAACCTTCTTTAGGAGGGGACTCCCTGTTGCCGACCTTGAAAAAGCAAGGATGGGACATTCGTTTACTGGGGCTGTTGCAGAGGGGATGTGCCCAGGAGGTAGAGACTGCTTGGACTACTATTTTAGAGGTTGGGCCCCCCTGGTTGAGAACCACAGCACCTTGTATTCCTAAACTGCTTGAATGAGCGGGTGCACGTTAGGACAGACGAAGTCAGGCCTCATTGGAGCCGACTGCCTTTGGGAGTGGTAGAAGGTAAAATGGGAAGGGGAATGCTCTGGAAGAGGTTTGTCATGGCAGGTGGGCCAGCACGAGACCATCCAGATTCTCCAAGGCTCCAGAGATGACTTGGCTGGGAGCATCCCTCTGATGTGGTGCGGGGACTCCTACCTTAACAGGACCTGGCTGGGCATCTGCGGGAGGCAGAATAAATGGTTTATTAACTTAAGAGAGCGAGAGACTCACCTGGGGGGTTGCACAAAACCACTTCAAAACACTTGTACCTGGATTCTTGAGCCAACCCTCAGAAAACTTATCTAGATCTGGAGTAGGGCTCTGGAAGCTGCACTTTTAATAAGCTTCCTGGGCAGTCCCACCACAGTGGTCCATGGAGAGACTGACCAAATTACTGTGTATTCTCCATTGCTTTTGGGAGTCAAAGTGGGCAATGTGAAAAACTGCAGCAGGCATACGTATATACAGGGAATATTCAAGGCAAACAGAGGGGTAGAGTTATTCTATGCATGAATCAGATTTGAGAAAAGCTAGCCTGGTGGTTAAAGAACACAACCCTGGGAGAGACAGACAGACCAGATTCTGTCCTACTTACTTGTGTGATTTTGACCAAGTTCTTTTATCCTTCTGACTGTTTCTTCATATGGAAAAGAGCTATGGCTGTACATTTAGCACAATATTCTCTTTTGGCAAAGGCTGCTCTGGGTCCATTTGTGTTCTCTGCAACTTAATCTTTTCCGGTGTGCAAGCATTTTTAAGTTGTTTGGTGAAGTATTACATTTGACTTTCAACTGTTCATTACTTTGGGCAAAGCTTATATAATGCGGCAGAGACTAGAACCTATGCAGAGATAGTGAGAGGATGTGATAAGCTTATTCTGCCGGTTTATCAAAGAGTTTAACCTTTTCTCCTCTTCCTCCCCCTGCCACCAAGAGATGAGAAAGAAGGCAGAGCCTGGAAATGCACACCAAGCAATACTTCTGTGTCACTTTGCCTTTTATTCCTCTGTCAGTACTTCCCAGAGAGATTTCACCAAAAGTGCCTAAGCTTGCCATGGCCATTGTTGTGAAGAACATTTCTCTCTATTGCTAGTCACATCCCCTTTTCCTTCTCCTGGGCGCTTAATGGATGTTTGGGGGCAGGAAATAAAATTTAAACTGAAACATCAAAAAAAAAAAAGAAGAAAGATGAGCTCAAGTAGGCGTTATTGTGGTCCAGATAAGGTTTGGTTCATTCATTCCCTCGATTTGCATTTATCCCCCTTTGTGCCAGGCATGCGGGGAGAGAGAGAAATGTCTTCAAAGAGTCTGTGGTTGTATGGGGGAGGGAGCTGTGGAAATCTTTCATTTAGAAACAGCATGGAAGTGCTAGGGAAAAATTGTTTTGTTCATTTATCTCTCACTCATCCGTTCACCCAGAGCAACTACAAAGGGTTTCACGCGGAGGAACTGGATGCCCTGAACTTGACATTCTCGTGGGGGAAACAACAATGTAAAGCACCAGCAGTGGTAAGCCACCAGTAGTGATTTCAAGCCAGAAGGAACCACTCACCATTGGAGAGAGGCACAGGGTGAGCAGTGACTTGCAGAAAGGTGGGGTTATTTATTCATTCCAACTGCTGAGTTCAAGTTCATCTGGGTGGTTGTGTGGTTCGTGCTTACTGCATCTGTTTTTGGAACGTGGCTCCACCCTCCAAGAAGGGTGAGGATGATCACCCTTCTTTCCTCCTGCTGTGCCCCGGGGTCACCCAGCGAGTGTCTGCAGGGATGATCTGCTCTGTACTGGCTTTTCAGTCCCACTCCCGGGAGAAGAGAGACGAAGCTGTGTCTCCACCGCAGCTTGGCCTGATTCAGTCACTGGGTGAAAAGGTGGGAAGAAGGTCAAGTTCATGAGAACTGATACACTGCAGAGTCATTTAGTCCTGAAGTACCAGTTCTGGTTGCTGGTGAGTTGCTAAATCCAGGGACCTGAATGTAATTCCTCCAGAGCCACAGAGACATCACTTCCAGGCCCATGGCAGGCTGTAGGGGTGCTGACTTTTCTCAGTGCTAAGGAGCAGCCATCTTCCACTGAGAGAGGACTCTGTGTCAGCAGGAGCAGAACCACACCAGGCACCGAAGAAGGTTCTGCATCCCAGCATCTCCCAACACAGTGATAGATAAACGGGTAGAAGATGCGACAGGGCAGTCACAATAGAACAGAAGCTTATCCCCAATAAATATGGAAAGATGTTCAACTTCACTACCTAACAAAGAAATTCAAGTTATAAATCTATTTCTTTTTTGCTCATCTCATTGGTAGAAAGTTTTAAGAATGCACAAAATTTGCTGCTAAGGATGTAAGGAAAAGGCCGTTTTCTTCTGTTGCTGCTGATGGGGATGGAAATTGGTGCGAACCTTCTGCAGGGTAATTTGGCAATTTGTGTATCAACAGCCTTAAAATGTTCGTACACTTTGAGCCAGTAGTTTTGCTTTTAGCATCTTATCCTAAGGTGAAAGTCAAATTTATGTACAAGACTTATGTTCAAGAATATTCATCTCAGCCAGTAGTGTAATAGAAAAAATATTAGAAGCTACCTAAAAATCCCACAATACGGGGTTGGTTAAATAACGGATGGCCCAACTTAAGAATGGAAAATAAAGACGCAGACGTAGAAAATGGACTTGAGTACACGGGGAAGGGGAAGGGGAAGCTGGGGCGAAGTGAGAGAGTGGCATGGACTTATATATACTACCAAATGTAAAATAGCTAGCTAGTGGGAAGCAGCCGCGTAGCACAGGGCGATCCGCTCGGTGCTTTGTGACCACCTCGAGGGGTGGGATAGGGAGGGTGGGAGGGAGACGCAAGAGGGAGGAGATATGGGGATATATGTGTATGTAGAGCTGATTCACTTTGTTATAAAGCAGAAATTAACACACTTGTTATAAAGCAGAAACTAACACACCATTGTAAAGCAATTATACTCCAATAAAGATTTTTTTTTTAAAAAGGATGGAAAACAGTTCATTCATTAAAAATGATTTTCTCCAAGAATATTTAATTTTGGGAAGATGTAGTGTAAAAGCAGGGTACAAAATACTAGATGGAGTATTTCATTTTGTTAAAATTTAATAATACAAGTGCAGAAAACGTGATTAAGGGAACAGTACTGATTTGACAACGGGACATTTTTTTCTTTAACTTTTTCTGTATTTGGTGTTATAAAGCATCATATATCCTCTCTGAGTCTCAGTTTATGTTCTGTGAAGTGGGACTCATCACATCTACACTGCAGTGCGCTCGGGCAGAGCAGCACAATATTTGAAAGTGCCCTTGACAGTGACCAGCCCATTGCAATACTCCAGGAATGGTTATAATATCATTGCCAATGACACACCCATAGTCCGGATATTATCCGTAACGATTACGAAGGTTGTTTATCTCCCTGCACTTTTACTAAGACAAAAAAAGGATTAATTGAAGACTCTTAAGTCATTTTTACTGAGGTTCGTTGTTTTTTTTTTTTTTTTCAAAATACTAATTGTAGGGCTTCCCTGGTGGCGCAGTGGTTGAGAATCTGCCTGCTAATGCACGGGACATGGGTTCGAGCCCTGCTCTGGGAAGATCCCACATGCCGTGGAGCAACTGGGCCCGTGAGCCACAACTACTGAGCCTGCGCGTCTGGAGCCTGTGCTCCGCAACAAGAGAGGCCGCGATAGTGAGCGGCCCGCGCACCGCAATGAAGAGTGGCCCCCGCTCCCCACAACTGGAGAAATCCCTCACACAGAAACGAAGACCCAACACAGCTAAAAATAAATCAATAAATCAATAAATTTATTAAAAAGAAAAATACTAATTGTAAAGTCTGCAGTGGGTATATAGGTGTTCAACTTTTTTCCAGATTTTACGTTTCTGGTTTTGTTTTTAAATTTTTTATTTATTATTTATTTATTACTTTTATTTTTGGCTGTGTTGGGTCTTCGTTTCTGCGCGAGGGCTTTCTCCAGTTGCGGCAAGTGGGGGCCACTCTTCTTCGCGGCGCGCGGGCCTCTCACTATCGCGGCCTGTCTTGTTGCGGAGCAGAGGCTCTAGACGCTCAGGCTCAGTATTTGTCGCTCACGGGCCCAGTTGCTCCGCGGCATGTGGGATCTTCCCAGACCAGGGCTCAAACCCGTGTCCCCTGCATTGGCAGGCGGATTCTCAACCACTGCACCACCAGGGAAGCCCCCCCACCCCGATAGTTTTAAAACCAGCCTCAGTCATGCTTGCTTCAAGACTTATCCTGGCATCATGGACCACTGGATACTTTGGCTAGGTGTTAAACTCTTTTGTCCTGTGCCCGAGTCCCATCGTGGTGACTTAGTTGCCATCTAGGGCACTCTTGGCATGAGTCCTAGACATGAATCCAGCTCAATGGATTGGGCCCTGCTCCCTGCTGGCTGACTGTCCTAATGCCCAGTGCCTCCTTTCTGCTTGGACTTCTGAGGGCCGCAGCCCCAGGACCCTCACTCTGTGTTCCCGGCTCTATTCAATGCCAACGGTGTGTCTTTTGCTTGCTGTATGTCCCCTGCCCCAGTACCTCCTACTGGCTTTGACCTTCCTGTTTCAGGTCCTCTTATTGCGACCCTTTGTGTATAAGCCAGATCTGTTTGCCCTTCCTTCAAGGGGAGCTATATCCCTGGTGTTTCCCTAGATGCTTATGATGAGACCCCTGCCAGAACTACACCAATCAGACCCTCCATGTACACGCTTGGGTCTGAACCCTTTCAGCGAGAGCAGGTTGGAGACCCATATATACATAAATATACAATGTGTACAAATCAAGTATTTTAAAGATTGTAAAGAATTCTTGTGAACGTATTAGTTTAGGGAAGTCAAGCAGGATCATCATATGATGGCCTAATCAAGCACATGTATATAAAATTTCCTATTTTTATATGATACCATTTTAATAGATGTGCCCATGTTTTCAAATTTCTAATCTGTGGCAGTGGGCAGTAGGTGGACGGGGTGGGTCACAGCAGGAAGAGGCATTCGCTGCCTTAGGCAGTTAAACCATTGCTCTCTCTTCAGAATGGCTCAGCCAGCAGGATTCTGTGGGGTCTACCTCCTGGCACCGGGCTCCAATCGTCGGATTTTGGGTCTGGGGCAACCCAGATCTTTGTGTGAGTTTTCCGTAGAGTGCTTTCTCTTGGGAGCACGTCTGGGGACTGGCTTCTCTGCTTCCACCTTTGCTGGCGTGGCCAAAGGAACTGCTGCTGCAAAGAAAATCAGAATTGATCAGTCACTTCTGCTGTACACAGTCTCCTGCCAGAATTTCCCTCTCTCATGTCTCTCCCACTTTCTGGCTGAAGACCTTTAATCTACTTGACATCCAGAACACAGCCTTGGCCCATCACCTCCATGAGTCCCTAGAGAAGGGACACTGGCTGCAAAAGCAATTCCTAGAGCCTACGGCTGCAGCACATGAGGAAGTCTCTTCACCGTTTCCAGGGAAAACAGTAGAACCCAAAGTCATTGCAATCATGAGCCTCTCCATCTCTCCTTTCCGCAACAGAGAAAACATTTCTTGCAGTCTGTCACTTCTGAGGCTTTAATGGAAATGTCTTTCAAGTTTCGGAAAAAAATAGTCTAATATAAATTGGTTAAGAACCCCTCCCACCTTGGCAACCCCTCTTGGGCCCCATTTATACTGCCTGTTTCAACCACACTGAACTCTAGCCCTCTGATACTTTTATGTAGATTAGAACAAGGCCAAATGCTGAGGCGGAGGGATCAGGAGACTGAGAACCGTATTCTGGGCACCAAGTCTAGGCTCACATCAACCCAGCCTCCTGGGACACCATCTCCTCAGCCCTCCAGTCTCATTAGCACTTCAACACCCATATTGGTTCTTCCGGTCTTCCCATCAATATGGCACCACGCTCTCCGCTAGGAGTAGAAATCATTATAATCCTCTCTCCACCATGAATGGATGAGATAAAGGCTCAGCAGCAGCCCCCGTGAAACACATGGTCAACACTGTGAAGAGGTGTTACTAAGGCGAGTTGGTCCGACTCAGAGAAGGAAAGAGACAACTCTGCCCTTAGCCTGATCAGGCCCACAGGAAGGAAGCACACTGGGGGCAGCCTTTGAGAGTGTGGCAATGCGAGAGAACCTTCTTTAGGAGGGGACTCCCTGTTGCCGACCTTGAAAAAGCAAGGATAGGACATTTGTTTACTGGGGCTGTTACAGAGGGGATGTGCCCAGAGGTTAGGCCACCCTGCTTGAGAATCAAAGCACCTTCTAATCCGAAATGGCTTGAATGCTCCAATCGCCGGAATTTGGGTCTGGGGCAACCCAGATCTTTGTGCGACATTTCCGGAGAGTGCTTTCTCTTGGGAGCACGTCTGGGGACTGGCTTCTCTGCTTCCACCTTTGCTGGCGTGGCCAAAGGAACATCCCCGTAGGCCCGGTAGCCACCAACCAGGCAGTATGTCTCCCCATGCCACCCCAACTGCGTTTCTCCACACCCTCGGTAGAGGACAAGGTAGTGACCAGGGGTAGGGGGAGAAACGGGAGCCACTGCTGCTGCAAAGAAAATCAGAACTGATCAGTCACTTCTGCTGTACACAGCCTCCTGCCAGAATTTCCCTCTCTCCCGTCTCTCCCACTTTCTGGCTGAAGACCTTTAATCTACTTGACATCCAAAACACAGCTTTGGCCCATCACCTCTATGAGTCCCTAGAGAAGGGACACTGGCTGCAAAAGCAATTCCTAGAGCCTACGGCTGCAGCACATGAGGAAGTCTCTTCACCGTTTCCAGGGAAAACAGTAGAACCCGAAAGTCATTGCAATCATGAGCCTCTCCATCTCTCCCTTCCACACCAGAGAAAACATTTCTTGCAGTCTGTCACTTCTGAGGCTTTAATGGAAATGTCTTTCAAGTTTTGGAAAAAACTAATCTAATATAAATTGGTTAAGGACCCCTCCCACCTTGGCAGCCCCTCTTGGGCCCCATTTATACTGCCTGTTTTAACCACACTGAACTCTAGCCCTCTGATACTTTTATGTAGATTAGGACAAGGCCAAATACTGAGGCAGAGTGATCAGGAGACTGAGACCCGCGTTCTTGGTACCAAGTCTAGGCTCACATCAACCCAGCCTCCTGGGACACCATCTCCTCAGCCCTCCAGTCTCATTAGCACTTCAACAACCCTCTTGGTTCTTCCGGTCTTCCCATCAATATGGCACAACCCTCTCCCCTAGTACTCAGCAGCTCAGGGTGGGATGTGTCTGAGGGCACCGATGTAGATGTCTACATGACAGCACAGAGGTGCCTGGGTTTGAAGGTGTGTTTCAAGAGTGGCCCTCTTCCTCAAACTGCTCCATTTACCATTTGCCAACAAAAATGCACTTGTCTTTTGCTAAGAGGCCAATCAGGAAAGGGTCTGAATGGAAGCATCCTGTAGCCCAAAGGGGAAGCTAGATTTATAAAGATCAGGACCATCCTGCACACTTGTCCAGGGATGACCTTTCACTTGTCCTCAACAGTGAGCACTGTGGGTCCCTGAAGATGTCCCAGGTCATTGGTATTACTTACAGCTGGGAACGCGCTCAGGTATACGTAGTGGGCAAGCCCGACAGGAACATGAGGCAGCCAGGTGAGGTGGTGTGTACACCATGGCTCCTCTAGAGATGCCCGTTCTCGGTGTTTCTGCCGCACTGCCCACCCACGGAACAGAGCTCAGGTTCGAGTAAAGATAGAGGATCCGGTCACACATTCTCCCTCAGACAACCAAAGAGGTTGGAGAACTTCTGGTGGAGAACTGTCAGGGAAGTTTGTCTGAGGGCAGCACGTTGGCAGTTACGCTGCCATGGAAACTGTGAGAAGGCCTGTGAGGTCATCACTACCCAGTGAGGTCATAATAAGGAACCTGTGACTTGGGGGTCAGGCTTCAGGAGGAGGGGCAGTTTTGTGGAGGAGAGCAGGGCGAGGGCAGAGGTACTCTGCCTGGCCCCTCACACCTGGGCCTCCCCACCCATGCCCTAGTCTAGCAGACATCCCACGTGGGGCGTGCCGGTGGGCTGGCACAGCCCTAGGGGCCCCAGGAAGGCAAAGGAGACCCACATTCTGAGATTGGCTTGAGAGGCAAGATTAACGTAAGAGAGAGCTAGGTTGTATGGCACTGACCCTAAGAGGCAGAGACTTGTGTGGACTGGGGAATCAGGGAAGGCTCCTTGGCAGTGGGCCTGAAGGACAAGTGAGATTTGGACCCATGGGGAAGAGAGGGAAGACATTCCAGTTTGGAAGAATAAAAGCAAAGACACATTCTCCTCGCCCTTGTCCTGCCCCAAATATAAATTCATAGAACCCTCACATTTTCACAACTGAGGACTGAAGAAAAGCAAGAGGTGAAGGGGCCTACCCAGTGTTACACAGGTAGTGGAGAGGTGTTCTGCTCAATGGTTAGGTTCATGTTGGGGCTCCGGATTTACAGCTGATAGGAATGTGAGGACAAGCTCATGCCATTTCAAACATTTCCAAGTGATACTGAGAGAGACGTTAAAGGTGCAAAATGAGGTTGCTGAATGACCTCACAAAGTGGGAATGGTGGGCCCATTTTCATATGAAATTCAAAACAAGTTCATGACCAAAGGACATAATACAAAATGACAACATAATCATTGCACTCCCCTCTCCCCTAGAAGTAAAAATCAGTATAATCCTCCCTCTCTCCACCATGAAAGGATGAGGTAAAGGCTCAGCAGCAGCCCCCGTGAAACACATGGTCACCACTGTGAAGAGGTGTTACTAAGACGATTTGGTCTGACTCAGAGAAGGAAAGAGACAACTCTGCCCTTAGCCTGATCAGGCCCACAGGAAGGAAGCACACTGGGGGCAGGCTTTGAGAGTGTGGCAATGCGAGAGAACCTTCTTTAGGAGGGGACTCCCTGTTGCCGACCTTGAAAAAGCAAGGATGGGACATTCGTTTACTGGGGCTGTTGCAGAGGGGATGTGCCCAGGAGGTAGAGACTGCTTGGACTACTATTTTAGAGGTTGGGCCCCCCTGGTTGAGAACCACAGCACCTTGTATTCCTAAACTGCTTGAATGAGCGGCTGCACGTTAGGACAGACGAAGTCAGGCCTCATTGGAGCCGACTGCCTTTGGGAGTGGTAGAAGGTAAAATGGGAAGGGGAATGCTCTGGAGGAGGTTTGTCATGGCAGGTGGGACAGCACGAGACCATCCAGATTCTCCAAGGCTCCAGAGATGACTTGGCTGGGAGCATCCCTCTGATGTGGTGCGGGGACTCCTACCTTAACAGGACCTGGCTGGGCATCTGCGGGAGGCAGAATAAATGGTTTATTAACTTAAGAGAGCGAGAGACTCACCTGGGGGGTTGCACAAAACCACTTCAAAACACTTGTACCTGGATTCTTGAGCCAACCCTCAGAAAACTTATCTAGATCTGGAGTAGGGCTCTGGAAGCTGCACTTTTAATAAGCTTCCTGGGCAGTCCCACCACAGTGGTCCATGGAGAGACTGACCAAATTACTGTGGATTCTCCGTTGCTTTTGGGTGTCAAAGTGGGCAATGTGAAAAACTGCAGCAGGCATACGTATATACAGGGAATATTCAAGGCAAACAGAGGGGTAGAATTATTCTAAGCATGAATCAGATTTGAGAAAAGCTAGCCTGGTGGTTAAAGAACACAACCCTTGGGAGAGACAGACAGACCAGATTCTGTCCTACTTACTTGTGTGATTTTGACCAAGTTCTTTTATCCTTCTGACTGTTTCTTCATGTGGAAAAGAGCTATGGCTGTACATTTAGCACAATATTCTCTTTTGGCAAAGGCTGCTCTGGGTCCATTTGTGTTCTCTGCAACTTAATCTTTTCCGTTGTGCAAGCATTTTTAAGTTGTTTGGTGAAGTATTACATTTGACTTTCAACTGTTCATTACTTTGGGCAAAGCTTATATAATGCTGCAGAGACTAGAACCTATGCAGAGATAGTGAGAGGATGTGATAAGCTTATTCTGCCGGTTTATCAAAAAATTTAACCTTTTCTCCTCTTCCTCCGCGTGCCACCAAGAGATGAGAAAGAAGGCAGAGCCTGGAAATGCACACCAAGCAATACTTCTGTGTCACTTTGCCTTTTATTCCTCTGTCAGTACTTCCCAGAGAGATTTCACCAAAAGTGCCTAAGCTTGCCATGGCCATTGTTGTGAAGAACATTTCTCTCTATTGCTAGTCACATCCCCTTTTCCTTCTCCTGGGCGCTTAATGGATGTTTGGGGGCAGAAAATAAAATTTAAACTGAAACATCAAAAAAAAAAAAGAAGAAAGATGAGCTCAAGTAGGCGTTATTGTGGTCCAGATAAGGTTTGGTTCATTCATTCCCTCGATTTGCATTTATCCCCCTTTGTGCCAGGCATGCGGGGAGAGAGAGAAATGTCTTCAAAGAGTCTGTGGTTGTATGGGGGAGGGAGCTGTGGAAATCTTTCATTTAGAAACAGCATGGAAGTGCTAGGGAAAAATTGTTTTGTTCATTTATCTCTCACTCATCCGTTCACCCAGAGCAACTACAAAGGGTTTCACGCGGAGGAACTGGATGCCCTGAACTTGACATTCTCGTGGGGGAAACAACAATGTAAAGCACCAGCAGTGGTAAGCCACCAGTAGTGATTTCAAGCCAGAAGGAACCACTCACCATTGGAGAGAGGCACAGGGTGAGCAGTGACTTGCAGAAAGGTGGGGTTATTTATTCATTCCAACTGCTGAGTTCAAGTTCATCTGGGTGGTTGTGTGGTTCGTGCTTACTGCATCTGTTTTTGGAACGTGGCTCCACCCTCCAAGAAGGGTGAGGATGATCACCCTTCTTTCCTCCTGCTGTGCCCCGGGGTCACCCAGCGAGTGTCTGCAGGGATGATCTGCTCTGTACTGGCTTTTCAGTCCCACTCCCGGGAGAAGAGAGACGAAGCTGTGTCTCCACCGCAGCTTGGCCTGATTCAGTCACTGGGTGAAAAGGTGGGAAGAAGGTCAAGTTCATGAGAACTGATACACTGCAGAGTCATTTAGTCCTGAAGTACCAGTTCTGGTTGCTGGTGAGTTGCTAAATCCAGGGACCTGAATGTAATTCCTCCAGAGCCACAGAGACATCACTTCCAGGCCCATGGCAGGCTGTAGGGGTGCTGACTTTTCTCAGTGCTAAGGAGCAGCCATCTTCCACTGAGAGAGGACTCTGTGTCAGCAGGAGCAGAACCACACCAGGCACCGAAGAAGGTTCTGCATCCCAGCATCTCCCAACACAGTGATAGATAAACGGGTAGAAGATGCGACAGGGCAGTCACAATAGAACAGAAGCTTATCCCCAATAAATATGGAAAGATGTTCAACTTCACTACCTAACAAAGAAATTCAAGTTATAAATCTATTTCTTTTTTGCTCATCTCATTGGTAGAAAGTTTTAAGAATGCACAAAATTTGCTGCTAAGGATGTAAGGAAAAGGCCGTTTTCTTCTGTTGCTGCTGATGGGGATGGAAATTGGTGCGAACCTTCTGCAGGGTAATTTGGCAATTTGTGTATCAACAGCCTTAAAATGTTCATACACTTTGAGCCAGTAGTTTTGCTTTTAGCATCTTATCCTAAGGTGAAAGTCAAATTTATGTACAAGACTTATGTTCAAGAATATTCATCTCAGCCAGTAGTGTAATAGAAAAAATATTAGAAGCTACCTAAAAATCCCACAATACGGGGTTGGTTAAATAACGGATGGCACAACTTAAGAATGGAAAATAAAGACGCAGACGTAGAAAATGGACTTGAGTACACGGGGAAGGGGAAGGGGAAGCTGGGGCGAAGTGAGAGAGTGGCATTGACTTATATATACTACCAAATGTAAAATAGCTAGCTAGTGGGAAGCAGCCGCGTAGCACAGGGCGATCCGCTCGGTGCTTTGTGACCACCTAGAGGGGTGGGATAGGGAGGGTGGGAGGGAGACGCAAGAGGGAGGAGATATGGGGATATATGTGTATGTAGAGCTGATTCACTTTGTTATAAAGCAGAAATTAACACACTTGTTATAAAACAGAAACTAACACACCATTGTAAAGCAATTATACTCCAATAAAGATGTTTTTTTTTAAAAAGGATGGAAAACAGTTCATTCATTAAAAATGATTTTCTCCAAGAATATTTAATTTTGGGAAGATGTAGTGTAAAAGCAGGGTACAAAATACTAGATGGAGTATTTCATTTTGTTAAAATTTAATAATACAAGTGCAGAAAACGTGATTAAGGGAACAGTACTGATTTGACAACGGGACATTTTTTTCTTTAACTTTTTCTGTATTTGGTGTTATAAAGCATCATATATCCTCTCTGAGTCTCAGTTTATGTTCTGTGAAGTGGGACTCATCACATCTACACTGCAGTGCGCTCGGGCAGAGCAGCACAATATTTGAAAGTGCCCTTGACAGTGACCAGCCCATTGTAATACTCCAGGAATGGTTATAATATCATTGCCAATGACACACCCATAGTCCGGATATTATCCGTAACGATTACGAAGGTTGTTTATCTCCCTGCACTTTTACTAAGACAAAAAAAAGATTAATTGAAGACTCTTAAGTCATTTTTACTGAGGTTCGTTGTTTTTTTTTTTTTTTTTCAAAATACTAATTGTAGGGCTTCCCTGGTGGCGCAGTGGTTGAGAATCTGCCTGCTAATGCACGGGACATGGGTTCGAGCCCTGCTCTGGGAAGATCCCACATCCCGTGGAGCAACTGGGCCCGTGAGCCACAACTACTGAGCCTGCGCGTCTGGAGCCTGTGCTCCGCAACAAGAGAGGCCGCGATAGTGAGCGGCCCGCGCACCGCAATGAAGAGTGGCCCCCGCTCCCCACAACTGGAGAAATCCCTCACACAGAAACGAAGACCCAACACAGCTAAAAATAAATCAATAAATCAATAAATTTATTAAAAAGAAAAATACTAATTGTAAAGTCTGCAGTGGGTATATAGGTGTTCAACTTTTTTCCAGATTTTACGTTTCTGGTTTTGTTTTTAAATTTTTTATTTATTATTTATTTATTACTTTTATTTTTGGCTGTGTTGGGTCTTCGTTTCTGCGCGAGGGCTTTCTCCAGTTGCGGCAAGTGGGGGGCCACTCTTCTTCGCGGCGCGCGGGCCTCTCACTATCGCGGCCTGTCTTGTTGCGGAGCAGAGGCTCTAGACGCTCAGGCTCAGTATTTGTCGCTCACGGGCCCAGTTGCTCCGCGGCATGTGGGATCTTCCCAGACCAGGGCTCAAACCCGTGTCCCCTGCATTGGCAGGCGGATTCTCAACCACTGCACCACCAGGGAAGCCCCCCCACCCCGATAGTTTTAAAACCAGCCTCAGTCATGCTTACTTCAAGACTTATCCTGGCATCATGGACCACTGGATACTTTGGCTAGGTGTTAAACTCTTTTGTCCTGTGCCCGAGTCCCATCGTGGTGACTTAGTTGCCATCTAGGGCACTCTTGGCATGAGTCCTAGACATGAATCCAGCTCAATGGATTGGGCCCTGCTCCCTGCTGGCTGACTGTCCTAATGCCCAGTGCCTCCTTTCTGCTTGGACTTCTGAGGGCCGCAGCCCCAGGACCCTCACTCTGTGTTCCCGGCTCTATTCAATGCCAACGGTATGTCTTTTGCTTGCTGTATGTCCCCTGCCCCAGTACCTCCTACTGGCTTTGACCTTCCAGTTTCAGGTCCTCTTATTGCGACCCTTTGTGTATAAGCCAGATCTGTTTGCCCTTCCTTCAAGGGGAGCTACATCCCTGGTGTTTCCCTAGATGCTTATGATGAGACCCCTGCCAGAACTACACCAATCAGACCCTTCATGTACACGCTTGGGTCTGAACCCTTTCAGCGAGAGCAGGTTGCAGACCCATATATACATAAATATACAATGTGTACAAATCAAGTATTTTAAAGATTGTAAAGAATTCTTGTGAACGTATTAGTTTAGCGAAGTCAAGCAGGATCATCATATGATGGCCTAATCAAGCACATGTATATAACATTTCCTATTTTTATATGATACCATTTTAATAGATGTGCCCATCTTTTCAAAGTTCTAATCTGTGGCAGTGGGCAGTAGGTGGACGGGGTGGGTCACAGCAGGAAGAGGCATTTGCTGCCTTAGGCAGTTAACCCATTGCTCTCTCTTCAGAATGGCTCAGCCAGCAGGATTCTGTGGGGTCTACCTCCTGGCACCGGGCTCCAATCGCCGGATTTTGGGTCTGGGGCAACCCAGATCTTTGTGCGAGTTTTCCGGAGAGTGCATTCTCTTGGGAGCACGTCTGGGGACTGGCTTCTCTGCTTCCACCTTTGCTGGCGTGGCCAAAGGAACTGCTGCTGCAAAGAAAATCAGAACTGATCAGTCACTTCTGCTGTACACAGTCTCCTGCCAGAATTTCCCTCTCTCATGTCTCTCCCAGTTTCTGGCTGAAGACCTTTAATCTACTTGACATCCAGAACACAGCCTTGGCCCATCACCTCCATGAGTCCCTAGAGAAGGGACACTGGCTGCAAAAGCAATTCCTAGAGCCTACGGCTGCAGCACATGAGGAAGTCTCTTCACCGTTTCCAGGAAAACAGTAGATGCCGAAAGTCATTGCAATCATGAGCCTCTCCATCTCTCCCTTGCACACCAGAGAAAACATTTCTTGCAGTCTGTCACTTCTGAGGCTTTAATGGAAATGTCTTTCAAGTTTCGGAAAAAAATAGTCTAATATTAATTGGTTAAGAACCCCTCCCACCTTGGCAACCCCTCTTGGGCCCCATTTATACTGCCTGTTTCAACCACACTGAACTCTAGCCCTCTGATACTTCTATGTAGATTAGAACAAGGCCAAATGCTGAGGCAGAGGGATCAGGAGACTGAGAACCGTATTCTGGGCACCAAGTCTAGGCTCACATCAACCCAGCCTCCTGGGACACCATCTCCTCAGCCCTCCAGTCTCATTAGCACTTCAACACCCCTCTTGGTTCTTCCGGTCTTCCCATCAATATGGCACCACGCTCTCCGCTAGGAGTAGAAATCATTATAATCCTCTCTCCACCATGAAAGAATGAGATAAAGGCTCAGCAGCAGGCCCCGTGAAACACATGGTCAACACTGTGAAGAGGTGTTACTAAGGCGAGTTGGTCCGACTCAGAGAAGGAAAGAGACAACTCTGCCCTTAGCCTGATCAGGCCCACAGGAAGGAAGCACACTGGGGGCAGCCTTTGAGAGTGTGGCAATGCGAGAGAACCTTCTTTAGGAGGGGACTCCCTGTTGCCGACCTTGAAAAAGCAAGGATAGGACATTTGTTTACTGGGGCTGTTACAGAGGGGATGTGCCCAGAGGTTACGCCACCCTGCTTGAGAATCAAAGCACCTTCTAGTCCGAAATGGCTTGAATGCTCCAATCGCCGGATATTGGGTCTGGGGCAACCCAGATCTTTGTGCGACCTTTCCAGAGAGTGCTTTCTCTTGGGAGCACGTCTGGGGACTGGCTTCTCTGCTTCCACCTTTGCTGGCGTGGCCAAAGGAACATCCCCGTAGGCCCGGTAGCCACCAACCAGGCAGTATGTCTCCCCATGCCAGCCCAACTGCGTTTCTCCACACCCTCGGTAGAGGACATGGTAGTGACCAGGGGTAGGGGGAGAAACGGGAGCCACTGCTGCTGCAAAGAAAATCAGAACTGATCAGTCACTTCTGCTGTACACAGCCTCCTGCCAGAATTTCCCTCTCTCCCGTCTCTCCCACTTTCTGGCTGAAGACCTTTAATCTACTTGACATCCAAAACACAGCTTTGGCCCATCACCTCTATGAGTCCCTAGAGAAGGGACACTGGCTGCAAAAGCAATTCCTAGAGCCTACGGCTGCAGCACATGAGGAAGTCTCTTCACCGTTTCCAGGGAAAACAGTAGAACCCGAAAGTCATTGCAATCATGAGCCTCTCCATCTCTCCCTTCCACACCAGAGAAAACATTTCTTGCAGTCTGTCACTTCTGAGGCTTTAATGGAAATGTCTTTCAAGTTTTGGAAAAAACTAATCTAATATAAATTGGTTAAGGACCCCTCCCACCTTGGCAGCCCCTCTTGGGCCCCATTTATACTGCCTGTTTTAACCACACTGAACTCTAGCCCTCTGATACTTTTATGTAGATTAGAACAAGGCCAAATACTGAGGCAGAGTGATCAGGACACTGAGACCCACGTTCTTGGTACCAAGTCTAGGCTCACATCAACCCAGCCTCCTGGGACACCATCTCCTCAGCCCTCCAGTCTCATTAGCACTTCAACACCCCTCTTGGTTTTTCCGGTCTTCCCATCATTATGGCACCACCCTCTCCCCTAGTACTCAGCAGCTCAGGGTGGGATGTGTCTGAGGGCACCGATGTAGATGTCTACATGACAGCACAGAGGTGCCTGGGTTTGAAGGTGTGTTTCAAGAGTGGCCCTCTTCCTCAAACTGCTCCATTTACCATTTGCCAACAAAAATGCACTTGTCTTTTGCTAAGAGGCCAATCAGGAAAGGGTCTGAATGGAAGCATCCTGTAGCCCAAAGGGGAAGCTAGATTTATAAAGATCAGGACCATCCTGCACACTTGTCCAGGGATGACCTTTCACTTGTCCTCAACAGTGAGCACTGTGGGTCCCTGAAGATGTCCCAGGTCATTGGTATTACTTACAGCTGGGAACGCGCTCAGGTATACGTAGTGGGCAAGCCCCACAGGAACATGAGGCAGCCAGGTGAGGTGGTGTGTACACCATGGCTCCTCTAGAGATGCCCGGTCTCGGTGTTTCTGCCGCACTGCCCACCCACGGAACAGAGCTCAGGTTCGAGTAAAGATAGAGGATCCGGTCACACATTATCCCTGAGACAACCAAAGAGGTTGGAGAACTTCTGGTGGAGAACTGTCAGGGAAGTTTGTCTGAGGGCAGCACGTTGGCAGTTACGCTGCCATGGAAACTGTGAGAAGGCCTGTGAGGTCATCACTACCCAGTGAGGTCATAATAAGGAACCTGTGACTTGGGGGTCAGGCTTCAGGAGGAGGGGCAGTTTTGTGGAGGAGAGCAGGGGGAGGGCAGAGGTACTCTGCCTGGCCCCTCACACCTGGGCCTCCCCACCCATGCCCTAGTCTAGCAGACATCCCACGTGGGGCGTGCCGGTGGGCTGGCACAGCCCTAGGGGCCCCAGGAAGGCAAAGGAGACCCACATTCTGAGATTGGCTTGAGAGGCAAGATTAACGTAAGAGAGAGCTAGGTTGTATGGCACTGACCCTAAGAGGCAGAGACTTGTGTGGACTGGGGAATCAGGGAAGGCTCCTTGGCAGTGGGCCTGAAGGACAAGTGAGATTTGGACCCATGGGGAAGAGAGGGAAGACATTCCAGTTTGGAAGAATAAAAGCAAAGACACATTCTCCTCGCTCTTGTCCTGCCCCAAATATAAATTCATAGAACCCTCACATTTTCACAACTGAGGACTGAAGAAAAGCAAGAGGTGAAGGGGCCTACCCAGTGTTACACAGGTAGTGGAGAGGTGCTCTGCTCAATGGTTAGGTTCATGTTGGGGCTCCGGAGTTACAGCTGATAGGAATGTGAGGACAAGCTCATGCCATTTCAAACATTTCCAAGTGATACTGAGAGAGACGTTAAAGGTGCAAAATGAGGGTGCTGAATGACCTCACAAAGTGGGAATGGTGGGCCCATTTTCATATGAAATTCAAAACAAGTTCATGACCAAAGGACATAATACAAAATGACAACATAATCATTGCACTCCCCTCTCCCCTAGAAGTAAAAATCAGTATAATCCTCCCTCTCTCCACCATTGAAGGATGAGGTAAAGGCTCAGCAGCAGCCCCCGTGAAACACATGGTCACCACTGTGAAGAGGTGTTACTAAGACGATTTGGTCCGACTCAGAGAAGGAAAGAGACAACTCTGCCCTTAGCCTGATCAGGCCCACAGGAAGGAAGCACACTGGGGGCAGCCTTTGAGAGTGTGGCAATGCGAGAGAACCTTCTTTAGGAGGGGACTCCCTGTTGCCGACCTTGAAAAAGCAAGGATGGGACATTCGTTTACTGGGGCTGTTGCAGAGGGGATGTGCCCAGGAGGTAGAGACTGCTTGGACTACTATTTTAGAGGTTGGGCCCCCCTGGTTGAGAACCACAGCACCTTGTATTCCTAAACTGCTTGAATGAGCGGGTGCACGTTAGGACAGACGAAGTCAGGCCTCATTGGACCCGACTGCCTTTGGGAGTGGTAGAAGGTAAAATGGGAAGGGGAATGCTCTGGAAGAGGTTTGTCATGGCAGGTGGGCCAGCACGAGACCATCCAGATTCTCCAAGGCTCCAGAGATGACTTGGCTGGGAGCATCCCTCTGATGTGGTGCGGGGACTCCTACCTTAACAGGACCTGGCTGGGCATCTGCGGGAGGCAGAATAAATGGTTTATTAACTTAAGAGAGCGAGAGACTCACCTGGGGGGTTGCACAAAACCACTTCAAAACACTTGTACCTGGATTCTTGAGCCAACCCTCAGAAAACTTATCTAGATCTGGAGTAGGGCTCTGGAAGCTGCACTTTTAATAAGCTTCCTGGGCAGTCCCACCACAGTGATCCATGGAGAGACTGACCAAATTACTGTGTATTCTCCATTGCTTTTGGGAGTCAAAGTGGGCAATGTGAAAAACTGCAGCAGGCATACGTATATACAGGGAATATTCAAGGCAAACAGAGGGGTAGAGTTATTCTATGCATGAATCAGATTTGAGAAAAGCTAGCCTGGTGGTTAAAGAACACAACCCTGGGAGAGACAGACAGACCAGATTCTGTCCTACTTACTTGTGTGATTTTGACCAAGTTCTTTTATCCTTCTGACTGTTTCTTCATATGGAAAAGAGCTATGGCTGTACATTTAGCACAATATTCTCTTTTGGCAAAGGCTGCTCTGGGTCCATTTGTGTTCTCTGCAACTTAATCTTTTCCGGTGTGCAAGCATTTTTAAGTTGTTTGGTGAAGTATTACATTTGACTTTCAACTGTTCATTACTTTGGGCAAAGCTTATATAATGCGGCAGAGACTAGAACCTATGCAGAGATAGTGAGAGGATGTGATAAGCTTATTCTGCCGGTTTATCAAAGAGTTTAACCTTTTCTCCTCTTCCTCCCCCTGCCACCAAGAGATGAGATAGAAGGCAGAGCCTGGAAATGCACACCAAGCAATACTTCTGTGTCACTTTGCCTTTTATTCCTCTGTCAGTACTTCCCAGAGAGATTTCACCAAAAGTGCCTAAGCTTGCCATGGCCATTGTTGTGAAGAACATTTCTCTCTATTGCTAGTCACATCCCCTTTTCCTTCTCCTGGGCGCTTAATGGATGTTTGGGGGCAGGAAATAAAATTTAAACTGAAACATCAAAAAAAAAAAAGAAGAAAGATGAGCTCAAGTAGGCGTTATTGTGGTCCAGATAAGGTTTGGTTCATTCATTCCCTCGATTTGCATTTATCCCCCTTTGTGCCAGGCATGCGGGGAGAGAGAGAAATGTCTTCAAAGAGTCTGTGGTTGTATGGGGGAGGGAGCTGTGGAAATCTTTCATTTAGAAACAGCATGGAAGTGCTAGGGAAAAATTGTTTTGTTCATTTATCTCTCACTCATCCGTTCACCCAGAGCAACTACAAAGGGTTTCACGCGGAGGAACTGGATGCCCTGAACTTGACATTCTCGTGGGGGAAACAACAATGTAAAGCACCAGCAGTGGTAAGCCACCAGTAGTGATTTCAAGCCAGAAGGAACCACTCACCATTGGAGAGAGGCACAGGGAGAGCAGTGACTTGCAGAAAGGTGGGGTTATTTATTCATTCCAACTGCTGAGTTCAAGTTCATCTGGGTGGTTGTGTGGTTCGTGCTTACTGCATCTGTTTTTGGAACGTGGCTCCACCCTCCAAGAAGGGTGAGGATGATCACCCTTCTTTCCTCCTGCTGTGCCCCGGGGTCACCCAGCGAGTGTCTGCAGGGATGATCTGCTCTGTACTGGCTTTTCAGTCCCACTCCCGGGAGAAGAGAGACGAAGCTGTGTCTCCACCGCAGCTTGGCCTGATTCAGTCACTGGGTGAAAAGGTGGGAAGAAGGTCAAGTTCATGAGAACTGATACACTGCAGAGTCATTTAGTCCTGAAGTACCAGTTCTGGTTGCTGGTGAGTTGCTAAATCCAGGGACCTGAATGTAATTCCTCCAGAGCCACAGAGACATCACTTCCAGGCCCATGGCAGGCTGTAGGGGTGCTGACTTTTCTCAGTGCTAAGGAGCAGCCATCTTCCACTGAGAGAGGACTCTGTGTCAGCAGGAGCAGAACCACACCAGGCACCGAAGAAGGTTCTGCATCCCAGCATCTCCCAACACAGTGATAGATAAACGGGTAGAAGATGCGACAGGGCAGTCACAATAGAACAGAAGCTTATCCCCAATAAATATGGAAAGATGTTCAACTTCACTACCTAACAAAGAAATTCAAGTTATAAATCTATTTCTTTTTTGCTCATCTCATTGGTAGAAAGTTTTAAGAATGCACAAAATTTGCTGCTAAGGATGTAAGGAAAAGGCCGTTTTCGTCTGTTGCTGCTGATGGGGATGGAAATTGGTGCGAACCTTCTGCAGGGTAATTTGGCAATTTGTGTATCAACAGCCTTAAAATGTTCGTACACTTTGAGCCAGTAGTTTTGCTTTTAGCATCTTATCCTAAGGTGAAAGTCAAATTTATGTACAAGACTTATGTTCAAGAATATTCATCTCAGCCAGTAGTGTAATAGAAAAAATATTAGAAGCTACCTAAAAATCCCACAATACGGGGTTGGTTAAATAACGGATGGCACAACTTAAGAATGGAAAATAAAGACGCAGACGTAGAAAATGGACTTGAGTACACGGGGAAGGGGAAGGGGAAGCTGGGGCGAAGTGAGAGAGTGGCATGGACTTATATATACTACCAAATGTAAAATAGCTAGCTAGTGGGAAGCAGCCGCGTAGCACAGGGCGATCCGCTCGGTGCTTTGTGACCACCTAGAGGGGTGGGATAGGGAGGGTGGGAGGGAGACGCAAGAGGGAGGAGATATGGGGATATATGTGTATGTAGAGCTGATTCACTTTGTTATAAAGCAGAAATTAACACACTTGTTATAAAGCAGAAACTAACACACCATTGTAAAGCAATTATACTCCAATAAAGATGTTTTTTTTTAAAAAGGATGGAAAACAGTTCATTCATTAAAAATGATTTTCTCCAAGAATATTTAATTTTGGGAAGATGTAGTGTAAAAGCAGGGTACAAAATACTAGATGGAGTATTTCATTTTGTTAAAATTTAATAATACAAGTGCAGAAAACGTGATTAAGGGAACAGTACTGATTTGACAACGGGACATTTTTTTCTTTAACTTTTTCTGTATTTGGTGTTATAAAGCATCATATATCCTCTCTGAGTCTCAGTTTATGTTCTGTGAAGTGGGACTCATCACATCTACACTGCAGTGCGCTCGGGCAGAGCAGCACAATATTTGAAAGTGCCCTTGACAGTGACCAGCCCATTGTAATACTCCAGGAATGGTTATAATATCATTGCCAATGACACACCCATAGTCCGGATATTATCCGTAAAGATTACGAAGGTTGTTTATCTCCCTGCACTTTTACTAAGACAAAAAAAGGATTAATTGAAGACTCTTAAGTCATTTTTACTGAGGTTCGTTGTTTTTTTTTTTTTTTTTTCAAAATACTAATTGTAGGGCTTCCCTGGTGGCGCAGTGGTTGAGAATCTGCCTGCTAATGCACGGGACATGGGTTCGAGCCCTGCTCTGGGAAGATCCCACATGCCGTGGAGCAACTGGGCCCGTGAGCCACAACTACTGAGCCTGCGCGTCTGGAGCCTGTGCTCCGCAACAAGAGAGGCCGCGATAGTGAGCGGCCCGCGCACCGCAATGAAGAGTGGCCCCCGCTCCCCACAACTGGAGAAATCCCTCACACAGAAACGAAGACCCAACACAGCTAAAAATAAATCAATAAATCAATAAATTTATTAAAAAGAAAAATACTAATTGTAAAGTCTGCAGTGGGTATATAGGTGTTCAACTTTTTTCCAGATTTTACGTTTCTGGTTTTGTTTTTAAATTTTTTATTTATTATTTATTTATTACTTTTATTTTTGGCTGTGTTGGGTCTTCGTTTCTGCGCGAGGGCTTTCTCCAGTTGCGGCAAGTGGGGGGCCACTCTTCTTCGCGGCGCGCGGGCCTCTCACTATCGCGGCCTGTCTTGTTGCGGAGCAGAGGCTCTAGACGCTCAGGCTCAGTATTTGTCGCTCACGGGCCCAGTTGCTCCGCGGCATGTGGGATCTTCCCAGACCAGGGCTCAAACCCGTGTCCCCTGCATTGGCAGGCGGATTCTCAACCACTGCACCACCAGGGAAGCCCCCCCACCCCGATAGTTTTAAAACCAGCCTCAGTCATGCTTGCTTCAAGACTTATCCTGGCATCATGGACCACTGGATACTTTGGCTAGGTGTTAAACTCTTTTGTCCTGTGCCCGAGTCCCATCGTGGTGACTTAGTTGCCATCTAGGGCACTCTTGGCATGAGTCCTAGACATGAATCCAGCTCAATGGATTGGGCCCTGCTCCCTGCTGGCTGACTGTCCTAATGCCCAGTGCCTCCTTTCTGCTTGGACTTCTGAGGGCCGCAGCCCCAGGACCCTCACTCTGTGTTCCCGGCTCTATTCAATGCCAACGGTATGTCTTTTGCTTGCTGTATGTCCCCTGCCCCAGTACCTCCTACTGGCTTTGACCTTCCAGTTTCAGGTCCTCTTATTGCGACCCTTTGTGTATAAGCCAGATCTGTTTGCCCTTCCTTCAAGGGGAGCTACATCCCTGGTGTTTCCCTAGATGCTTATGATGAGACCCCTGCCAGAACTACACCAATCAGACCCTTCATGTACACGCTTGGGTCTGAACCCTTTCAGCGAGAGCAGGTTGGAGACCCATATATACATAAATATACAATGTGTACAAATCAAGTATTTTAAAGATTGTAAAGAATTCTTGTGAACGTATTAGTTTAGCGAAGTCAAGCAGGATCATCATATGATGGCCTAATCAAGCACATGTATATAACATTTCCTATTTTTATATGATACCATTTTAATAGATGTGCCCATCTTTTCAAAGTTCTAATCTGTGGCAGTGGGCAGTAGGTGGACGGGGTGGGTCACAGCAGGAAGAGGCATTTGCTGCCTTAGGCAGTTAAACCATTGCTCTCTCTTCAGAATGGCTCAGCCAGCAGGATTCTGTGGGGTCTACCTCCTGGCACCGGGCTCCAATCGCCGGATTTTGGGTCTGGGGCAACCCAGATCTTTGTGCGAGTTTTCCGGAGAGTGCATTCTCTTGGGAGCACGTCTGGGGACTGGCTTCTCTGCTTCCACCTTTGCTGGCGTGGCCAAAGGAACTGCTGCTGCAAAGAAAATCAGAACTGATCAGTCACTTCTGCTGTACACAGTCTCCTGCCAGAATTTCCCTCTCTCATGTCTCTCCCAGTTTCTGGCTGAAGACCTTTAATCTACTTGACATCCAGAACACAGCCTTGGCCCATCACCTCCATGAGTCCCTAGAGAAGGGACACTGGCTGCAAAAGCAATTCCTAGAGCCTACGGCTGCAGCACATGAGGAAGTCTCTTCACCGTTTCCAGGGAAAACAGTAGAACCCAAAGTCATTGCAATCATGAGCCTCTCCATCTCTCCTTTCCACAACAGAGAAAACATTTCTTGCAGTCTGTCACTTCTGAGGCTTTAATGGAAATGTCTTTCAAGTTTCGGAAAAAAATAGTCTAATATAAA
Source organism: Balaenoptera physalus (assembly GCF_965194825.1). Lineage (NCBI taxonomy): Eukaryota > Metazoa > Chordata > Mammalia > Artiodactyla > Balaenopteridae > Balaenoptera > Balaenoptera physalus. The sequence goes on along the minus strand of NW_028125701.1, from coordinate 146,493 downwards.
TTGGTTAAGAACCCCTCCCACCTTGGCAACCCCTCTTGGGCCCCATTTATACTGCCTGTTTCAACCACACTGAACTCTAGCCCTCTGATACTTCTATGTAGATTAGAACAAGGCCAAATGCTGAGGCAGAGGGATCAGGAGACTGAGAACCGTATTCTGGGCACCAAGTCTAGGCTCACATCAACCCAGCTTCCTGGGACACCATCTCCTCAGCCCTCCAGTCTCATTAGCACTTCAACACCCCTCATGGTTCTTCCGGTCTTCCCATCAATATGGCACCACGCTCTCCGCTAGGAGTAGAAATCATTATAATCCTCTCTCCACCATGAAAGAATGAGATAAAGGCTCAGCAGCAGGCCCCGTGAAACACATGGTCAACACTGTGAAGAGGTGTTACTAAGGCGAGTTGGTCCGACTCAGAGAAGGAAAGAGACAACTCTGCCCTTAGCCTGATCAGGCCCACAGGAAGGAAGCACACTGGGGGCAGCCTTTGAGAGTGTGGCAATGCGAGAGAACCTTCTTTAGGAGGGGACTCCCTGTTGCCGACCTTGAAAAAGCAAGGATAGGACATTTGTTTACTGGGGCTGTTACAGAGGGGATGTGCCCAGAGGTTACGCCACCCTGCTTGAGAATCAAAGCACCTTCTAGTCCGAAATGGCTTGAATGCTCCAATCGCCGGATATTGGGTCTGGGGCAACCCAGATCTTTGTGCGACCTTTCCAGAGAGTGCTTTCTCTTGGGAGCACGTCTGGGGACTGGCTTCTCTGCTTCCACCTTTGCTGGCGTGGCCAAAGGAACATCCCCGTAGGCCCGGTAGCCACCAACCAGGCAGTATGTCTCCCCATGCCAGCCCAACTGCGTTTCTCCACACCCTCGGTAGAGGACATGGTAGTGACCAGGGGTAGGGGGAGAAACGGGAGCCACTGCTGCTGCAAAGAAAATCAGAACTGATCAGTCACTTCTGCTGTACACAGCCTCCTGCCAGAATTTCCCTCTCTCCCGTCTCTCCCACTTTCTGGCTGAAGACCTTTAATCTACTTGACATCCAAAACACAGCTTTGGCCCATCACCTCTATGAGTCCCTAGAGAAGGGACACTGGCTGCAAAAGCAATTCCTAGAGCCTACGGCTGCAGCACATGAGGAAGTCTCTTCACCGTTTCCAGGGAAAACAGTAGAACCCGAAAGTCATTGCAAACATGAGCATCTCCATCTCTCCCTTCCACACCAGAGAAAACATTTCTTGCAGTCTGTCACTTCTGAGGCTTTAATGGAAATGTCTTTCAAGTTTTGGGAAAAACTACTCTAATATACATTGGTTAAGGACCCCTCCCACCTTGGCAGCCCCGCTTGGGCCCCATTTATACTGCCTGTTTCAACCACACTGAACGCTAGCCCTCTGATACTTTTATGTAGATTAGAACACGGCCAAATACTGAGGCAGAGTGATCAGGTGACGGAGACCCGTGTTCTGGGTACCAAGTCTAGGCTCACATCAACCCAGCCTCCTGGGACACCATCTCCTCAGCCCTCCAGTCTCATTAGCACTTCAACACCCCTCTTGGTTCTTCCGGTCTTCCCATCAATATGGCACCACCCTCTCCCCTAGTACTCAGCAGCTCAGGATGGGATGTGTCTGAGGGCACCGATGTAGATGTCTACATGACAGCACAGAGGTGCCTGGGTTTGAAGGTGAGTTTCAAGAGTGGCCCTCTTCCTCAAACTGCTCCATTTACCATTTGCCAACAAAAATGCACTTGTCTTTTGCTAAGAGGACAATCAGGAAAGGGTCTGAATGGAAGCATCCTGTAGCCCAAAGGGGAAGCTATATTTGTAAAGATAAGGACCATCCTGCACACTTGTCCAGGGATGACCTTTCACTTGTCCTCAACAGTGAGCACTGTGGGTCCCTGAAGATGTCCCAGGTCATTGGTATTACTTACAGCTGGGAACGCGCTCAGGTATACGTAGTGGGCAAGCCCCACAGGAACATGAGGCAGCCAGGTGAGGTGGTGTGTACACCATGGCTCCTCTAGAGATGCCCGGTCTCGGTGTTTCTGCCGCACTGCCCACCCACGGAACAGAGCTCAGGTTCGAGTAAAGATAGAGAATCCGGTCACACATTCTCCCTCAGACAACCAAAGAGGTTGGAGGACTTCTGCTGGAGAACTGTCAGGGAAGTTTGTCTGAGGGCAGCACGTTGGCAGTTACGCTGCCATGGAAACTGTGAGAAGGCCTGTGAGGTCATCACTACCCAGTGAGGTCATAATAAGGAACCTGTGACTTGGGGGTCAGGCTTCAGGAGGAGGGGCAGTTTTGTGGAGGAGAGCAGGGGGAGGGCAGAGGTACTCTGCCTGGCCCCTCACACCTGGGCCTCCCCACCCATGCCCTAGTCTAGCAGACATCCCACGTGGGGCGTGCCAGTGGGCTGGCACAGCCCTAGGGGCCCCAGGAAGGCAAAGGAGACCCACATTCTGAGATTGGCTTGAGAGGCAAGATTAACGTAAGAGAGAGCTAGGTTGTATGGCACTGACCCTAAGAGGCAGAGATTTGTGTGGACTGGGGAATCAGGGAAGGCTCCTTGGCAGTGGACCTGAAGGACAAGTGAGATTTGGACCCATGGGGAAGAGAGGGAAGACATTCCAGTTTGGAAGAATAAAAGCAAAGACACATTCTCCTCGCCCTTGTCCTGCCCCAAATATAAATTCATAGAACCCTCACATTTTCACAACTGAGGACTGAAGAAAAGGAAGAGGTGAAGGGGCCTACCCAGTGTTACACAGGTAGTGGAGAGGTGTTCTGCTCAATGGTTAGGTTCATGTTGGGGCTCCGGATTTACAGCTGATAGGAATGTGAGGACAAGCTCATGCCATTTCAAACATTTCCAAGTGATACTGAGAGAGACGTTAAAGGTGCAAAATGAGGGTGCTGAATGACCTCACAAAGTGGGAATGGTGGGCCCATTTTCATATGAAATTCAAAACAAGTTCATGACCAAAGGACATAATACAAAATGACAACATAATCATTACACTCCCCTCTCCCCTAGAAGTAAAAATCAGTATAATCCTCCCTCTCTCCACCATGAAAGGTTGAGGTAAAGGCTCAGCAGCAGCCCCCGTGAAACACATGGTCACCACTGTGAAGAGGTGTTACTAAGACGATTTGGTCCGACTCAGAGAAGGAAAGAGACAACTCTGCCCTTAGCCTGATCTGGCCCACAGGAAGGAAGCACACGGAGGGCAGCCTTTGAGAGTGTGGCAATGCGAGAGAACCTTCTTTAGGAGGGGACTCCCTGTTGCCGACCTTGAAAAAGCAAGGATGGGACATTCGTTTACTGGGGCTGTTGCAGAGGGGATGTGCCCAGGAGGTAGAGACTGCTTGGACTACTATTTTAGAGGTTGGGCCCCCCTGGTTGAGAACCACAGCACCTTGTATTCCTAAACTGCTTGAATGAGCGGGTGCACGTTAGGACAGACGAAGTCAGGCCTCATTGGAGCCGACTGCCTTTGGGAGTGGTAGAAGGTAAAATGGGAAGGGGAATGCTCTGGAGGAGGTTTGTCATGGCAGGTGGGCCAGCACGAGACCATCCAGATTCTCCAAGGCTCCAGAGATGACTTGGCTGGGAGCATCCCTCTGATGTGGTGCGGGGACTCCTACCTTAACAGGACCTGGCTGGGCATCTGCGGGAGGCAGAATAAATGGTTTATTGACTTAAGAGAGCGAGAGACTCACCTGGGGGGTTGCACAAAACCACTTCAAAAGACTTGTACCTGGATTCTTGAGCCAACCCTCACAAAACTTATCTAGATCTGGAGTAGGGCTCTGGAAGCTGCACTTTTAATAAGCTTCCTGGGCAGTCCCACCACAGTGGTCCATGGAGAGACTGACCAAATTACTGTGTATTCTCCGTTGCTTTTGGGAGTCAAAGTGGGCAATGTGAAAAACTGCAGCAGGCATACGTATATACAGGGAATATTCAAGGCAAACAGAGGGGTAGAGTTATTCTATGCATGAATCAGATTTGAGAAAAGCTAGCCTGGTGGTTAAAGAACACAACCCTTGGGAGAGACAGACAGACCAGATTCTGTCCTACTTACTTGTGTGATTTTGACCAAGTTCTTTTATCCTTCTGACTGTTTCTTCATATGGAAAAGAGCTATGGCTGTACATTTAGCACAATATTCTCTTTTGGCAAAGGCTGCTCTGGGTCCATTTGTGTTCTCTGCAACTTAATCTTTTCCGGTGTGCAAGCATTTTTAAGTTGTTTGGTGAAGTATTACATTTGACTTTCAACTGTTCATTACTTTGGGCAAAGCTTATATAATGCTGCAGAGACTAGAACCTATGCAGAGATAGTGAGAGGGTGTGATAAGCTTATTCTGCCGGTTTATCAAAAAGTTTAACCTTTTCTCCTCTTCCTCCGCCTGAAACCAAGAGATGAGAAAGAAGGCAGAGCCTGGAAATGCACACCAAGCAATACTTCTGTGTCAGTTTGCCTTTTATTCCTCTGCCAGTACTTCCCAGAGAGATTTCACCAAAAGTGCCTAAGTTTGCCATGGCCATTGTTGTGAAGAACATTTCTCTCTATTGCTAGTCACATCCCCTTTTCCTTCTCCTGGGCGCTTAATGGATGTTTGGGGGCAGGAAATAAAATTTAAACTAAAACATCAAAAAAAAAAAAAGAAGAAAGATGAGCTCAAGTAGGCGTTATTGTGGTCCAGATAAGGTTTGGTTCATTCATTCCCTCGATTTGCATTTATCCCCCTTTGTGCCAGGCATGGGGGGAGAGAGAGAAATGTCTTCAAAGAGTCTGTGGTTGTATGGGGGAGGGAGCTGTGGAAATCTGTCATTTAGAAACACCATGGAAGTGCTAGGGAAAAATTGTTTTGTTCATTTATCTCTCACTCATCCGTTCACCCAGAGCAACTACAAAGGGTTTCATGCGGAGGAACTGGATGCCCTGAACTTGACATTCTCGTGGGGGAAACAACAATGTAAAGCACCAGCAGTGGTAAGTCACCAGTAGTGATTTCAAGCCAGAAGGAACCACTCACCAATGGAGAGAGGCACAGGGTGAGCAGTGACTTGCAGAAAGGAGGGGTTATTTATTCATTCCAACTGCTGAGTTCAAGTTCATCTGGGTGGTTGTGTGGTTCGTGCTTACTGCATCTGTTTTAGGAACGTGGCTCCACCCTCCAAGAAGGGTGAGGATGATCACACTTCTTTCCTCCTGCTGTGCCCCGGGGTCACCCAGCGAGTGTCTGCAGGGGTGATCTGCTCTGTACTGGCTTTTCAGTCCCACTCCCGGGAGAAGAGAGACGAAGCTGTGTCTCCACCACAGCTTGGCCTGATTCAGTCACTGGGTGAAAAGGTGGGAAGAAGGTCAAGTTCATGAGAACTGATACACTGCAGAGTCATTTAGTCCTGAAGTACCAGTTCTGGTTGCTGGTGAGTTGCTAAATCCAGGGACCTGAATGTAATTCCTCCAGAGCCACTGAGACATCACTTCCAGGCCAATGGCGGGCTGTAGGGGTGCTGACTTTTCTCAGTGCTAAGGAGCAGCCATCTTCCACTGAGAGAGGACTCTGTGTCAGCAGGAGCAAAACCACACCGGCACCGAAGAAGATTCTGCATCCCTGCATCTCCCAACACAGTGATAGATAAACGAGTAGAAGATGTGACAGGGCAGTCACAATAGAACAGAAGCTTATCCCCAATAAATATGGAAAGATGTTCAACTTCACTACCTAACAAAGAAATTCAAGTTATAAATCTATTTCTTTTTTGCTCATCTCATTGGTAGAAAGTTTTAAGAATGCACAAAATTTGCTGCTAAGGATGTAAGGAAAAGGCCGTTTTCGTGTGTTGCTGCTGATGGGGATGGAAATTGGTGCGAACCTTCTGCAGGGTAATTTGGCAATTTGTGTATCAACAGCCTTAAAATGTTCATACACTTTGAGCCAGTAGTTTTGCTTTTAGCATCTTATCCTAAGGTGAAAGTCAAATTTATCTACAAGATTTATGTTCAAGAATATTCATCTCAGCCAGTAGTGTAATAGAAAAAATATTAGAAGCTACCTAAAAATCCCACAATACGGGGTTGGTTAAATAACGGATGGCCCAACTTAAGAATGGAAAATAAAGACGCAGACGTAGAAAATGGACTTGAGGACACGGGGAAGGGGAAGGGGAAGCTGGGACGAAGTGAGAGAGTTGCATGGACTTATATATACTACCAAATGTAAAATACCTAGCTAGTGGGAAGCAGCCGCATAGCACAGGGAGATCAGCTCGGTGCTTTGTGACCAGTTAGAGGGGTGGGATAGGGAGGGTGGGAGGGAGACACAAGAGGGAGGAGATATGGGGATATATGTGTATGTAGAGCTGATTCACTGTGTTATAAAGCAGAAACTAACACACCATTGTAAAGCAATTATACTCCAATAAAGATGTTTTTTTTTAAAAAGGATGGAAAACAGTTCATTCATTAAAAATGATTTTCTCCAAGAATATTTAATGGTGGGAAGATGTAGTGTAAAAGCAGGGTACAAAATACTAGATGGAGTATTTCATTTTGTTAAAATTTAATAATACAAGTGCAGAAAACGTGATTAAGATAACAGTACTGATTTGACTACGGGACATTTTTTTCTTTAAATTTTTCTGTATTTGGTGTTATAAAGCATCATATATCCTCTCTGAGTCTCAGTTTATGTTCTGTGAAGTGGGACTCATGACATCTACACTGCAGTGCGCTCGGGCAGAGCAGCACAATATTTGAAAGTGCCCTTGACAATGACCAGCCCATTGTAATACTCCAGGAATGGTTATAATATCATTGCCAATGACACACCCATAGTCCGGATATTATCCATAACGATTACGAAGGTTGTTTATCTCCCTCCAATTTTACTAAGACAAAAAAAGGATTAATTGAAGACTCTTAAGTCATTTTTACTGAGGTTTTTGTTTTTGTTTTTTTTTTTCAAAATACTAATTGTAGTGCTTCCCTGGTGGCGTAGTGGTTGAGAATCTGCCTGCTAATGCACGGGACATGGGTTCGAGCCCTGCTCTGGGAAGATCCCACATGCCGTGGAACAACTGGGCCCGTGAGCCACAACTACTGAGCCCGCGCGTCTGGAGCCTGTGCTCCGCAACAAGACAGGCCGCGATAGTGAGCGACCCGTGCACTGCAATGAAGAGTGGCCCCCGCTCCCCACAACTGGAGAAAGCCCTCACACAGAAACGAAGACCCAACACAGCTAAAAATAAATCAATAAATCAATAAATTTATTAAAAAGAAAAATACTAATTGTAAAGTCTTCCGTGGGTATATAGGTGTTCAACTTTTTTCCAGATTTTACGTTTCTGGTTTTGTTTTTAAATTTTTTATTTATTATTTATTTATTACTTTTATTTTTGGCTGTGTTGGGTCTTCGTTTCTGCGCGAGGGCTTTCTCCAGTTGCGGCAAGTGGGGGCCACTCTTCTTCGCGGCGCGTGGGCCTCTCACTATCGCGGCCTGTCTTGTTGCGGAGCAGAGGCTCTAGACGCTCAGGCTCAGTAGTTGTGGCTCACGGGCCCAGTTGCTCCGCGGCATGTGGGATCTTCCCAGACCAGGGCTCAAACCCGTGTCCCCTGCATTGGCAGGCGGATTCTCAACCACTGCACCACCAGGGAAGCCCCCCCACCCCGATAGTTTTAAAACCAGCCTCAGTCATGCTTGCTTCAAGACTTATCCTGGCATCATGGACCACTGGATACTTTGGCTAGGTGTTAAACTCTCTTGTCCTGTGCCCGAGTCCCATCGTGGAGACTTAGTTGCCATCTAGGGCACTCTTGGCATGAGTCCTAGACATGAATCCAGCTCAATGGCTTGGGCCCTGCTCCCTGCTGGCTGACTGTCCTAATGCCCAGTGCCTCCTTTCTGCTTGGACTTCTGAGGGCCGCAGCCCCAGGACCCTCACTCTGTGTTCCCGGCTCTATTCAATGCCAACGGTATGTCTTTTGCTTGCTGTATGTCCCCTGCCCCAGTACCTCCTACCTGCTTTGACCTTCCTGTTTCAGGTCCTCTTATTGCGACCCTTTGTGTATAAGCCAGATCTGTTTGCCCTTCCTTCAAGGGGAGCTACTTCCCTGGTGTTTCCCTAGAGGCTTATGATGAGACCCCTGCCAGAACTACACCAATCAGACCCTCCATGTACACGCTTGGGTCTGAACCCTGTCAGCGAGAGCAGGTTGGAAACCCATATATACATAAATATACAATGTGTACAAATCAAGTATTTTAAAGATTGTAAAGAATTCTTGTGAACGTATTAGGTTAGGGAAGTCAAGCAGGATCATCATATGATGGCATAATCAAGCACATGTATATAACATTTCCTGTTTTTATATGATGCCATTTTAATAGATGTGCCCATCTTTTCAAAGTTCTAATCTGTGGCAGTGGGCAGTAGGGGGACGGGGTGGGTCACAGCAGGAAGAGGCATTCGCTCCCTTAGGCAGTTAAACCATTGCTCTCTCTTCAGAATGGCTCAGCCAGCAGGATTCTGTGGGAACTACCTCCTGGCACCGGGCTATAATAGCCGGATTTTGGGTCTGGGACAACCCAGATCTTTGTGCGAGTTTTCCGGAGAGTGCTTTCTCTTGGGAGCACGTCTGGGGACTGGCTTCTCTGCTTCCACCTTTGCTGGCGTGGCCAAAGGAACTGCTGCTGCAAAGAAAATCAGAACTGATCAGTCACTTCTGCTGTACACAGTCTCCTGCCAGAATTTCCCTCTCTCATGTCTCTCCCACTTTCTGGCTGAAGACCTTTAATCTACTTGACATCCAGAACACAGCCTTGGCCCATCACCTCCATGAGTCCCTAGAGAAGGGACACTGGCTGCAAAAGTAATTCCTAGAGCCTACGGCTGCAGCACATGAGGAAGTCTCTTCACCGTTTCCAGGGAAAACAGTAGAACCCGAAAGTCATTGCAATCATGAGCCTCTCCATCTCTCCTTTCCACAACAGAGAAAACATTTCTTGCAGTCTGTCACTTCTGAGGCTTTAATGGAAATGTCTTTCAAGTTTCGGAAAAAAATAGTCTAATATAAATTGGTTAAGAACCCCTCCCACCTTGGCAACCCCTCTTGGGCCCCATTTATACTGCCTGTTTCAACCACACTGAACTCTAGCCCTCTGATACTTTTATGTAGATTAGAACAAGGCCAAATGCTGAGGCGGAGGGATCAGGAGACTGAGAACCGTATTCTGGGCACCAAGTCTAGGCTCACATCAACCCAGCCTCCTGGGACACCATCTCCTCAGCCCTCCAGTCTCATTAGCACTTCAACACCCCTCTTGGTTCTTCAGGTCTTCCCATCAATATGGCACCACCCTCTCCGCTAGGAGTAAAAATCATTATAATCCTCTCTCCACCATGAAAGGATGAGATAAAGGCTCAGCAGCAGCCCCCGTGAAACACATGGTCAACACTGTGAAGAGGTGTTACTAAGGCGATTTGGTCCGACTCAGAGAAGGAAAGAGACAACTCTGCCCTTAGCCTGATCAGGCCCACAGGAAGGAAGCACACTGGGGGCAGCCTTTGAGAGTGTGGCAATGCGAGATAACTTTCTTTAGGAGGGGACTCCTTGTTGCCGACCTTGAAAAAGCAAGGATGGGACATTTGTTTACTGGGGCTGTTACAGAGGGGATGTGCCCAGAGGTTAGGCCACCCTGCTTGAGAATCAAAGCACCTTCTAGTCCGAAATGGCTTGAATGCTCCAATCGCCGGATTTTGGGTCTGGGGCAACCCAGATCTTTGTGCGACATTTCCGGAGAGTGCTTTCTCTTGGGAGCACGTCTGGGGACTGGCTTCTCTGCTTCCACCTTTGCTGGCGTGGCCAAAAGAACATCCCCGTAGGCCCGGTAGCCACCAACCAGGCAGTATGTCTCCCCATACCAGCCCAACTGCGTTTCTCCACACCCTCGGTAGAGGACATGGTAGTGACCAGGGGTAGGGGGAGAAACGGGAGCCACTGCTGCTGCAAAGAAAATCAGAACTGATCAGTCACTTCTGCTGTACACAGCCTCCTGCCAGAATTTCCCTCTCTCACGTCTCTCCCACTTTCTGGCTGAAGACCTTTAATCTACTTGACATCCAAAACACAGCTTTTGCCCATCACCTCTATGAGTCCCTAGAGAAGGGACACTGGCTGCAAAAGCAATTCCTAGAGCCTACGGCTGCAGCACATGAGGAAGTCTCTTCACCGTTTCCAGGGAAAACAGTAGAACCCGAAAGTCATTGCCATCATGAGCCTCTCCATCTCTCCCTTCCACACCAGAGAAAACATTTCTTGCAGTCTGTCACTTCTGAGGCTTTAATGGAAATGTCTTTCAAGTTTTGGGAAAAACTAATCTAATATAAATTGGTTAAGGACCCCTCCCACCCTGGCAGCCCCTCTTGGGCCCCATTTATACTGCCTGTTTCAACCACACTGAACTCTAGCCCTCTGATACTTTTATGTAGATTAGAACACGGCCAAATACTGAGGCAGAGTGATCAGGAGACTGAGACCCGCGTTCTTGGTACCAAGTCTAGGCTCACATCAACCCAGCCTCCTGGGACACCATCTCCTCAGCCCTCCAGTCTCATTAGCACTTCAACACCCCTCTTGGTTCTTCCGGTCTTCCCATCAATATGGCACCACCCTCTCCCCTAGTACTCAGCAGCTCAGGATGGGATGTGTCTGAGGGCACCGATGTAGATGTCTACATGACAGCACAGAGGTGCCTGGGTTTGAAGGTGTGTTTCAAGTGTGGCCCTCTTCCTCAAACTGCTCCATTTACCATTTGCCAACAAAAATGCACTTGTCTTTTGCTAAGAGGCCAATCAGGAAAGGGTCTGAATGGAAGCATCCTGTAGCCCAAAGGGGAAGCTAGATTTATAAAGATCAGGACCATCCTGCACACTTGTCCAAGGATGACCTTTCACTTGTCCTCAACAGTGAGCACTGTGGGTCCCTGAAGATGTCCCAGGTCATTGGTATTACTTACAGCTGGGAACGCGCTCAGGTATACGTAGTGGGCAAGCCCCACAGGAACATGAGGCAGCCAGGTGAGGTGGTGTGTACACCATGGCTCCTCTAGAGATGCCCGGTCTCGGTGTTTCTGCCGCACTGCCCACCCACGGAACAGAGCTCAGGTTCGAGTAAAGATAGAGGATCCGGTCACACATTCTCCCTCAGACAACCAAAGAGGTTGGAGGACTTCTGGTGGAGAACTGTCAGGGAAGTTTGTCTGAGGGCAGCACGTGGCAGTTACGCTGCTATGGAAACTGTGAGAAGGCCTGTGAGGTCATCACTACCCAGTGAGGTCATAATAATGAACCTGTGACTTGGGGGTCAGGCTTCAGGAGGAGGGGCAGTTTTGTGGAGGAGAGCAGGGGGAGGGCAGAGGTACTCTGCCTGGCCCCTCACACCTGGGCCTCCCCACCCATCCCCTAGTCTAGCAGACATCCCAGGTGGGGCGTGCCGGTGGGCTGGCACAGCCCTAGGGGCCCCAGGAAGGCAAAGGAGACCCACATTGTGAGATTGGCTTGAGAGGCAAGATTAACGTAAGAGAGAGCTAGGTTGTATGGCACTGACCCTAAGAGGCAGAGATTTGTGTGGACTGGGGAATCAGGGAAGGCTCCTTGGCAGTGGGCCTGAAGGACAAGTGAGATTTGGACCCATGGGGAAGAGAGGGAAGACATTCCAGTTTGGAAGAATAAAAGCAAAGACACATTCTCCTCGCCCTTGTCCTGCCCCAAATATAAATTCATAGAACCCTCACATTTTCACAACTGAGGACTGAAGAAAAGCAAGAGGTGAAGGGGCCTACCCAGTGTTACACAGGTAGTGGAGAGGTGTTCTGCTCAATGGTTAGGTTCATGTTGGGGCTCCGGATTTACAGCTGATAGGAATGTGAGGACAAGCTCATGCCATTTCAAACATTTCCAAGTGATACTGAGAGAGACGTTAAAGGTGCAAAATGAGGTTGCTGAATGACCTCACAAAGTGGGAATCGTGGGCCCATTTTCATATGAAATTCAAAACAAGTTCATGACCAAAGGACATAATACAAAATGACAACATAATCATTGCACTCCCCTCTCCCCTAGAAGTAAAAATCAGTATAATCCTCCCTCTCTCCACCATGAAAGGATGAGGTAAAGGCTCAGCAGCAGCCCCCGTGAAACACATGGTCACCACTGTGAAGAGGTGTTACTAAGACGATTTGGTCCGACTCAGAGAAGGAAAGAGACAACTCTGCCCTTAGCCTGATCAGGCCCACAGGAAGGAAGCACACTGGGGGCAGCCTTTGAGAGTGTGGCAATGCGAGAGAACCTTCTTTAGGAGGGGACTCCCTGTTGCCGACCTTGAAAAAGCAAGGATGGGACATTCGTTTACTGGGGCTGTTGCAGAGGGGATGTGCCCAGGAGGTAGAGACTGCTTGGACTACTATTTTAGAGGTTGGGCCCCCCTGGTTGAGAACCACAGCACCTTGTATTCCTAAACTGCTTGAATGAGCGGGTGCACGTTAGGACAGACGAAGTCAGGCCTCATTGGAGCCGACTGCCTTTGGGAGTGGTAGAAGGTAAAATGGGAAGGGGAATGCTCTGGAGGAGGTTTGTCATGGCAGGTGGGCCAGCACGAGACCATCCAGATTCTCCAAGGCTCCAGAGATGACTTGGCTGGGAGCATCCCTCTGATGTGGTGCGGGGACTCCTACCTTAACAGGACCTGGCTGGGCATCTGCGGGAGGCAGAATAAATGGTTTCTTAACTTAAGAGAGCGAGAGACTCACCTGGGGGGTTGCACAAAACCACTTCAAAAGACTTGTACCTGGATTCTTGAGCCAACCCTCAGAAAACTTATCTAGATCTGGAGTAGGGCTCTGGAAGCTGCACTTTTAATAAGCTTCCTGGGCAGTCCCACCACAGTGGTCCATGGAGAGACTGACCAAATTACTGTGGATTCTCCGTTGCTTTTGGGAGTCAAAGTGGGCAATGTGAAAAACTGCAGCAGGCATACGTATATACAGGGAATATTCAAGGCAAACAGAGGGGTAGAGTTATTCTATGCATGAATCAGATTTGAGAAAAGCTAGCCTGGTGGTTAAAGAACACAACCCTTGGGAGAGACAGACAGACCAGATTCTGTCCTACTTACTTGTGTGATTTTGACCAAGTTCTTTTATCCTTCTGACTGTTTCTTCATATGGAAAAGAGCTATGGCTGTACATTTAGCACAATATTCTCTTTTGGCAAAGGCTGCTCTGGGTCCATTTGTGTTCTCTGCAACTTAATCTTTTCCGGTGTGCAAGCATTTTTAAATTGTTTGGTGAAGTATTACATTTGACTTTCAACTGTTCATTACTTTGGGAAAAGCTTATATAATGCTGCAGAGACTAGAACCTATGCAGAGATAGTGAGAGGATGTGATAAGCTTATTCTGCTGGTTTATCAAAAAGTTTAACCTTTTCTCCTCTTCCTCCGCCTGCCACCAAGAGATGAGAAAGAAGGCAGAGCCTGGAAATGCACACCAAGCAATACTTCTGTGGCAGTTTGCCTTTTATTCCTCTGCCAGTACTTCCCAGAGAGATTTCACCAAAAGTGCCTAAGCTTGCCATGGCCATTGTTGTGAAGAACATTTCTCTCTATTGCTAGTCACATCCCCTTTTCCTTCTCCTGGGCGCTTAATGGATGTTTGGGGGCAGGAAATAAAATTTAAACTAAAACATCAAAAAAAAAAAAAGAAGAAAGATGAGCTCAAGTAGGCGTTATTGTGGTCCAGATAAGGTTTGGTTTATTCATTCCCTCGATTTGCATTTATCCGCCTTAGTGCCAGGCATGGGGGGAGAGAGAGAAATGTCTTCAAAGAGTCTGTGGTTGTATGGGGGAGGGAGCTGTGGAAATCTGTCATTTAGAAACAGCATGGAAGTGCTAGGGAAAAATTGTTTTGTTCATTTCTCTCTCACTCATCCGTTCACCCAGAGCAACTACAAAGGGTTTCACGCGGAGGAACTGGATGCCCTGAACTTGACATTCTCGTGGGGGAAACAACAATGTAAAGCACCAGCAGTGGTAAGTCACCAGTAGTGATTTCAAGCCAGAAGGAACCACTCACCAATGGAGAGAGGCACAGGGTGAGCAGTGACTTGCAGAAAGGAGGGGTTATTTATTCATTGCAACTGCTGAGTTCAAGTTCATCTGGGTGGTTGTGTGGTTCGTGCTTACTGCATCTGTTTTTGGAACGTGGCTCCACCCTCCAAGAAGGGTGAGGATGATCACCCTTCTTTCCTCCTGCTGTGCCCCGGGGTCACCCAGCGAGTGTCTGCAGGGATGATCTGCTCTGTACTGGCTTTTCAGTCCCACTCCCGGGAGAAGAGAGAGGAAGCTGTGTCTCCACCACAGCTTGGCCTGATTCAGTCACTGGGTGAAAAGGTGGGAAGAAGGTCAAGTTCATGAGAACTGATACACTGCAGAGTCATTTAGTCCTGAAGTACCAGTTCTGGTTGCTGGTGAGTTGCTAAATCCAGGGACCTGAATGTAATTCCTCCAGAGCCACTGAGACATCACTTCTAGGCCCATGGCAGGCTGTAGGGGTGCTGACTTTTCTCAGTGCTATGGAGCAGCCATCTTCTACTGAGAGAGGACTCTGTGTCAGCAGGAGCAGAACCGCACCAGGCACCGAAGAAGATTCTGCATCCCAGCATCTCCCAACACAGTGATAGATAAACGGGTAGAAGATGCGACCGGGCAGTCACAATAGAACAGAAGCTTATCCCCAATAAATATGGAAAGATGTTCAACTTCACTACCTAACAAAGAAATTCAAGTTATAAATCTATTTCTTTTTTGCTCATCTCATTGGTAGAAAGTTTTAAGAATGCACAAAATTTGCTGCTAAGGATGTAAGGAAAAGGCTGTTTTCGTCTGTTGCTGCTGATGGGGATGGAAATTGGTGCGACCCTTCTGCAGGGTAATTTGGCAATTTGTGTATCAACAGCCTTAAAATGTTCATACACTTTGAGCCAGTAGTTTTGCTTTTAGCATCTTATCCTAAGGTGAAAGTCAAATTTATGTACAAGACTTATGTTCAAGAATATTCATCTCAGCCAGTAGTGTAATAGAAAAAATATTAGAAGCTACCTAAAAATCCCACAATACGGGGTTGGTTAAATAACGGATGGCCCAACTTAAGAATGGAAAATAAAGACGCAGACGTAGAAAATGGACTTGAGGACACGGGGAAGGGGAAGGGGAAGCTGGGACGAAGTGAGAGAGTGGCATGGACTTATATATACTACCAAATGTAAAATAGCTAGCTAGTGGGAAGCAGCCGCGTAGCACAGGGAAATCAGCTCGGTGCTTTGTGACCACCTAGAGGGGTGGGATAGGGAGGGTGGGAGGGAGACGCAAGAGGGAGGAGATATGGGGATATATGTGTATGTAGAGCTGATTCACTTTGTTATAAAGCAGAAACTAACACACCATTGTAAAGCAATTATACTCCAATAAAGATGTTTTTTTTAAAAAAGGATGGAAAACAGTTCATTCATTAAAAATGATTTTCTCCAAGAATATTTAATGGTGGGAAGATGTAGTGTAAAAGCAGGGTACAAAATACTAGACGGAGTATTTCATTTTGTTAAAATTTAATAATACAAGTGTAGAAAACGTGATTAAGAGAACAGTACTGATTTGACTACGGGACATTTTTTTTTCTTTAAATTTTTCTGTATTTGGTGTTATAAAGCATCATATATCCTCTCTGAGTCTCAGTTTATGTTTTGTGAAGTGGGACTCATCACATCTACACTGCAGTGCGCTCGGGCAGAGCAGCACAATATTTGAAAGTGCCCTTGACAGTGACCAGCCCATTGTAATACTCCAGGAATGGTTATAATATCATTGCCAATGACACACCCATAGTCCGGATATTATCCGTAACGATTACGAAGGTTGTTTATCTCCCTGCACTTTTACTAAGACAAAAAAAGGATTAATTGAAGACTCTTAAGTCATTTTTACTGAGGTTCGTTGTTTTTTTTTTTTTTTTTTCAAAATACTAATTGTAGGGCTTCCCTGGTGGCGCAGTGGTTGAGAATCTGCCTGCTAATGCACGGGACATGGGTTCGAGCCCTCCTCTGGGAAGATCCCACATGCCGTGGAGCAACTGGGCCCGTGAGCCACAACTACTGAGCCTGCGCGTCTGGAGCCTGTGCTCCGCAACAAGAGAGGCCGCGATAGTGAACGGCCTGCGCACCGCAATGAAGAGTGGCCCCCGCTCCCCACAACTGGAGAAATCCCTCACACAGAAACGAAGACTCAACACAGCTAAAAATAAATCAATAAATCAATAAATTTATTAAAAAGAAAAATACTAATTGTAAAGTCTGCAGTGGGTATATAGGTGTTCAACTTTTTTCCAGATTTTACGTTTCTGGTTTTGTTTTTAAATTTTTTATTTATTATTTATTTATTACTTTTATTTTTGGCTGTGTTGGGTCTTCGTTTCTGCGCGAGGGCTTTCTCCAGTTGCGGCAAGTGGGGGCCACTGTTCTTCGCGGCGCGCGGGACTCTCACTATCGCGGCCTGTCTTGTTGCGGAGCAGAGGCTCTAGACGCTCAGGCTCAGTATTTGTCGCTCACGGGCCCAGTTGCTCCGCGGCATGTGGGATCTTCCCAGACCAGGGCTCAAACCCGTGTCCCCTGCATTGGCAGGCGGATTCTCAACCACTGCACCACCAGGGAAGCCCCCCAACCCCGATAGTTTTAAAACCAGCCTCAGTCATGCTTGCTTCAAGACTTATCCTGGCATCATGGACCACTGGATACTTTGGCTAGGTGTTAAACTCTCTTGTCCTGTGCCCGAGTCCCATTGTGGTGACTTAGTTGCCATCTAGGGCACTCTTGGCATGAGTCCTAGACATGAATCCAGCTCAATGGATTGGGCCCTGCTCCCTGCTGGCTGACTGTCCTAATGCCCAGTGCCTCCTTTCTGCTTGGACTTCTGAGGGCCGCAGCCCCAGGACCCTCACTCTGTGTTCCCGGCTCTATTCAATGCCAACGGTATGTCTTTTACTTGCTGTATGTCACCTGCCCCAGTACCTCCTACTGGCTTTGACCTTCCTGTTTCAGGTCCTCTTATTGCGACCCTTTGTGTATAAGCCAGATCTGTTTGCCCTTCCTTCAAGGGGAGCTATATCCCTGGTGTTTCCCTAGATGCTTATGATGAGACCCCTGCCAGAACTACACCAATCAGACCCTCCATGTACACGCTTGGGTCTGAACCCTTTCAGCGAGAGCAGGTTGGAGACCCATATATACATAAATATACAATGTGTACAAATCAAGTATTTTAAAGATTGTAAAGAATTCTTGTGAACGTATTAGTTTAGCGAAGTCAAGCAGGATCATCATATGATGGCCTAATCAAGCACATGTATATAACATTTCCTATTTTTATATGATACCATTTTAATAGATGTGCCCATCTTTTCAAAGTTCTAATCTGTGGCAGTGGGCAGTAGGTGGACGGGGTGGGTCACAGCAGGAAGAGGCATTCGCTGCCTTAGGCAGTTAAACCATTGCTCTCTCTTCAGAATGGCTCAGCCAGCAGGATTCTGTGGGGTCTACCTCCTGGCACCGGGCTCCAATCGCCGGATTTTGGGTCTGGGGCAACCCAGATCTTTGTGCGAGTTTTCCGGAGAGTGCTTTCTCATGGGAGCACGTCTGGGGACTGGCTTCTCTGCTTCCACCTTTGCTGGCGTGGCCAAAGGAACTGCTGCTGCAAAGAAAATCAGAACTGATCAGTCACTTCTGCTGTACACAGTCTCCTGCCAGAATTTCCCTCTCTCATATTTCTCCCAGTTTCTGGCTGAAGACATTTAATCTACTTGACATCCAGAACACAGCCTTGGCCCACCACCTCCATGAGTCTCTAGAGAAGGGACACTGGCTGCAAAAGCAATTCCTAGAGCCTACGGCTGCAGCACATGAGGAAGTCTCTTCACCGTTTCCAGGGAAAACAGTAGAACCCGAAAGTCATTGCAATCATGAGCCTCTCCATCTCTCCTTTCCACAAAACAGAAAACATTTCTTGCAGTCTGTCACTTCTGAGTCTTTAATGGAAATGTCTTTCAAGTTTCGGAAAAAAGTAGTCTAATATAAATTGGTTAAGAACCCCTCCCACCTTGGCAACCCCTCTTGGGCCCCATTTATACTGCCTGTTCCAACCACACTGAACTCTAGCCCTGTGATACTTTTATGTAGATTAGAACAAGGCCAAATGCTGAGGCGGAGGGATCAGGAGACTGAGAACCGTATTCTGGGCACCAAGTTTAGGCTCACATCAACCCATCCTCCTGGGACACCATCTCCTCAGCCCTCCAGTCTCATTAGCACTTCAACACCCCTCTTGGTTCTTCCGGTCTTCCCATCAATATGGCACCACCCTCTCCGCTAGGAGTAAAAATCATTATAATCCTCTCTCCACCATGAAAGGATGAGATAAAGGCTCAGCAGCAGCCCCCGTGAAACACATGGTCAACACTGTGAAGAGGTGTTACTAAGGCGATTTGGTCCGACTCAGAGAAGGTAAGAGACAACTCTGCCCTTAGCCTGATCAGGCCCACAGGAAGGAAGCACACTGGGGACAGCCTTTGAGAGTGTGGCAATGCGAGAGAACCTTCTTTAGGAGGGGACTCCCTGTTGCCGACCTTGAAAAAGCAAGGATGGGACATTTGTTACTGGGGCTGTTACAGAGGGGATGTGCCCAGAGGTTAGGCCACCCTGCTTGAGAATCAAAGCACCTTCTAGTCCGAAATGGCTTGAATGCTCCAATCGCCGGATTTTGGGTCTGGGGCAACCCAGATCTTTGTGCGACATTTCCGGAGAGTGCTTTCTCTTGGGAGCACGTCTGGGGACTGGCTTCTCTGCTTCCACCTTTGCTGGCGTGGCCAAAAGAACATCCCCGTAGGCCCGGTAGCCACCAACCAGGCAGTATGTCTCCCCATACCAGCCCAACTGCGTTTCTCCACACCCTCGGTAGAGGACATGGTAGTGACCAGGGGTAGGGGGAGAAACGGGAGCCACTGCTGCTGCAAAGAAAATCAGAACTGATCAGTCACTTCTGCTGTACACAGCCTCCTGCCAGAATTTCCCTCTCTCACGTCTCTCCCACTTTCTGGCTGAAGACCTTTAATCTACTTGCCATCCAAAACACAGCTTTTGCCCATCACCTCTATGAGTCCCTAGAGAAGGGACACTGGCTGCAAAAGCAATTCCTAGAGCCTACGGCTGCAGCACATGAGGAAGTCTCTTCACCGTTTCCAGGGAAAACAGTAGAACCCGAAAGTCATTGCAATCATGAGCCTCTCCATCTCTCCCTTCCACACCAGAGAAAACATTTCTTGCAGTCTGTCACTTCTGAGGCTTTAATGGAAATGTCTTTCAAGTTTTGGGAAAAACTAATCTAATATAAATTGGTTAAGGACCCCTCCCACCCTGGCAGCCCCTCTTGGGCCCCATTTATACTGCCTGTTTCAACCACACTGAACTCTAGCCCTCTGATACTTTTATGTAGATTAGAACACGGCCAAATACTGAGGCAGAGTGATCAGGAGACTGAGACCCGCGTTCTTGGTACCAAGTCTAGGCTCACATCAACCCAGCCTCCTGGGACACCATCTCCTCAGCCCTCCAGTCTCATTAGCACTTCAACACCCCTCTTGGTTCTTCCGGTCTTCCCATCAATATGGCACCACCCTCTCCCCTAGTACTCAGCAGCTCAGGATGGGATGTGTCTGAGGGCACCGATGTAGATGTCTACATGACAGCACAGAGGTGCCTGGGTTTGAAGGTGTGTTTCAAGTGTGGCCCTCTTCCTCAAACTGCTCCATTTACCATTTGCCAACAAAAATGCACTTGTCTTTTGCTAAGAGGCCAATCAGGAAAGGGTCTGAATGGAAGCATCCTGTAGCCCAAAGGGGAAGCTAGATTTATAAAGATCAGGACCATCCTGCACACTTGTCCAAGGATGACCTTTCACTTGTCCTCAACAGTGAGCACTGTGGGTCCCTGAAGATGTCCCAGGTCATTGGTATTACTTACAGCTGGGAACGCGCTCAGGTATACGTAGTGGGCAAGCCCCACAGGAACATGAGGCAGCCAGGTGAGGTGGTGTGTACACCATGGCTCCTCTAGAGATGCCCGGTCTCGGTGTTTCTGCCGCACTGCCCACCCACGGAACAGAGCTCAGGTTCGAGTAAAGATAGAGGATCCGGTCACACATTCTCCCTCAGACAACCAAAGAGGTTGGAGGACTTCTGGTGGAGAACTGTCAGGGAAGTTTGTCTGAGGGCAGCACGTGGCAGTTACGCTGCTATGGAAACTGTGAGAAGGCCTGTGAGGTCATCACTACCCAGTGAGGTCATAATAATGAACCTGTGACTTGGGGGTCAGGCTTCACGAGGAGGGGCAATTTTGTGGAGGAGAGCAGGGGGAGGGCAGAGGTACTCTGCCTGGCCCCTCACACCTGGGCCTCCCCACCCATCCCCTAGTCTAGCAGACATCCCAGGTGGGGCGTGCCGGTGTGCTGGCACAGCCCTAGGGGCCCCAGGAAGGCAAAGGAGACCCACATTGTGAGATTGGCTTGAGAGGCAAGATTAACGTAAGAGAGAGCTAGGTTGTATGGCACTGACCCTAAGAGGCAGAGACTTGTGTGGACTGGGGAATCAGGGAAGGCTCCTTGGCAGTGGGCCTGAAGGACAAGTGAGATTTGGACCCATGGGGAAGAGAGGGAAGACATTCCAGTTTGGAAGAATAAAAGCAAAGACACATTCTCCTCGCCCTTGTCCTGCCCCAAATATAAATTCAAAAAACCCTCACATTTTCACAACTGAGGACTGAAGAAAAGCAAGAGGTGAAGGGGCCTACCCAGTGTTACACAGGTAGTGGAGAGGTGTTCTGCTCAATGGTTAGGTTCATGTTGGGGCTCCGGATTTACAGCTGATAGGAATGTGAGGACAAGCTCATGCCATTTCAAACATTTCCAAGTGATACTGAGAGAGACGTTAAAGGTGCAAAATGAGGTTGCT
Organism: Balaenoptera physalus; assembly: GCF_965194825.1. Taxonomy (NCBI): domain Eukaryota; kingdom Metazoa; phylum Chordata; class Mammalia; order Artiodactyla; family Balaenopteridae; genus Balaenoptera; species Balaenoptera physalus. The sequence continues at coordinate 125,365 of NW_028125701.1, read as the reverse complement.
GAATGACCTCACAAAGTGGGAATCGTGGGCCCATTTTCATATGAAATTCAAAACAAGTTCATGACCAAAGGACATAATACAAAATGACAACATAATCATTGCACTCCCCTCTCCCCTAGAAGTAAAAATCAGTATAATCCTCCCTCTCTCCACCATGAAAGGATGAGGTAAAGGCTCAGCAGCAGCCCCCGTGAAACACATGGTCACCACTGTGAAGAGGTGTTACTAAGACGATTTGGTCCGACTCAGAGAAGGAAAGAGACAACTCTGCCCTTAGCCTGATCAGGCCCACAGGAAGGAAGCACACTGGGGGCAGCCTTTGAGAGTGTGGCAATGCGAGAGAACCTTCTTTAGGAGGGGACTCCCTGTTGCCGACCTTGAAAAAGCAAGGATGGGACATTCGTTTACTGGGGCTGTTGCAGAGGGGATGTGCCCAGGAGGTAGAGACTGCTTGGACTACTATTTTAGAGGTTGGGCCCCCCTGGTTGAGAACCACAGCACCTTGTATTCCTAAACTGCTTGAATGAGCGGGTGCACGTTAGGACAGACGAAGTCAGGCCTCATTGGAGCCGACTGCCTTTGGGAGTGGTAGAAGGTAAAATGGGAAGGGGAATGCTCTGGAGGAGGTTTGTCATGGCAGGTGGGCCAGCACGAGACCATCCAGATTCTCCAAGGCTCCAGAGATGACTTGACTGGGAGCATCCCTCTGATGTGGTACGGGGACTCCTACCTTAACAGGACCTGGCTGGGCATCTGCGGGAGGCAGAATAAATGGTTTATTAACTTTAGAGAGCGAGAGACTCACCTGGGGGGTTGCACAAAACCACTTCAAAAGACTTGTACCTGGATTCTTGAGCCAACCCTCAGAAAACTTATCTAGATCTGGAGTAGGGCTCTGGAAGCTGCACTTTTAATAAGCTTCCTGGGCAGTCCCACCACAGTGGTCCATGGAGAGACTGACCAAATTACTGTGGATTCTCCGTTGCTTTTGGGAGTCAAAGTGGGCAATGTGAAAAACTGCAGCAGGCATACGTATATACAGGGAATATTCAAGGCAAACAGAGGGGTAGAGTTATTCTATGCATGAATCAGATTTGAGAAAAGCTAGCCTGGTGGTTAAAGAACACAACCCTTGGGAGAGACAGACAGACCAGATTCTGTCCTACTTACTTGTGTGATTTTGACCAAGTTCTTTTATCCTTCTGACTGTTTCTTCATATGGAAAAGAGCTATGGCTGTACATTTAGCACAATATTCTCTTTTGGCAAAGGCTGCTCTGGGTCCATTTGTGTTCTCTGCAACTTAATCTTTTCCGGTGTGCAAGCATTTTTAAATTGTTTGGTGAAGTATTACATTTGACTTTCAACTGTTCATTAATTTGGGCAAAGCTTATATAATGCTGCAGAGACTAGAACCTATGCAGAGATAGTGAGAGGATGTGATAAGCTTATTCTGCTGGTTTATCAAAAAGTTTAACCTTTTCTCCTCTTCCTCCGCCTGCCAACAAGAGATGAGAAAGAAGGCAGAGCCTGGAAATGCACACCAAGCAATACTTCTGTGGCAGTTTGCCTTTTATTCCTCTGCCAGTACTTCCCAGAGAGATTTCACCAAAAGTGCCTAAGCTTGCCATGGCCATTGTTGTGAAGAACATTTCTCTCTATTGCTAGTCACATCCCCTTTTCCTTCTCCTGGGCGCTTAATGGATGTTTGGGGGCAGGAAATAAAATTTAAACTAAAACATCAAAAAAAAAAAAAGAAGAGAGATGAGCTCAAGTAGGCGTTATTGTGGTCCAGATAAGGTTTGGTTTATTCATTCCCTCGATTTGCATTTATCCGCCTTAGTGCCAGGCATGGGGGGAGAGAGAGAAATGTCTTCAAAGAGTCTGTGGTTGTATGGGGGAGGGCGCTGTGGAAATCTGTCATTTAGAAACAGCATGGAAGTGCTAGGGAAAAATTGTTTTGTTCATTTCTCTCTCACTCATCCGTTCACCCAGTGCAACTACAAAGGGTTTCACGCGGAGGAACTGGATGCCCTGAACTTGACATTCTCGTGGGGGAAACAACAATGTAAAGCACCAGCAGTGGTAAGTCACCAGTAGTGATTTCAAGCCAGAAGGAACCACTCACCAATGGAGAGAGGCACAGGGTGAGCAGTGACTTGCAGAAAGGAGGGGTTATTTATTCATTGCAACTGCTGAGTTCAAGTTCATCTGGGTGGTTGTGTGGTTCGTGCTTACTGCATCTGTTTTTGGAACGTGGCTCCACCCTCCAAGAAGGGTGAGGATGATCACCCTTCTTTCCTCCTGCTGTGCCCCGGGGTCACCCAGCGAGTGTCTGCAGGGATGATCTGCTCTGTACTGGCTTTTCAGTCCCACTCCCGGGAGAAGAGAGAGGAAGCTGTGTCTCCACCACAGCTTGGCCTGATTCAGTCACTGGGTGAAAAGGTGGGAAGAAGGTCAAGTTCATGAGAACTGATACACTGCAGAGTCATTTAGTCCTGAAGTACCAGTTCTGGTTGCTGGTGAGTTGCTAAATCCAGGGACCTGAATGTAATTCCTCCAGAGCCACTGAGACATCACTTCTAGGCCCATGACAGGCTGTAGGGGTGCTGACTTTTCTCAGTGCTAAGGAGCAGCCATCTTCTACTGAGAGAGGACTCTGTGTCAGCAGGAGCAGAACCGCACCAGGCACCGAAGAAGATTCTGCATCCCAGCATCTCCCAACACAGTGATAGATAAACGGGTAGAAGATGCGACCGGGCAGTCACAATAGAACAGAAGCTTATCCCCAATAAATATGGAAAGATGTTCAACTTCACTACCTAACAAAGAAATTCAAGTTATAAATCTATTTCTTTTTTGCTCATCTCATTGGTAGAAAGTTTTAAGAATGCACAAAATTTGCTGCTAAGGATGTAAGGAAAAGGCTGTTTTCGTCTGTTGCTGCTGATGGGGATGGAAATTGGTGCGAACCTTCTGCAGGGTAATTTGGCAATTTGTGTATCAACAGCCTTAAAATGTTCATACACTTTGAGCCAGTAGTTTTGCTTTTAGCATCTTATCCTAAGGTGAAAGTCAAATTTATGTACAAGACTTATGTTCAAGAATATTCATCTCAGCCAGTAGTGTAATAGAAAAAATATTAGAAGCTACCTAAAAATCCCACAATACGGGGTTGGTTAAATAACGGATGGCCCAACTTAAGAATGGAAAATAAAGACGCAGACGTAGAAAATGGACTTGAGGACACGGGGAAGGGGAAGGGGAAGCTGGGACGAAGTGAGAGAGTGGCATGGACTTATATATACTACCAAATGTAAAATAGCTAGCTAGTGGGAAGCAGCCGCGTAGCACAGGGAAATCAGCTCGGTGCTTTGTGACCACCTAGAGGGGTGGGATAGGGAGGGTGGGAGGGAGACGCAAGAGGGAGGAGATATGGGGATATATGTGTATGTAGAGCTGATTCACTTTGTTATAAAGCAGAAACTAACACACCATTGTAAAGCAATTATACTCCAATAAAGATGTTTTTTTTTAAAAAAGGATGGAAAACAGTTCATTCATTAAAAATGATTTTCTCCAAGAATATTTAATGGTGGGAAGATGTAGTGTAAAAGCAGGGTACAAAATACTAGACGGAGTATTTCATTTTGTTAAAATTTAATAATACAAGTGTAGAAAACGTGATTAAGAGAACAGTACTGATTTGACTACGGGACATTTTTTTTTCTTTAAATTTTTCTGTATTTGGTGTTATAAAGCATCATATATCCTCTCTGAGTCTCAGTTTATGTTTTGTGAAGTGGGACTCATCACATCTACACTGCAGTGCGCTCGGGCAGAGCAGCACAATATTTGAAAGTGCCCTTGACAGTGACCAGCCCATTGTAATACTCCAGGAATGGTTATAATATCATTGCCAATGACACACCCATAGTCCGGATATTATCCGTAACGATTACGAAGGTTGTTTATCTCCCTGCACTTTTACTAAGACAAAAAAAGGATTAATTGAAGACTGTTAAGTCATTTTTACTGAGGTTCGTTGTTTTTTTTTTTTTTTTTTCAAAATACTAATTGTAGGGCTTCCCTGGTGGCGCAGTGGTTGAGAATCTGCCTGCTAATGCACGGGACATGGGTTCGAGCCCTCCTCTGGGAAGATCCCACATGCCGTGGAGCAACTGGGCCCGTGAGCCACAACTACTGAGCCTGCGCGTCTGGAGCCTGTGCTCCGCAACAAGAGAGGCCGCGATAGTGAACGGCCCGCGCACCACAATGAAGAGTGGCCCCCGCTCCCCACAACTGGAGAAATCCCTCACACAGAAACGAAGACTCAACACAGCTAAAAATAAATCAATAAATCAATAAATTTATTAAAAAGAAAAATACTAATTGTAAAGTCTGCAGTGGGTATATAGGTGTTCAACTTTTTTCCAGATTTTACGTTTCTGGTTTTGTTTTTAAATTTTTTATTTATTATTTATTTATTACTTTTATTTTTGGCTGTGTTGGGTCTTCGTTTCTGCGCGAGGGCTTTCTCCAGTTGCGGCAAGTGGGGGCCACTCTTCTTCGCGGCGCGCGGGACTCTCACTATCGCGGCCTGTCTTGTTGCGGAGCAGAGGATCTAGACGCTCAGGCTCAGTATTTGTCGCTCACGGGCCCAGTTGCTCCGCGGCATGTGGGATCTTCCCAGACCAGGGCTCAAACCCGTGTCCCCTGCATTGGCAGGCGGATTCTCAACCACTGCACCACCAGGGAAGCCCCCCAACCCCGATAGTTTTAAAACCAGCCTCAGTCATGCTTGCTTCAAGACTTATCCTGGCATCATGGACCACTGGATACTTTGGCTAGGTGTTAAACTCTCTTGTCCTGTGCCCGAGTCCCATTGTGGTGACTTAGTTGCCATCTAGGGCACTCTTGGCATGAGTCCTAGACATGAATCCAGCTCAATGGATTGGGCCCTGCTCCCTGCTGGCTGACTGTCCTAATGCCCAGTGCCTCCTTTCTGCTTGGACTTCTGAGGGCCGCAGCCCCAGGACCCTCACTCTGTGTTCCCGGCTCTATTCAATGCCAACGGTATGTCTTTTGCTTGCTGTATGTCCCCTGCCCCAGTACCTCCTACTGGCTTTGACCTTCCTGTTTCAGGTCCTCTTATTGCGACCCTTTGTGTATAAGCCAGATCTGTTTGCCCTTCCTTCAAGGGGAGCTATATCCCTGGTGTTTCCCTAGATGCTTATGATGAGACCCCTGCCAGAACTACACCAATCAGACCCTCCATGTACACGCTTGGGTCTGAACCCTTTCAGCGAGAGCAGGTTGGAGACCCATATATACATAAATATACAATGTGTACAAATCAAGTATTTTAAAGATTGTAAAGAATTCTTGTGAACGTATTAGTTTAGCGAAGTCAAGCAGGATCATCATATGATGGCCTAATCAAGCACATGTATATAACATTTCCTATTTTTATATGATACCATTTTAATAGATGTGCCCATCTTTTCAAAGTTCTAATCTGTGGCAGTGGGCAGTAGGTGGACGGGGTGGGTCACAGCAGGAAGAGGCATTCGCTGCCTTAGGCAGTTAAACCATTGCTCTCTCTTCAGAATGGCTCAGCCAGCAGGATTCTGTGGGGTCTACCTCCTGGCACCGGGCTCCAATCGCCGGATTTTCGGTCTGGGGCAACCCAGATCTTTGTGCGAGTTTTCCGGAGAGTGCTTTCTCTTGGGAGCACGTCTGGGGACTGTCTTCTCTGCTTCCACCTTTGCTGGCGTGGCCAAAGGAACTGTTGCTGCAAAGAAAATCAGAACTGATCAGTCACTTCTGCTGTACACAGTCTCCTGCCAGAATTTCCCTCTCTCATATTTCTCCCAGTTTCTGGCTGAAGACCTTTAATCTACTTGACATCCAGAACACAGCCTTGGCCCACCACGTCCATGAGTCTCTAGAGAAGGGACACTGGCTGCAAAAGCAATTCCTAGAGCCTACGGCTGCAGCACATGAGGAAGTCTCTTCACCGTTTCCAGGGAAAACAGTAGAACCCGAAAGTCATTGCAATCATGAGCCTCTCCATCTCTCCTTTCCACAAAACAGAAAACATTTCTTGCAGTCTGTCACTTCTGAGTCTTTAATGGAAATGTCTTTCAAGTTTCGGAAAAAAGTAGTCTAATATAAATTGGTTAAGAACCCCTCCCACCTTGGCAACCCCTCTTGGGCCCCATTTATACTGCCTGTTTCAACCACACTGAACTCTAGCCCTGTGATACTTTTATGTAGATTAGAACAAGGCCAAATGCTGAGGCGGAGGGATCAGGAGACTGAGAACCGTATTCTGGGCACCAAGTCTAGGCTCACATCAACCCATCCTCCTGGGACACCATCTCCTCAGCCCTCCAGTCTCATTAGCACTTCAACACCCCTCTTGGTTCTTCCGGTCTTCCCATCAATATGGCACCACCCTCTCCGCTAGGAGTAAAAATCATTATAATCCTCTCTCCACCATGAAAGGATGAGATAAAGGCTCAGCAGCAGCCCCCGTGAAACACATGGTCAACACTGTGAAGAGGTGTTACTAAGGCGATTTGGTCCGACTCAGAGAAGGTAAGAGACAACTCTGCCCTTAGCCTGATCAGGCCCACAGGAAGGAGGCACACTGGGGACAGCCTTTGAGAGTGTGGCAATGCGAGAGAACCTTCTTTAGGAGGGGACTCCCTGTTGCCGACCTTGAAAAAGCAAGGATGGGACATTTGTTACTGGGGCTGTTACAGAGGGGATGTGCCCAGAGGTTAGGCCACCCTGCTTGAGAATCAAAGCACCTTCTAGTCCGAAATGGCTTGAATGCTCCAATCGCCGGATTTTGGGTCTGGGGCAACCCAGATCTTTGTGCGACATTTCCGGAGAGTACTTTCTCTTGGGAGCACGTCTGGGGACTGGCTTCTCTGCTTCCACCTTTGCTGGCGTGGCCAAAGGAACATCCCCGTAGGCCCGGTAGCCACCAACCAGGCAGTATGTCTCCCCATGCCAGCCCAACTGCGTTTCTCCACACCCTCGGTAGAGGACATGGTAGTGACCAGGGGTAGGGGGAGAAACGGGAGCCACTGCTGCTGCAAAGAAAATCAGAACTGATCAGTCACTTCTGCTGTATACAGCCTCCTGACAGAATTTCCCACTCTCACGTCTCTCCCACTATCTGGCTGAAGACCTTTAATCTACTTGACATCCAAAACACAGCTTTGGCCCATCACCTCTATGATTCCCTAGAGAAGGGACACTGGCTGCAAAAGCAATTCCTAGAGCCTACGGCTGCAGCACATGAGGAAGTCTCTTCACCGTTTCCAGGGAAAACAGTAGAACCCGAAATTCATTGCAATCATGAGCCTCTCCATCTCTCCCTTCCACACCAGAGAAAACATTTCTTGCAGTCTGTCACTTCTGAGGCTTTAATGGAAATGTCTTTCAAGTTTTGGAAAAAAATAATCTAATATACATTGATTAAGGACCCCTCCCACCTTGGCAGCCCCTCTTGGGCCCCATTTATACTGCCTGTTTCAACCACACTGAACTCTAGCCCTCTGATACTTTTATGTAGATTAGAACAAGGCCAAATACTGAGGCAGAGTGATCAGGAGACTGAGACCCGTGTTCTTGGTACCAAGTCTAGGCTCACATCAACCCAGCCTCCTGGGACACCATCTCCTCAGCCCTCCAGTCTCATTAGCACTTCAACACCCCTCTTGGTTCTTCCGGTCTTCCCATCAATATGGCACCACCCTCTCCCCTAGTACTCAGCAGCTCAGGGTGGGATGTGTCTGAGGGCACCGATGTAGATGTCTACATGACAGCACAGAGGTGCCTGGGTTTGAAGGTGTGTTTCAAGAGTGGCCCTCTTCCTCAAACTGCTCTATTTACCATTTGCCAACAAAAATGCACTTGTCTTTTGCTAAGAGGCCAATCAGGAAACGGTCTGAATGGAAGCATCCTGTAGCCCAAAGGGGAAGCTAGATTTATAAAGATCAGGATCATCCTGCACACTTGTCCAGGGATGACCTTTCACTTGTCCTCAACAGTGAGCACTGTGGGTCCCTGAAGATGTCCCAGGTCATTGGTATTACTTACAGCTGGGAACGCGCTCAGGTATACGTAGTGGGCAAGCCCCACAGGAACATGAGGCAGCCAGGTGAGGTGGTGTGTACACCATGGCTCCTCTAGAGATGCCCGGTCTCGGTGTTTCTGCCGCACTGCCCACCAACGGAACAGAGCTCAGGTTCGAGTAAAGATAGAGGATCCGGTCACACATTCTCCCTCAGACAACCAAAGAGGTTGGAGGACTTCTGCTGGAGAACTGTCAGGGAAGTTTGTCTGAGGGCAGCACGTGGCAGTTACGCTGCTATGGAAACTGTGAGAAGGCCTGTGAGGTCATCACTACCCAGTGAGGTCATAATAAGGAACCTGTGACTTGGGGGTCAGGCTTCAGGAGGAGGGGCAGTTTTGTGGAGGAGAGCAGGGGGAGGGCAGAGGTACTCTGCCTGGCCCCTCACACCTGGGCCTCCCCACCCATGCCCTAGTCTAGCAGACATCCCAGGTGGGGCGTGCCGGTGGGATGGCACAGCCCTAGGGGCCCCAGGAAGGCAAAGGAGACCCACATTCTGAGATTGGCTTGAGAGGCAAGATTAACGTAAGAGAGAGCTAGGTTGTATGGCACTGACCCTAAGAGGCAGAGATTTGTGTGGACTGGGGAATCAGGGAAGGCTCCTTGGCAGTGGGCCTGAAGGACAAGTGAGATTTGGACCCATGGGGAAGAGAGGGAAGACATTCCAGTTTGGAAGAATAAAAGCAAAGACACATTCTCCTCGCCCTTGTCCTGCCCCAAATATAAATTCATAGAACCCTCACATTTTCACAACTGAGGACTGAAGAAAAGCAAGAGGTGAAGGGGCCTACCCAGTGTTACACAGGTAGTGGAGAGGTGTTCTGCTCAATGGTTAGGTTCATGTTGGGGCTCCGGATTTACAGCTGATAGGAATGTGAGGACAAGCTCATGCCATTTCAAACATTTCCAAGTGATACTGAGAGAGACGTTAAAGGTGCAAAATGAGGTTGCTGAATGACCTCACAAAGTGGGAATGGTGGGCCCATTTTCATATGAAATTCAAAACAAGTTCATGACCAAAGGACATAATACAAAATGACAACATAATCATTGCACTCCCCTCTCCCCTAGAAGTAAAAATCAGTATAATCCTCCCTCTCTCCACCATGAAAGGATGAGGTAAAGGCTCAGCAGCAGCCCCCGTGAAACACATGGTCACCACTGTGAAGAGGTGTTACTAAGACGATTTGGTCCGACTCAGAGAAGGAAAGAGACAACTCTGCCCTTAGCCTGATCAGGCCCACAGGAAGGAAGCACACTGGGGGCAGCCTTTGAGAGTGTGGCAATGCGAGAGAACCTTCTTTAGGAGGGGACTCCCTGTTGCCGACCTTGAAAAAGCAAGGATGGGACATTCGTTTACTGGGGCTGTTGCAGAGGGGATGTGCCCAGGAGGTAGAGACTGCTTCGACTACTATTTTAGAGGTTGGGCCCCCCTGGTTGAGAACCACAGCACCTTGTATTCCTAAACTGCTTGAATGAGCGGGTGCACGTTAGGACAGACGAAGTCAGGCCTCATTGGAGCCGACTGCCTTTGGGAGTGGTAGAAGGTAAAATGGGAAGGGGAATGCTCTGGAGGAGGTTTGTCATGGCAGCTGGGACAGCACGAGACCATCCAGATTCTCCAAGGCTCCAGAGATGACTTGGCTGGGAGCATCCCTCTGATGTGGTGCGGGGACTCCTACCTTAACAGGACCTGGCTGGGCATCTGCGGGAGGCAGAATAAATGGTTTCTTAACTTAAGAGAGCGAGAGACTCACCTGGGGGGTTGCACAAAACCACTTCAAAACACTTGTACCTGGATTCTTGAGCCAACCCTCAGAAAACTTATCTAGATCTGGAGTAGGGCTCTGGAAGCTGCACTTTTAATAAGCTTCCTGGGCAGTCCCACCACAGTGGTCCATGGAGAGACTGACCAAATTACTGTGGATTCTCCGTTGCTTTTGGGAGTCAAAGTGGGCAATGTGAAAAACTGCAGCAGGCATACGTATATACAGGGAATATTCAAGGCAAACAGAGGGGTAGAGTTATTCTATGCATGAATCAGATTTGAGAAAAGCTAGCCTGGTGGTTAAAGAACACAACCCTTGGGAGAGACAGACAGACCAGATTCTGTCCTACTTACTTGTGTGATTTTGACCAAGTTCTTTTATCCTTCTGACTGTTTCTTCATATGGAAAAGAGCTATGGCTGTACATTTAGCACAATATTCTCTTTTGGCAAAGGCTGCTCTGGGTCCATTTGTGTTCTCTGCAACTTAATCTTTTCCGGTGTGCAAGCATTTTTAAATTGTTTGGTGAAGTATTACATTTGACTTTCAACTGTTCATTACTTTGGGAAAAGCTTATATAATGCTGCAGAGACTAGAACCTATGCAGAGATAGTGAGAGGATGTGATAAGCTTATTCTGCTGGTTTATCAAAAAGTTTAACCTTTTCTCCTCTTCCTCCGCCTGCCACCAAGAGATGAGAAAGAAGGCAGAGCCTGGAAATGCACACCAAGCAATACTTCTGTGGCAGTTTGCCTTTTATTCCTCTGCCAGTACTTCCCAGAGAGATTTCACCAAAAGTGCCTAAGCTTGCCATGGCCATTGTTGTGAAGAACATTTCTCTCTATTGCTAGTCACATCCCCTTTTCCTTCTCCTGGGCGCTTAATGGATGTTTGGGGGCAGGAAATAAAATTTAAACTAAAACATCAAAAAAAAAAAAAGAAGAAAGATGAGCTCAAGTAGGCGTTATTGTGGTCCAGATAAGGTTTGGTTTATTCATTCCCTCGATTTGCATTTATCCGCCTTAGTGCCAGGCATGGGGGGAGAGAGAGAAATGTCTTCAAAGAGTCTGTGGTTGTATGGGGGAGGGCGCTGTGGAAATCTGTCATTTAGAAACAGCATGGAAGTGCTAGGGAAAAATTGTTTTGTTCATTTCTCTCTCACTCATCCGTTCACCCAGAGCAACTACAAAGGGTTTCACGCGGAGGAACTGGATGCCCTGAACTTGACATTCTCGTGGGGGAAACAACAATGTAAAGCACCAGCAGTGGTAAGTCACCAGTAGTGATTTCAAGCCAGAAGGAACCACTCACCAATGGAGAGAGGCACAGGGTGAGCAGTGACTTGCAGAAAGGAGGGGTTATTTATTCATTGCAACTGCTGAGTTCAAGTTCATCTGGGTGGTTGTGTGGTTCGTGCTTACTGCATCTGTTTTTGGAACGTGGCTCCACCCTCCAAGAAGGGTGAGGATGATCACCCTTCTTTCCTCCTGCTGTGCCCCGGGGTCACCCAGCGAGTGTCTGCAGGGATGATCTGCTCTGTACTGGCTTTTCAGTCCCACTCCCGGGAGAAGAGAGAGGAAGCTGTGTCTCCACCACAGCTTGGCCTGATTCAGTCACTGGGTGAAAAGGTGGGAAGAAGGTCAAGTTCATGAGAACTGATACACTGCAGAGTCATTTAGTCCTGAAGTACCAGTTCTGGTTGCTGGTGAGTTGCTAAATCCAGGGACCTGAATGTAATTCCTCCAGAGCCACTGAGACATCACTTCTAGGCCCATGGCAGGCTGTAGGGGTGCTGACTTTTCTCAGTGCTATGGAGCAGCCATCTTCTACTGAGAGAGGACTCTGTGTCAGCAGGAGCAGAACCGCACCAGGCACCGAAGAAGATTCTGCATCCCAGCATCTCCCAACACAGTGATAGATAAACGGGTAGAAGATGCGACCGGGCAGTCACAATAGAACAGAAGCTTATCCCCAATAAATATGGAAAGATGTTCAACTTCACTACCTAACAAAGAAATTCAAGTTATAAATCTATTTCTTTTTTGCTCATCTCATTGGTAGAAAGTTTTAAGAATGCACAAAATTTGCTGCTAAGGATGTAAGGAAAAGGCTGTTTTCGTCTGTTGCTGCTGATGGGGATGGAAATTGGTGCGACCCTTCTGCAGGGTAATTTGGCAATTTGTGTATCAACAGCCTTAAAATGTTCATACACTTTGAGCCAGTAGTTTTGCTTTTAGCATCTTATCCTAAGGTGAAAGTCAAATTTATGTACAAGACTTATGTTCAAGAATATTCATCTCAGCCAGTAGTGTAATAGAAAAAATATTAGAAGCTACCTAAAAATCCCACAATACGGGGTTGGTTAAATAACGGATGGCCCAACTTAAGAATGGAAAATAAAGACGCAGACGTAGAAAATGGACTTGAGGACACGGGGAAGGGGAAGGGGAAGCTGGGACGAAGTGAGAGAGTGGCATGGACTTATATATACTACCAAATGTAAAATAGCTAGCTAGTGGGAAGCAGCCGCGTAGCACAGGGAAATCAGCTCGGTGCTTTGTGACCACCTAGAGGGGTGGGATAGGGAGGGTGGGAGGGAGACGCAAGAGGGAGGAGATATGGGGATATATGTGTATGTAGAGCTGATTCACTTTGTTATAAAGCAGAAACTAACACACCATTGTAAAGCAATTATACTCCAATAAAGATGTTTTTTTTAAAAAAGGATGGAAAACAGTTCATTCATTAAAAATGATTTTCTCCAAGAATATTTAATGGTGGGAAGATGTAGTGTAAAAGCAGGGTACAAAATACTAGACGGAGTATTTCATTTTGTTAAAATTTAATAATACAAGTGTAGAAAACGTGATTAAGAGAACAGTACTGATTTGACTACGGGACATTTTTTTTTCTTTAAATTTTTCTGTATTTGGTGTTATAAAGCATCATATATCCTCTCTGAGTCTCAGTTTATGTTTTGTGAAGTGGGACTCATCACATCTACACTGCAGTGCGCTCGGGCAGAGCAGCACAATATTTGAAAGTGCCCTTGACAGTGACCAGCCCATTGTAATACTCCAGGAATGGTTATAATATCATTGCCAATGACACACCCATAGTCCGGATATTATCCGTAACGATTACGAAGGTTGTTTATCTCCCTGCACTTTTACTAAGACAAAAAAAGGATTAATTGAAGACTCTTAAGTCATTTTTACTGAGGTTCGTTGTTTTTTTTTTTTTTTTTTCAAAATACTAATTGTAGGGCTTCCCTGGTGGCGCAGTGGTTGAGAATCTGCCTGCTAATGCACGGGACATGGGTTCGAGCCCTCCTCTGGGAAGATCCCACATGCCGTGGAGCAACTGGGCCCGTGAGCCACAACTACTGAGCCTGCGCGTCTGGAGCCTGTGCTCCGCAACAAGAGAGGCCGCGATAGTGAACGGCCCGCGCACCGCAATGAAGAGTGGCCCCCGCTCCCCACAACTGGAGAAATCCCTCACACAGAAACGAAGACTCAACACAGCTAAAAATAAATCAATAAATCAATAAATTTATTAAAAAGAAAAATACTAATTGTAAAGTCTGCAGTGGGTATATAGGTGTTCAACTTTTTTCCAGATTTTACGTTTCTGGTTTTGTTTTTAAATTTTTTATTTATTATTTATTTATTACTTTTATTTTTGGCTGTGTTGGGTCTTCGTTTCTGCGCGAGGGCTTTCTCCAGTTGCGGCAAGTGGGGGCCACTGTTCTTCGCGGCGCGCGGGACTCTCACTATCGCGGCCTGTCTTGTTGCGGAGCAGAGGCTCTAGACGCTCAGGCTCAGTATTTGTCGCTCACGGGCCCAGTTGCTCCGCGGCATGTGGGATCTTCCCAGACCAGGGCTCAAACCCGTGTCCCCTGCATTGGCAGGCGGATTCTCAACCACTGCACCACCAGGGAAGCCCCCCAACCCCGATAGTTTTAAAACCAGCCTCAGTCATGCTTGCTTCAAGACTTATCCTGGCATCATGGACCACTGGATACTTTGGCTAGGTGTTAAACTCTCTTGTCCTGTGCCCGAGTCCCATTGTGGTGACTTAGTTGCCATCTAGGGCACTCTTGGCATGAGTCCTAGACATGAATCCAGCTCAATGGATTGGGCCCTGCTCCCTGCTGGCTGACTGTCCTAATGCCCAGTGCCTCCTTTCTGCTTGGACTTCTGAGGGCCGCAGCCCCAGGACCCTCACTCTGTGTTCCCGGCTCTATTCAATGCCAACGGTATGTCTTTTACTTGCTGTATGTCACCTGCCCCAGTACCTCCTACTGGCTTTGACCTTCCTGTTTCAGGTCCTCTTATTGCGACCCTTTGTGTATAAGCCAGATCTGTTTGCCCTTCCTTCAAGGGGAGCTATATCCCTGGTGTTTCCCTAGATGCTTATGATGAGACCCCTGCCAGAACTACACCAATCAGACCCTCCATGTACACGCTTGGGTCTGAACCCTTTCAGCGAGAGCAGGTTGGAGACCCATATATACATAAATATACAATGTGTACAAATCAAGTATTTTAAAGATTGTAAAGAATTCTTGTGAACGTATTAGTTTAGCGAAGTCAAGCAGGATCATCATATGATGGCCTAATCAAGCACATGTATATAACATTTCCTATTTTTATATGATACCATTTTAATAGATGTGCCCATCTTTTCAAAGTTCTAATCTGTGGCAGTGGGCAGTAGGTGGACGGGGTGGGTCACAGCAGGAAGAGGCATTCGCTGCCTTAGGCAGTTAAACCATTGCTCTCTCTTCAGAATGGCTCAGCCAGCAGGATTCTGTGGGGTCTACCTCCTGGCACCGGGCTCCAATCGACGGATTTTGGGTCTGGGGCAACCCAGATCTTTGTGCGAGTTTTCCGGAGAGTGCTTTCTCATGGGAGCACGTCTGGGGACTGGCTTCTCTGCTTCCACCTTTGCTGGCGTGGCCAAAGGAACTGCTGCTGCAAAGAAAATCAGAACTGATCAGTCACTTCTGCTGTACACAGTCTCCTGCCAGAATTTCCCTCTCTCATATTTCTCCCAGTTTCTGGCTGAAGACATTTAATCTACTTGACATCCAGAACACAGCCTTGGCCCACCACCTCCATGAGTCTCTAGAGAAGGGACACTGGCTGCAAAAGCAATTCCTAGAGCCTACGGCTGCAGCACATGAGGAAGTCTCTTCACCGTTTCCAGGGAAAACAGTAGAACCCGAAAGTCATTGCAATCATGAGCCTCTCCATCTCTCCTTTCCACAAAACAGAAAACATTTCTTGCAGTCTGTCACTTCTGAGTCTTTAATGGAAATGTCTTTCAAGTTTCGGAAAAAAGTAGTCTAATATAAATTGGTTAAGAACCCCTCCCACCTTGGCAACCCCTCTTGGGCCCCATTTATACTGCCTGTTCCAACCACACTGAACTCTAGCCCTGTGATACTTTTATGTAGATTAGAACAAGGCCAAATGCTGAGGCGGAGGGATCAGGAGACTGAGAACCGTATTCTGGGCACCAAGTTTAGGCTCACATCAACCCATCCTCCTGGGACACCATCTCCTCAGCCCTCCAGTCTCATTAGCACTTCAACACCCCTCTTGGTTCTTCCGGTCTTCCCATCAATATGGCACCACCCTCTCCGCCAGGAGTAAAAATCATTATAATCCTCTCTCCACCATGAAAGGATGAGATAAAGGCTCAGCAGCAGCCCCCGTGAAACACATGGTCAACACTGTGAAGAGGTGTTACTAAGGCGATTTGGTCCGACTCAGAGAAGGTAAGAGACAACTCTGCCCTTAGCCTGATCAGGCCCACAGGAAGGAAGCACACTGGGGACAGCCTTTGAGAGTGTGGCAATGCGAGAGAACCTTCTTTAGGAGGGGACTCCCTGTTGCCGACCTTGAAAAAGCAAGGATGGGACATTTGTTACTGGGGCTGTTACAGAGGGGATGTGCCCAGAGGTTAGGCCACCCTGCTTGAGAATCAAAGCACCTTCTAGTCCGAAATGGCTTGAATGCTCCAATCGCCGGATTTTGGGTCTGGGGCAACCCAGATCTTTGTGCGACATTTCCGGAGAGTGCTTTCTCTTGGGAGCACGTCTGGGGACTGGCTTCTCTGCTTCCACCTTTGCTGGCGTGGCCAAAAGAACATCCCCGTAGGCCCGGTAGCCACCAACCAGGCAGTATGTCTCCCCATACCAGCCCAACTGCGTTTCTCCACACCCTCGGTAGAGGACATGGTAGTGACCAGGGGTAGGGGGAGAAACGGGAGCCACTGCTGCTGCAAAGAAAATCAGAACTGATCAGTCACTTCTGCTGTACACAGCCTCCTGCCAGAATTTCCCTCTCTCACGTCTCTCCCACTTTCTGGCTGAAGACCTTTAATCTACTTGACATCCAAAACACAGCTTTTGCCCATCACCTCTATGAGTCCCTAGAGAAGGGACACTGGCTGCAAAAGCAATTCCTAGAGCCTACGGCTGCAGCACATGAGGAAGTCTCTTCACCGTTTCCAGGGAAAACAGTAGAACCCGAAAGTCATTGCAATCATGAGCCTCTCCATCTCTCCCTTCCACACCAGAGAAAACATTTCTTGCAGTCTGTCACTTCTGAGGCTTTAATGGAAATGTCTTTCAAGTTTTGGGAAAAACTAATCTAATATAAATTGGTTAAGGACCCCTCCCACCCTGGCAGCCCCTCTTGGGCCCCATTTATACTGCCTGTTTCAACCACACTGAACTCTAGCCCTCTGATACTTTTATGTAGATTAGAACACGGCCAAATACTGAGGCAGAGTGATCAGGAGACTGAGACCCGCGTTCTTGGTACCAAGTCTAGGCTCACATCAACCCAGCCTCCTGGGACACCATCTCCTCAGCCCTCCAGTCTCATTAGCACTTCAACACCCCTCTTGGTTCTTCCGGTCTTCCCATCAATATGGCACCACCCTCTCCCCTAGTACTCAGCAGCTCAGGATGGGATGTGTCTGAGGGCACCGATGTAGATGTCTACATGACAGCACAGAGGTGCCTGGGTTTGAAGGTGTGTTTCAAGTGTGGCCCTCTTCCTCAAACTGCTCCATTTACCATTTGCCAACAAAAATGCACTTGTCTTTTGCTAAGAGGCCAATCAGGAAAGGGTCTGAATGGAAGCATCCTGTAGCCCAAAGGGGAAGCTAGATTTATAAAGATCAGGACCATCCTGCACACTTGTCCAAGGATGACCTTTCACTTGTCCTCAACAGTGAGCACTGTGGGTCCCTGAAGATGTCCCAGGTCATTGGTATTACTTACAGCTGGGAACGCGCTCAGGTATACGTAGTGGGCAAGCCCCACAGGAACATGAGGCAGCCAGGTGAGGTGGTGTGTACACCATGGCTCCTCTAGAGATGCCCGGTCTCGGTGTTTCTGCCGCACTGCCCACCCACGGAACAGAGCTCAGGTTCGAGTAAAGATAGAGGATCCGGTCACACATTCTCCCTCAGACAACCAAAGAGGTTGGAGGACTTCTGGTGGAGAACTGTCAGGGAAGTTTGTCTGAGGGCAGCACGTGGCAGTTACGCTGCTATGGAAACTGTGAGAAGGCCTGTGAGGTCATCACTACCCAGTGAGGTCATAATAATGAACCTGTGACTTGGGGGTCAGGCTTCACGAGGAGGGGCAATTTTGTGGAGGAGAGCAGGGGGAGGGCAGAGGTACTCTGCCTGGCCCCTCACACCTGGGCCTCCCCACCCATCCCCTAGTCTAGCAGACATCCCAGGTGGGGCGTGCCGGTGGGCTGGCACAGCCCTAGGGGCCCCAGGAAGGCAAAGGAGACCCACATTCTGAGATTGGCTTGAGAGGCAAGATTAACGTAAGAGAGAGCTAGGTTGTATGGCACTGACCCTAAGAGGCAGAGATTTGTGTGGACTGGGGAATCAGGGAAGGCTCCTTGGCAGTGGGCCTGAAGGACAAGTGAGATTTGGACCCATGGGGAAGAGAGGGAAGACATTCCAGTTTGGAAGAATAAAAGCAAAGACACATTCTCCTCGCCCTTGTCCTGCCCCAAATATAAATTCATAGAACCCTCACATTTTCACAACTGAGGACTGAAGAAAAGCAAGAGGTGAAGGGGCCTACCCAGTGTTACACAGGTAGTGGAGAGGTGTTCTGCTCAATGGTTAGGTTCATGTTGGGGCTCCGGATTTACAGCTGATAGGAATGTGAGGACAAGCTCATGCCATTTCAAACATTTCCAAGTGATACTGAGAGAGACGTTAAAGGTGCAAAATGAGGTTGCTGAATGACCTCACAAAGTGGGAATCGTGGGCCCATTTTCATATGAAATTCAAAACAAGTTCATGACCAAAGGACATAATACAAAATGACAACATAATCATTGCACTCCCCTCTCCCCTAGAAGTAAAAATCAGTATAATCCTCCCTCTCTCCACCATGAAAGGATGAGGTAAAGGCTCAGCAGCAGCCCCCGTGAAACACATGGTCACCACTGTGAAGAGGTGTTACTAAGACGATTTGGTCCGACTCAGAGAAGGAAAGAGACAACTCTGCCCTTAGCCTGATCAGGCCCACAGGAAGGAAGCACACTGGGGGCAGCCTTTGAGAGTGTGGCAATGCGAGAGAACCTTCTTTAGGAGGGGACTCCCTGTTGCCGACCTTGAAAAAGCAAGGATGGGACATTCGTTTACTGGGGCTGTTGCAGAGGGGATGTGCCCAGGAGGTAGAGACTGCTTGGACTACTATTTTAGAGGTTGGGCCCCCCTGGTTGAGAACCACAGCACCTTGTATTCCTAAACTGCTTGAATGAGCGGGTGCACGTTAGGACAGACGAAGTCAGGCCTCATTGGAGCCGACTGCCTTTGGGAGTGGTAGAAGGTAAAATGGGAAGGGGAATGCTCTGGAGGAGGTTTGTCATGGCAGGTGGGCCAGCACGAGACCATCCAGATTCTCCAAGGCTCCAGAGATGACTTGACTGGGAGCATCCCTCTGATGTGGTACGGGGACTCCTACCTTAACAGGACCTGGCTGGGCATCTGCGGGAGGCAGAATAAATGGTTTATTAACTTTAGAGAGCGAGAGACTCACCTGGGGGGTTGCACAAAACCACTTCAAAAGACTTGTACCTGGATTCTTGAGCCAACCCTCAGAAAACTTATCTAGATCTGGAGTAGGGCTCTGGAAGCTGCACTTTTAATAAGCTTCCTGGGCAGTCCCACCACAGTGGTCCATGGAGAGACTGACCAAATTACTGTGGATTCTCCGTTGCTTTTGGGAGTCAAAGTGGGCAATGTGAAAAACTGCAGCAGGCATACGTATATACAGGGAATATTCAAGGCAAACAGAGGGGTAGAGTTATTCTATGCATGAATCAGATTTGAGAAAAGCTAGCCTGGTGGTTAAAGAACACAACCCTTGGGAGAGACAGACAGACCAGATTCTGTCCTACTTACTTGTGTGATTTTGACCAAGTTCTTTTATCCTTCTGACTGTTTCTTCATATGGAAAAGAGCTATGGCTGTACATTTAGCACAATATTCTCTTTTGGCAAAGGCTGCTCTGGGTCCATTTGTGTTCTCTGCAACTTAATCTTTTCCGGTGTGCAAGCATTTTTAAATTGTTTGGTGAAGTATTACATTTGACTTTCAACTGTTCATTAATTTGGGCAAAGCTTATATAATGCTGCAGAGACTAGAACCTATGCAGAGATAGTGAGAGGATGTGATAAGCTTATTCTGCTGGTTTATCAAAAAGTTTAACCTTTTCTCCTCTTCCTCCGCCTGCCAACAAGAGATGAGAAAGAAGGCAGAGCCTGGAAATGCACACCAAGCAATACTTCTGTGGCAGTTTGCCTTTTATTCCTCTGCCAGTACTTCCCAGAGAGATTTCACCAAAAGTGCCTAAGCTTGCCATGGCCATTGTTGTGAAGAACATTTCTCTCTATTGCTAGTCACATCCCCTTTTCCTTCTCCTGGGCGCTTAATGGATGTTTGGGGGCAGGAAATAAAATTTAAACTAAAACATCAAAAAAAAAAAAAGAAGAGAGATGAGCTCAAGTAGGCGTTATTGTGGTCCAGATAAGGTTTGGTTCATTCATTCCCTCGATTTGCATTTATCCGCCTTAGTGCCAGGCATGGGGGGAGAGAGAGAAATGTCTTCAAAGAGTCTGTGGTTGTATGGGGGAGGGCGCTGTGGAAATCTGTCATTTAGAAACAGCATGGAAGTGCTAGGGAAAAATTGTTTTGTTCATTTCTCTCTCACTCATCCGTTCACCCAGTGCAACTACAAAGGGTTTCACGCGGAGGAACTGGATGCCCTGAACTTGACATTCTCGTGGGGGAAACAACAATGTAAAGCACCAGCAGTGGTAAGTCACCAGTAGTGATTTCAAGCCAGAAGGAACCACTCACCAATGGAGAGAGGCACAGGGTGAGCAGTGACTTGCAGAAAGGAGGGGTTATTTATTCATTGCAACTGCTGAGTTCAAGTTCATCTGGGTGGTTGTGTGGTTCGTGCTTACTGCATCTGTTTTTGGAACGTGGCTCCACCCTCCAAGAAGGGTGAGGATGATCACCCTTCTTTCCTCCTGCTGTGCCCCGGGGTCACCCAGCGAGTGTCTGCAGGGATGATCTGCTCTGTACTGGCTTTTCAGTCCCACTCCCGGGAGAAGAGAGAGGAAGCTGTGTCTCCACCACAGCTTGGCCTGATTCAGTCACTGGGTGAAAAGGTGGGAAGAAGGTCAAGTTCATGAGAACTGATACACTGCAGAGTCATTTAGTCCTGAAGTACCAGTTCTGGTTGCTGGTGAGTTGCTAAATCCAGGGACCTGAATGTAATTCCTCCAGAGCCACTGAGACATCACTTCTAGGCCCATGACAGGCTGTAGGGGTGCTGACTTTTCTCAGTGCTAAGGAGCAGCCATCTTCTACTGAGAGAGGACTCTGTGTCAGCAGGAGCAGAACCGCACCAGGCACCGAAGAAGATTCTGCATCCCAGCATCTCCCAACACAGTGATAGATAAACGGGTAGAAGATGCGACCGGGCAGTCACAATAGAACAGAAGCTTATCCCCAATAAATATGGAAAGATGTTCAACTTCACTACCTAACAAAGAAATTCAAGTTATAAATCTATTTCTTTTTTGCTCATCTCATTGGTAGAAAGTTTTAAGAATGCACAAAATTTGCTGCTAAGGATGTAAGGAAAAGGCTGTTTTCGTCTGTTGCTGCTGATGGGGATGGAAATTGGTGCGAACCTTCTGCAGGGTAATTTGGCAATTTGTGTATCAACAGCCTTAAAATGTTCATACACTTTGAGCCAGTAGTTTTGCTTTTAGCATCTTATCCTAAGGTGAAAGTCAAATTTATGTACAAGACTTATGTTCAAGAATATTCATCTCAGCCAGTAGTGTAATAGAAAAAATATTAGAAGCTACCTAAAAATCCCACAATACGGGGTTGGTTAAATAACGGATGGCCCAACTTAAGAATGGAAAATAAAGACGCAGACGTAGAAAATGGACTTGAGGACACGGGGAAGGGGAAGGGGAAGCTGGGACGAAGTGAGAGAGTGGCATGGACTTATATATACTACCAAATGTAAAATAGCTAGCTAGTGGGAAGCAGCCGCGTAGCACAGGGAAATCAGCTCGGTGCTTTGTGACCACCTAGAGGGGTGGGATAGGGAGGGTGGGAGGGAGACGCAAGAGGGAGGAGATATGGGGATATATGTGTATGTAGAGCTGATTCACTTTGTTATAAAGCAGAAACTAACACACCATTGTAAAGCAATTATACTCCAATAAAGATGTTTTTTTTTAAAAAAGGATGGAAAACAGTTCATTCATTAAAAATGATTTTCTCCAAGAATATTTAATGGTGGGAAGATGTAGTGTAAAAGCAGGGTACAAAATACTAGACGGAGTATTTCATTTTGTTAAAATTTAATAATACAAGTGTAGAAAACGTGATTAAGAGAACAGTACTGATTTGACTACGGGACATTTTTTTTTCTTTAAATTTTTCTGTATTTGGTGTTATAAAGCATCATATATCCTCTCTGAGTCTCAGTTTATGTTTTGTGAAGTGGGACTCATCACATCTACACTGCAGTGCGCTCGGGCAGAGCAGCACAATATTTGAAAGTGCCCTTGACAGTGACCAGCCCATTGTAATACTCCAGGAATGGTTATAATATCATTGCCAATGACACACCCATAGTCCGGATATTATCCGTAACGATTACGAAGGTTGTTTATCTCCCTGCACTTTTACTAAGACAAAAAAAGGATTAATTGAAGACTGTTAAGTCATTTTTACTGAGGTTCGTTGTTTTTTTTTTTTTTTTTTCAAAATACTAATTGTAGGGCTTCCCTGGTGGCGCAGTGGTTGAGAATCTGCCTGCTAATGCACGGGACATGGGTTCGAGCCCTCCTCTGGGAAGATCCCACATGCCGTGGAGCAACTGGGCCCGTGAGCCACAACTACTGAGCCTGCGCGTCTGGAGCCTGTGCTCCGCAACAAGAGAGGCCGCGATAGTGAACGGCCCGCGCACCACAATGAAGAGTGGCCCCCGCTCCCCACAACTGGAGAAATCCCTCACACAGAAACGAAGACTCAACACAGCTAAAAATAAATCAATAAATCAATAAATTTATTAAAAAGAAAAATACTAATTGTAAAGTCTGCAGTGGGTATATAGGTGTTCAACTTTTTTCCAGATTTTACGTTTCTGGTTTTGTTTTTAAATTTTTTATTTATTATTTATTTATTACTTTTATTTTTGGCTGTGTTGGGTCTTCGTTTCTGCGCGAGGGCTTTCTCCAGTTGCGGCAAGTGGGGGCCACTCTTCTTCGCGGCGCGCGGGACTCTCACTATCGCGGCCTGTCTTGTTGCGGAGCAGAGGATCTAGACGCTCAGGCTCAGTATTTGTCGCTCACGGGCCCAGTTGCTCCGCGGCATGTGGGATCTTCCCAGACCAGGGCTCAAACCCGTGTCCCCTGCATTGGCAGGCGGATTCTCAACCACTGCACCACCAGGGAAGCCCCCCAACCCCGATAGTTTTAAAACCAGCCTCAGTCATGCTTGCTTCAAGACTTATCCTGGCATCATGGACCACTGGATACTTTGGCTAGGTGTTAAACTCTCTTGTCCTGTGCCCGAGTCCCATTGTGGTGACTTAGTTGCCATCTAGGGCACTCTTGGCATGAGTCCTAGACATGAATCCAGCTCAATGGATTGGGCCCTGCTCCCTGCTGGCTGACTGTCCTAATGCCCAGTGCCTCCTTTCTGCTTGGACTTCTGAGGGCCGCAGCCCCAGGACCCTCACTCTGTGTTCCCGGCTCTATTCAATGCCAACGGTATGTCTTTTGCTTGCTGTATGTCACCTGCCCCAGTACCTCCTACTGGCTTTGACCTTCCTGTTTCAGGTCCTCTTATTGCGACCCTTTGTGTATAAGCCAGATCTGTTTGCCCTTCCTTCAAGGGGAGCTATATCCCTGGTGTTTCCCTAGATGCTTATGATGAGACCCCTGCCAGAACTACACCAATCAGACCCTCCATGTACACGCTTGGGTCTGAACCCTTTCAGCGAGAGCAGGTTGGAGACCCATATATACATAAATATACAATGTGTACAAATCAAGTATTTTAAAGATTGTAAAGAATTCTTGTGAACGTATTAGTTTAGCGAAGTCAAGCAGGATCATCATATGATGGCCTAATCAAGCACATGTATATAACATTTCCTATTTTTATATGATACCATTTTAATAGATGTGCCCATCTTTTCAAAGTTCTAATCTGTGGCAGTGGGCAGTAGGTGGACGGGGTGGGTCACAGCAGGAAGAGGCATTCGCTGCCTTAGGCAGTTAAACCATTGCTCTCTCTTCAGAATGGCTCAGCCAGCAGGATTCTGTGGGGTCTACCTCCTGGCACCGGGCTCCAATCGCCGGATTTTCGGTCTGGGGCAACCCAGATCTTTGTGCGAGTTTTCCGGAGAGTGCTTTCTCTTGGGAGCACGTCTGGGGACTGTCTTCTCTGCTTCCACCTTTGCTGGCGTGGCCAAAGGAACTGTTGCTGCAAAGAAAATCAGAACTGATCAGTCACTTCTGCTGTACACAGTCTCCTGCCAGAATTTCCCTCTCTCATATTTCTCCCAGTTTCTGGCTGAAGACCTTTAATCTACTTGACATCCAGAACACAGCCTTGGCCCACCACCTCCATGAGTCTCTAGAGAAGGGACACTGGCTGCAAAAGCAATTCCTAGAGCCTACGGCTGCAGCACATGAGGAAGTCTCTTCACCGTTTCCAGGGAAAACAGTAGAACCCGAAAGTCATTGCAATCATGAGCCTCTCCATCTCTCCTTTCCACAAAACAGAAAACATTTCTTGCAGTCTGTCACTTCTGAGTCTTTAATGGAAATGTCTTTCAAGTTTCGGAAAAAAGTAGTCTAATATAAATTGGTTAAGAACCCCTCCCACCTTGGCAACCCCTCTTGGGCCCCATTTATACTGCCTGTTTCAACCACACTGAACTCTAGCCCTGTGATACTTTTATGTAGATTAGAACAAGGCCAAATGCTGAGGCGGAGGGATCAGGAGACTGAGAACCGTATTCTGGGCACCAAGTCTAGGCTCACATCAACCCATCCTCCTGGGACACCATCTCCTCAGCCCTCCAGTCTCATTAGCACTTCAACACCCCTCTTGGTTCTTCCGGTCTTCCCATCAATATGGCACCACCCTCTCCGCTAGGAGTAAAAATCATTATAATCCTCTCTCCACCATGAAAGGATGAGATAAAGGCTCAGCAGCAGCCCCCGTGAAACACATGGTCAACACTGTGAAGAGGTGTTACTAAGGCGATTTGGTCCGACTCAGAGAAGGTAAGAGACAACTCTGCCCTTAGCCTGATCAGGCCCACAGGAAGGAGGCACACTGGGGACAGCCTTTGAGAGTGTGGCAATGCGAGAGAACCTTCTTTAGGAGGGGACTCCCTGTTGCCGACCTTGAAAAAGCAAGGATGGGACATTTGTTACTGGGGCTGTTACAGAGGGGATGTGCCCAGAGGTTAGGCCACCCTGCTTGAGAATCAAAGCACCTTCTAGTCCGAAATGGCTTGAATGCTCCAATCGCCGGATTTTGGGTCTGGGGCAACCCAGATCTTTGTGCGACATTTCCGGAGAGTACTTTCTCTTGGGAGCACGTCTGGGGACTGGCTTCTCTGCTTCCACCTTTGCTGGCGTGGCCAAAGGAACATCCCCGTAGGCCCGGTAGCCACCAACCAGGCAGTATGTCTCCCCATGCCAGCCCAACTGCGTTTCTCCACACCCTCGGTAGAGGACATGGTAGTGACCAGGGGTAGGGGGAGAAACGGGAGCCACTGCTGCTGCAAAGAAAATCAGAACTGATCAGTCACTTCTGCTGTATACAGCCTCCTGACAGAATTTCCCACTCTCACGTCTCTCCCACTATCTGGCTGAAGACCTTTAATCTACTTGACATCCAAAACACAGCTTTGGCCCATCACCTCTATGATTCCCTAGAGAAGGGACACTGGCTGCAAAAGCAATTCCTAGAGCCTACGGCTGCAGCACATGAGGAAGTCTCTTCACCGTTTCCAGGGAAAACAGTAGAACCCGAAATTCATTGCAATCATGAGCCTCTCCATCTCTCCCTTCCACACCAGAGAAAACATTTCTTGCAGTCTGTCACTTCTGAGGCTTTAATGGAAATGTCTTTCAAGTTTTGGAAAAAACTAATCTAATATACATTGATTAAGGACCCCTCCCACCTTGGCAGCCCCTCTTGGGCCCCATTTATACTGCCTGTTTCAACCACACTGAACTCTAGCCCTCTGATACTTTTATGTAGATTAGAACAAGGCCAAATACTGAGGCAGAGTGATCAGGAGACTGAGACCCGTGTTCTTGGTACCAAGTCTAGGCTCACATCAACCCAGCCTCCTGGGACACCATCTCCTCAGCCCTCCAGTCTCATTAGCACTTCAACACCCCTCTTGGTTCTTCCGGTCTTCCCATCAATATGGCACCACCCTCTCCCCTAGTACTCAGCAGCTCAGGGTGGGATGTGTCTGAGGGCACCGATGTAGATGTCTACATGACAGCACAGAGGTGCCTGGGTTTGAAGGTGTGTTTCAAGAGTGGCCCTCTTCCTCAAACTGCTCTATTTACCATTTGCCAACAAAAATGCACTTGTCTTTTGCTAAGAGGCCAATCAGGAAACGGTCTGAATGGAAGCATCCTGTAGCCCAAAGGGGAAGCTAGATTTATAAAGATCAGGATCATCCTGCACACTTGTCCAGGGATGACCTTTCACTTGTCCTCAACAGTGAGCACTGTGGGTCCCTGAAGATGTCCCAGGTCATTGGTATTACTTACAGCTGGGAACGCGCTCAGGTATACGTAGTGGGCAAGCCCCACAGGAACATGAGGCAGCCAGGTGAGGTGGTGTGTACACCATGGCTCCTCTAGAGATGCCCGGTCTCGGTGTTTCTGCCGCACTGCCCACCAACGGAACAGAGCTCAGGTTCGAGTAAAGATAGAGGATCCGGTCACACATTCTCCCTCAGACAACCAAAGAGGTTGGAGGACTTCTGCTGGAGAACTGTCAGGGAAGTTTGTCTGAGGGCAGCACGTGGCAGTTACGCTGCTATGGAAACTGTGAGAAGGCCTGTGAGGTCATCACTACCCAGTGAGGTCATAATAAGGAACCTGTGACTTGGGGGTCAGGCTTCAGGAGGAGGGGCAGTTTTGTGGAGGAGAGCAGGGGGAGGGCAGAGGTACTCTGCCTGGCCCCTCACACCTGGGCCTCCCCACCCATGCCCTAGTCTAGCAGACATCCCAGGTGGGGCGTGCCGGTGGGATGGCACAGCCCTAGGGGCCCCAGGAAGGCAAAGGAGACCCACATTCTGAGATTGGCTTGAGAGGCAAGATTAACGTAAGAGAGAGCTAGGTTGTATGGCACTGACCCTAAGAGGCAGAGATTTGTGTGGACTGGGGAATCAGGGAAGGCTCCTTGGCAGTGGGCCTGAAGGACAAGTGAGATTTGGACCCATGGGGAAGAGAGGGAAGACATTCCAGTTTGGAAGAATAAAAGCAAAGACACATTCTCCTCGCCCTTGTCCTGCCCCAAATATAAATTCATAGAACCCTCACATTTTCACAACTGAGGACTGAAGAAAAGCAAGAGGTGAAGGGGCCTACCCAGTGTTACACAGGTAGTGGAGAGGTGTTCTGCTCAATGGTTAGGTTCATGTTGGGGCTCCGGATTTACAGCTGATAGGAATGTGAGGACAAGCTCATGCCATTTCAAACATTTCCAAGTGATACTGAGAGAGACGTTAAAGGTGCAAAATGAGGTTGCTGAATGACCTCACAAAGTGGGAATGGTGGGCCCATTTTCATATGAAATTCAAAACAAGTTCATGACCAAAGGACATAATACAAAATGACAACATAATCATTGCACTCCCCTCTCCCCTAGAAGTAAAAATCAGTATAATCCTCCCTCTCTCCACCATGAAAGGATGAGGTAAAGGCTCAGCAGCAGCCCCCGTGAAACACATGGTCACCACTGTGAAGAGGTGTTACTAAGACGATTTGGTCCGACTCAGAGAAGGAAAGAGACAACTCTGCCCTTAGCCTGATCAGGCCCACAGGAAGGAAGCACACTGGGGGCAGCCTTTGAGAGTGTGGCAATGCGAGAGAACCTTCTTTAGGAGGGGACTCCCTGTTGCCGACCTTGAAAAAGCAAGGATGGGACATTCGTTTACTGGGGCTGTTGCAGAGGGGATGTGCCCAGGAGGTAGAGACTGCTTCGACTACTATTTTAGAGGTTGGGCCCCCCTGGTTGAGAACCACAGCACCTTGTATTCCTAAACTGCTTGAATGAGCGGGTGCACGTTAGGACAGACGAAGTCAGGCCTCATTGGAGCCGACTGCCTTTGGGAGTGGTAGAAGGTAAAATGGGAAGGGGAATGCTCTGGAGGAGGTTTGTCATGGCAGCTGGGACAGCACGAGACCATCCAGATTCTCCAAGGCTCCAGAGATGACTTGGCTGGGAGCATCCCTCTGATGTGGTGCGGGGACTCCTACCTTAACAGGACCTGGCTGGGCATCTGCGGGAGGCAGAATAAATGGTTTCTTAACTTAAGAGAGCGAGAGACTCACCTGGGGGGTTGCACAAAACCACTTCAAAACACTTGTACCTGGATTCTTGAGCCAACCCTCAGAAAACTTATCTAGATCTGGAGTAGGGCTCTGGAAGCTGCACTTTTAATAAGCTTCCTGGGCAGTCCCACCACAGTGGTCCATGGAGAGACTGACCAAATTACTGTGGATTCTCCGTTGCTTTTGGGAGTCAAAGTGGGCAATGTGAAAAACTGCAGCAGGCATACGTATATACAGGGAATATTCAAGGCAAACAGAGGGGTAGAGTTATTCTATGCATGAATCAGATTTGAGAAAAGCTAGCCTGGTGGTTAAAGAACACAACCCTTGGGAGAGACAGACAGACCAGATTCTGTCCTACTTACTTGTGTGATTTTGACCAAGTTCTTTTATCCTTCTGACTGTTTCTTCATATGGAAAAGAGCTATGGCTGTACATTTAGCACAATATTCTCTTTTGGCAAATGTTGCTCTGGGTCTATTTGTGTTCTCTGCAACTTAATCTTTTCCGGTGTGCAAGCATTTTTAAGTTGTTTGGTGAAGTATTACATTTGACTTTAAACTGTTCATTACTTTGGGCAAAGCTTATATAATGCTGCAGAGACTAGAACCTATGCAGAGATAGTGAGAGGATGTGATAAGCTTATTCTGCCGGTTTATCAAAAAGTTTAACCTTTTCTCCTCTTCCTCCTCCTGCCACCAAGAGATGAGAAAGAAGGCAGATCCTGGAAATGCACACCAAGCAATACTTCTGTGTCACTTTGCCTTTTATTCCTCTGTTAGTACTTCCCAGAGAGATTTCACCAAAAATGCCTAAGCTTGCCATGGCCATTGTTGTGAAGAACATTTCTCTCTATTGCTAGTCACATCCCCATTTCCTTCTCCTGGGCGCTTAATGGATGTTTGGGGGCAGGAAATAAAATTTAAACTGAAACATCAAAAAAAAAAAGAAGAAAGATGAGCTCAAGTAGGCGTTATTGTGGTCCAGATAAGGTTTGGTTCATTCATTCCCTCGATTTGCATTTATCCGCCTTAGTGCCAGGCATGCGGGGAGAGAGAGAAATGTCTTCAAAGAGTCTGTGGTTGTATGGGGGAGGGAGCTGTGGAAATCTGTCATTTAGAAACAGCATGGAAGTGCTAGGGAAATATTGTTTTTTTCATTTATCTCTCACTCATCCGTTCACCCAGAGCAACTACAAAGGGTTTCACGCGGAGGAACTGGATGCCCTGAACTTGACATTCTCGTGGGGGAAACAACAATGTAAAGCACCAGCAGTGGTAAATCACCAGTAGTGATTTCAAGCCAGAAGGAACCACTCACCAATGGAGAGAGGCACAGGGTGAGCAGTGACTTGCAGAAAGGAGGGGTTATTTATTCATTGCAACTGCTGAGTTCAAGTTCATCTGGGTGGTTGTGTGGTTCGTGCTTACTGCATCTGTTTTTGGAACGTGCCTCCACCCTCCAAGAAGGGTGAGGATGATCACCCTTCTTTCCTCCTGCTGTGCCCCGGGGTCACCCAGCGAGTGTCTGCAGGGATGATCTGCTCTGTACTGGCTTTTCAGTCCCACTCCCGGGAGAAGAGAGATGAAGCTGTGTCTCCACCGCAGCTTGGCCTGATTCAGTCAGTGGGTGAAAAGGTGGGAAGAAGGTCAAGTTCATGAGAAATGATACACTGCAGAGTCATTTAGTCCTGAAGTACCAGTTCTGGTTGCTGGTGAGTTGCTAAATCCAGGGACCTGAATGTAATTCCTCCAGAGCCACAGAGACATCACTTCCAGGCCCATGGCAGGCTGTAGGGGTGCTGACTTTTCTCAGTGCTAAGGAGCAGCCATCTTCCACTGAGAGAGGACTCTGTGTCAGCAGGAGCAGAACCACACCAGGCACCGAAGAAGGTTCTGCATCCCAGCATCTCCCAACACAGTGATAGATAAATGGGTAGAAGATGCGACAGGGCAGTCACAATAGAACAGAAGCTTATCCCCAATAAATATGGAAAGATGTTCAACTTCACTACCTAACAAAGAAATTCAAGTTATAAATCTATTTCTTTTTTGCTCATCTCATTGGTAGAAAGTTTTAAGAATGCACAAAATTTGCTGCTAAGGATGTAAGGAAAAGGCCGTTTTCGTCTGTTGCTGCTGATGGGGATGGAAATTGGTGCGAACCTTCTGCAGGGTAATTTGGCAATTTGTGTATCAACAGCCTTAAAATGCTCATACAGTTTGAGCCAGTAGTTTTGCTTTTAGCATCTTATCCTAAGGTGAAAGTCAAATTTATGTACAAGACTTATGTTCAAGAATATTCATCTCAGCCAGTAGTGTAATAGAAAAAATATTAGAAGCTACCTAAAAATCCCACAATACGGGGTTGGTTAAATAATGGATGGCCCAACTTAAGAATGGAAAATAAAGACGCAGACGTAGAAAATGGACTTGAGGACACGGGGAAGGGGAAGGGGAAGCTGGGACGAAGTGAGAGAGTGGCATGGACTTATATATACTACCAAATGTAAAAGAGCTAGCTAGTGGGAAGCAGCCGCATAGCACAGGGAGATCAGCTCGGTGCTTTGTGACCACCTAGAGGGGTGGGATAGGGAGGGTGGGAGGGAGATGCAAGAGGGAGGAGATATGGGGATATATGTGTATGTAGAGCTGATTCACTTTGTTATAAAGCAGAAACTAACACACTTGTTATAAAGCAGAAACTAACACACCATTGTAAAGCAATTATACTCCAATAAAGATGTTTTTTTTAAAAAGGATGGAAAACAGTTCATTCATTAAAAATGATTTTCTCTAAGAATATTTAATGGTGGGAAGATGTAGTGTAAAAGCAGGGTACAAAATACTAGATGGAGTATTTCATTTTGTTAAAATTTAATAATACAAGTGCAGAAAACGTGATTAAGATAACAGTACTGATTTGACTACGGGACATTTTTTTCTTTAAATTTTTCTGTATTTGGTGTTATAAAGCATCATATATCCTCTCTGAGTCTCAGTTTATGTTCTGTGAAGTGGGACTCATCACATCTACACTGCAGTGCGCTCGGGCAGAGCAGCACAATATTTGAAAGTGCCCTTGACAATGACCAGCCCATTGTAATACTCCAGGAATGGTTATAATATCATTGCCAATGACACACCCATAGTCCGGATATTATCCATAACGATTACGAAGGTTGTTTATCTCCCTCCACTTTTACTAAGACAAAAAAAGGATTAATTGAAGACTCTTAAGTCATTTTTACTGAGGTTTTTGTTTTTGTTTTTTTTTTTCAAAATACTAATTGTAGTGCTTCCCTGGTGGCGTAGTGGTTGAGAATCTGCCTGCTAATGCACGGGACATGGGTTCGAGCCCTGCTCTGGGAAGATCCCACATGCCGTGGAACAACTGGGCCCGTGAGCCACAACTACTGAGCCCGCGCGTCTGGAGCCTGTGCTCCGCAACAAGACAGGCCGCGATAGTGAGCGACCCGCGCACTGCAATGAAGAGTGGCCCCCGCTCCCCACAACTGGAGAAAGCCCTCACACAGAAACGAAGACCCAACACAGCTAAAAATAAATCAATAAATCAATAAATTTATTAAAAAGAAAAATACTAATTGTAAAGTCTTCCGTGGGTATATAGGTGTTCAACTTTTTTCCAGATTTTACGTTTCTGGTTTTGTTTTTAAATTTTTTATTTATTATTTATTTATTACTTTTATTTTTGGCTGTGTTGGGTCTTCGTTTCTGCGCGAGGGCTTTCTCCAGTTGCGGCAAGTGGGGGCCACTCTTCTTCGCGGCGCGTGGGCCTCTCATTATCGCGGCCTGTCTTGTTGCGGAGCAGAGGCTCTAGACGCTCAGGCTCAGTAGTTGTGGCTCATGGGCCCAGTTGCTCCGCGGCATGTGGGATCTTCCCAGACCAGGGTTCAAACCCGTGTCCCCTGCATTGGCAGGCGGATTCTCAACCACTGCACCACCAGGGAAGCCCCCCCACCCCGATAGTTTTAAAACCAGCCTCAGTCATGCTTGCTTCAAGACTTATCCTGGCATCATGGACCACTGGATACTTTGGCTAGGTGTTAAACTCTCTTGTCCTGTGCCCGAGTCCCATCGTGGAGACTTAGTTGCCATCTAGGGCACTCTTGGCATGAGTCCTAGACATGAATCCAGCTCAATGGCTTGGGCCCTGCTCCCTGCTGGCTGACTGTCCTAATGCCCAGTGCCTCCTTTCTGCTTGGACTTCTGAGGGCCGCAGCCCCAGGACCCTCACTCTGTGTTCCCGGCTCTATTCAATGCCAACGGTATGTCTTTTGCTTGCTGTATGTCCCCTGCCCCAGTACCTCCTACCTGCTTTGACCTTCCTGTTTCAGGTCCTCTTATTGCGACCCTTTGTGTATAAGCCAGATCTGTTTGTCCTTCCTTCAAGGGGAGCTACTTCCCTGGTGTTTCCCTAGATGCTTATGATGAGACCCCTGCCAGAACTACACCAATCAGACCCTCCATGTACACGCTTGGGTCTGAACCCTTTCAGCGAGAGCAGGTTGGAAACCCATATATACATAAATATACAATGTGTACAAATCAAGTATTTTAAAGATTGTAAAGAATTCTTGTGAACGTATTAGGTTAGGGAAGTCAAGCAGGATCATCATATGATGGCATAATCAAGCACATGTATATAACATTTCCTATTTTTATATGATGCCATTTTAATAGATGTGCCCATCTTTTCAAAGTTCTAATCTGTGGCAGTGGGCAGTAGGGGGACGGGGTGGGTCACAGCAGGAAGAGGCATTCGCTCCCTTAGGCAGTTAAACCATTGCTCTCTCTTCAGAATGGCTCAGCCAGCAGGATTCTGTGGGAACTACCTCCTGGCACCGGGCTATAATAGCCGGATTTTGGGTCTGGGACAACCCAGATCTTTGTGCGAGTTTTCCGGAGAGTGCTTTCTCTTGGGAGCACGTCTGGGGACTGGCTTCTCTGCTTCCACCTTTGCTGGCGTGGCCAAAGGAACTGCTGCTGCAAAGAAAATCAGAACTGATCAGTCACTTCTGCTGTACACAGTCTCCTGCCAGAATTTCCCTCTCTCATGTCTCTCCCACTTTCTGGCTGAAGACCTTTAATCTACTTGACATCCAGAACACAGCCTTGGCCCATCACCTCCATGAGTCCCTAGAGAAGGGACACTGGCTGCAAAAGCAATTCCTAGAGCCTACGGCTGCAGCACATGAGGAAGGCTCTTCACCGTTTCCAGGGAAAACAGTAGAACCCGAAAGTCATTGCAATCATGAGCCTCTCCATCTCTCCTTTCCACAACAGAGAAAACATTTCTTGCAGTCTGTCACTTCTGAGGCTTTAATGGAAATGTCTTTCAAGTTTCGGAAAAAAATAGTCTAATATAAATTGGTTAAGAACCCCTCCCACCTTGGCAACCCCTCTTGGGCCCCATTTATACTGCCTGTTTCAACCACACTGAACTCTAGCCCTCTGATACTTTTATGTAGATTAGAACAAGGCCAAATGCTGAGGCGGAGGGATCAGGAGACTGAGAACCGTATGCTGGGCACCAAGTCTAGGCTCACATCAACCCAGCCTCCTGGGACACCATCTCCTCAGCCCTCCAGTCTCATTAGCACTTCAACACCCCTCTTGGTTCTTCAGGTCTTCCCATCAATATGGCACCACCCTCTCCGCTAGGAGTAAAAATCATTATAATCCTCTCTCCACCATGAAAGGATGAGATAAAGGCTCAGCAGCAGCCCCCGTGAAACACATGGTCAACACTGTGAAGAGGTGTTACTAAGGCGATTTGGTCCGACTCAGAGAAGGAAAGAGACAACTCTGCCCTTAGCCTGATCAGGCCAACAGGAAGGAAGCACACTGGGGCAGCCTTTGAGAGTGTGGCAATGCGAGATAACCTTCTTTAGGAGGGGACTCCTTGTTGCCGACATTGAAAAAGCAAGGATGGGACATTTGTTTACTGGGGCTGTTACAGAGGGGATGTGCCCAGAGGTTAGGCCACCCTGCTTGAGAATCAAAGCACCTTCTAGTCCGAAATGGCTTGAATGCTCCAATCGCCGGATTTTGGGTCTGGGGCAACCCAGATCTTTGTGCGACATTTCCGGAGAGTGCTTTCTCTTGGGAGCACGTCTGGGGACTGGCTTCTCTGCTTCCACCTTTGCTGGCGTGGCCAAAGGAACATCCCCGTAGGCCCGGTAGTCACCAACCAGGCAGTATGTCTCCCCATGTCAGCCCAACTGCGTTTCTCCACACCCTCGGTAGAGGACATGGTAGTGACCAGGGGTAGGGGGAGAAACGGGAGCCACTGCTGCTGCAAAGAAAATCAGAACTGATCAGTCACTTCTGCTGTACACAGCCTCCTGCCAGAAGTTCCCTCTCTCACGTCTCTCCCACTTTCTGGCTGAAGACCTTTAATCTACTTGACATCCAAAACACAGCTTTGGCCCATCACCTCTATGAGTCCCTAGAGAAGGGACACTGGCTGCAAAAGCAATTCCTAGAGCCTACGGCTGCAGCACATGAGGAAGTCTCTTCACCGTTTCCAGGGAAAACAGTAGAACCCGAAAGTCATTGCAGTCATGAGCCTCTCCATCTCTCCCTTCCACACCAGAGAAAACATTTCTTGCAGTCTGTCACTTCTGAGGCTTTAATGGAAATGTCTTTCAAGTTTTGGGAAAAACTAATCTAATATAAATTGGTTAAGGACCCCTCCCACCCTGGCAGCCCCTCTTGGGCCCCATTTATACTGCCTGTTTCAACCACACTGAACTCTAGCCCTCTGATACTTTTATGTAGATTAGAACACGGCCAAATACTGAGGCAGAGTGATCAGGAGACTGAGACCCGTGTTCTTGGTACCAAGTCTAGGCTCACATCAACCCAGCCTCCAGGGACACCATCTCCTCAGCCCTCCAGTCTCATTAGCACTTCAACACCCCTCTTGGTTCTTCCGGTCTTCCCATCAATATGGCACCACCCTCTCCCCTACTACTCAGCAGCTCAGGATGGGATGTGTCTGAGGGCACCGATGTAGATGTCTACATGACAGCACAGAGGTGCCTGGGTTTGAAGGTGTGTTTCAAGTGTGGCCCTCTTCCTCAAACTGCTCCATTTACCATTTGCCAACAAAAATGCACTTGTCTTTTGCTAAGAGGCCAATCAGGAAAGGGTCTGAATGGAAGCATCCTGTAGCCCAAAGGGGAAGCTAGATTTATAAAGATCAGGACCATCCTGCACACTTGTCCAAGGATGACCTTTCACTTGTCCTCAACAGTGAGCACTGTGGGTCCCTGAAGATGTCCCAGGTCATTGGTATTACTTACAGCTGGGAACGCGCTCAGGTATACGTAGTGGGCAAGCCCCACAGGAACATGAGGCAGCCAGGTGAGGTGGTGTGTACACCATGGCTCCTCTAGAGATGCCCGGTCTCGGTGTTTCTGCCGCACTGCCCACCCACGAAACAGAGCTCAGGTTCGAGTAAAGATAGAGGATCCGGTCACATATTCTCCCTCAGACAACCAAAGAGGTTGGAGGACTTCTGCTGGAGAACTGTCAGGGAAGTTTGTCTGAGGGCAGCACGTGGCAGTTACGCTGCTATGGAAACTGTGAGAAGGCCTGTGAGGTCATCACTACCCAGTGAGGTCATAATAAGGAACCTGTGACTTGGGAGTCAGGCTTCAGGAGGAGGGGCAGTTTTGTGGAGGAGAGCAGGGGGAGGGCAGAGGTACTCTGCCTGGCCCCTCACACCTGGGCCTCCCCACCCATGCCCTAGTCTAGCAGACATCCCAGGTGGGGCGTGCCGGTGGGCTGGCACAGCCCTAGGGGCCCCAGGAAGGCAAAGGAGACCCACATTCTGAGATTGGCTTGAGAGGCAAGATTAACGTAAGAGAGAGCTAGGTTGTATGGCACTGACCCTAAGAGGCAGAGATTTGTGTGGACTGGGGAATCAGGGAAGGCTCCTTGGCAGTGGGCCTGAAGGACAAGTGAGATTTGGACCCATGGGGAAGAGAGGGAAGACATTCCAGTTTGGAAGAATAAAAGCAAAGACACATTCTCCTCGCCCTTGTCCTGCCCCAAATATAAATTCATAGAACCCTCACATTTTCACAACTGAGGACTGAAGAAAAGCAAGAGGTGAAGGGGCCTACCCAGTGTTACACAGGTAGTGGAGAGGTGTTCTGCTCAATGGTTAGGTTCATGTTGGGGCTCCGGATTTACAGCTGATAGGAATGTGAGGACAAGCTCATGCCATTTCAAACATTTCCAAGTGATACTGAGAGAGACGTTAAAGGTGCAAAATGAGGTTGCTGAATGACCTCACAAAGTGGGAATCGTGGGCCCATTTTCATATGAAATTCAAAACAAGTTCATGACCAAAGGACATAATACAAAATGACAACATAATCATTGCACTCCCCTCTCCCCTAGAAGTAAAAATCAGTATAATCCTCCCTCTCTCCACCATGAAAGGATGAGGTAAAGGCTCAGCAGCAGCCCCCGTGAAACACATGGTCACCACTGTGAAGAGGTGTTACTAAGACGATTTGGTCCGACTCAGAGAAGGAAAGAGACAACTCTGCCCTTAGCCTGATCAGGCCCACAGGAAGGAAGCACACTGGGGGCAGCCTTTGAGAGTGTGGCAATGCGAGAGAACCTTCTTTAGGAGGGGACTCCCTGTTGCCGACCTTGAAAAAGCAAGGATGGGACATTCGTTTACTGGGGCTGTTGCAGAGGGGATGTGCCCAGGAGGTAGAGACTGCTTGGACTACTATTTTAGAGGTTGGGCCCCCCTGGTTGAGAACCACAGCACCTTGTATTCCTAAACTGCTTGAATGAGCGGGTGCACGTTAGGACAGACGAAGTCAGGCCTCATTGGAGCCGACTGCCTTTGGGAGTGGTAGAAGGTAAAATGGGAAGGGGAATGCTCTGGAGGAGGTTTGTCATGGCAGGTGGGCCAGCACGAGACCATCCAGATTCTCCAAGGCTCCAGAGATGACTTGACTGGGAGCATCCCTCTGATGTGGTACGGGGACTCCTACCTTAACAGGACCTGGCTGGGCATCTGCGGGAGGCAGAATAAATGGTTTATTAACTTTAGAGAGCGAGAGACTCACCTGGGGGGTTGCACAAAACCACTTCAAAAGACTTGTACCTGGATTCTTGAGCCAACCCTCAGAAAACTTATCTAGATCTGGAGTAGGGCTCTGGAAGCTGCACTTTTAATAAGCTTCCTGGGCAGTCCCACCACAGTGGTCCATGGAGAGACTGACCAAATTACTGTGTATTCTCCGTTGCTTTTGGGAGTCAAAGTGGGCAATGTGAAAAACTGCAGCAGGCATACGTATATACAGGGAATATTCAAGGCAAACAGAGGGGTAGAGTTATTCTATGCATGAATCAGATTTGAGAAAAGCTAGCCTGGTGGTTAAAGAACACAACCCTTGGGAGAGACAGACAGACCAGATTCTGTCCTACTTACTTGTGTGATTTTGACCAAGTTCTTTTATCCTTCTGACTGTTTCTTCATATGGAAAAGAGCTATGGCTGTACATTTAGCACAATATTCTCTTTTGGCAAAGGCTGCTCTGGGTCCATTTGTGTTCTCTGCAACTTAATCTTTTCCGGTGTGCAAGCATTTTTAAATTGTTTGGTGAAGTATTACATTTGACTTTCAACTGTTCATTAATTTGGGCAAAGCTTATATAATGCTGCAGAGACTAGAACCTATGCAGAGATAGTGAGAGGATGTGATAAGCTTATTCTGCTGGTTTATCAAAAAGTTTAACCTTTTCTCCTCTTCCTCCGCCTGCCAACAAGAGATGAGAAAGAAGGCAGAGCCTGGAAATGCACACCAAGCAATACTTCTGTGGCAGTTTGCCTTTTATTCCTCTGCCAGTACTTCCCAGAGAGATTTCACCAAAAGTGCCTAAGCTTGCCATGGCCATTGTTGTGAAGAACATTTCTCTCTATTGCTAGTCACATCCCCTTTTCCTTCTCCTGGGCGCTTAATGGATGTTTGGGGGCAGGAAATAAAATTTAAACTAAAACATCAAAAAAAAAAAAAGAAGAGAGATGAGCTCAAGTAGGCGTTATTGTGGTCCAGATAAGGTTTGGTTTATTCATTCCCTCGATTTGCATTTATCCGCCTTAGTGCCAGGCATGGGGGGAGAGAGAGAAATGTCTTCAAAGAGTCTGTGGTTGTATGGGGGAGGGCGCTGTGGAAATCTGTCATTTAGAAACAGCATGGAAGTGCTAGGGAAAAATTGTTTTGTTCATTTCTCTCTCACTCATCCGTTCACCCAGTGCAACTACAAAGGGTTTCACGCGGAGGAACTGGATGCCCTGAACTTGACATTCTCGTGGGGGAAACAACAATGTAAAGCACCAGCAGTGGTAAGTCACCAGTAGTGATTTCAAGCCAGAAGGAACCACTCACCAATGGAGAGAGGCACAGGGTGAGCAGTGACTTGCAGAAAGGAGGGGTTATTTATTCATTGCAACTGCTGAGTTCAAGTTCATCTGGGTGGTTGTGTGGTTCGTGCTTACTGCATCTGTTTTTGGAACGTGGCTCCACCCTCCAAGAAGGGTGAGGATGATCACCCTTCTTTCCTCCTGCTGTGCCCCGGGGTCACCCAGCGAGTGTCTGCAGGGATGATCTGCTCTGTACTGGCTTTTCAGTCCCACTCCCGGGAGAAGAGAGAGGAAGCTGTGTCTCCACCACAGCTTGGCCTGATTCAGTCACTGGGTGAAAAGGTGGGAAGAAGGTCAAGTTCATGAGAACTGATACACTGCAGAGTCATTTAGTCCTGAAGTACCAGTTCTGGTTGCTGGTGAGTTGCTAAATCCAGGGACCTGAATGTAATTCCTCCAGAGCCACTGAGACATCACTTCTAGGCCCATGACAGGCTGTAGGGGTGCTGACTTTTCTCAGTGCTAAGGAGCAGCCATCTTCTACTGAGAGAGGACTCTGTGTCAGCAGGAGCAGAA
This sequence comes from Balaenoptera physalus, assembly GCF_965194825.1. NCBI lineage: Eukaryota > Metazoa > Chordata > Mammalia > Artiodactyla > Balaenopteridae > Balaenoptera > Balaenoptera physalus. Next base: position 86,258 of record NW_028125701.1, on the reverse strand, counting down.
CCGCACCAGGCACCGAAGAAGATTCTGCATCCCAGCATCTCCCAACACAGTGATAGATAAACGGGTAGAAGATGCGACCGGGCAGTCACAATAGAACAGAAGCTTATCCCCAATAAATATGGAAAGATGTTCAACTTCACTACCTAACAAAGAAATTCAAGTTATAAATCTATTTCTTTTTTGCTCATCTCATTGGTAGAAAGTTTTAAGAATGCACAAAATTTGCTGCTAAGGATGTAAGGAAAAGGCTGTTTTCGTCTGTTGCTGCTGATGGGGATGGAAATTGGTGCGAACCTTCTGCAGGGTAATTTGGCAATTTGTGTATCAACAGCCTTAAAATGTTCATACACTTTGAGCCAGTAGTTTTGCTTTTAGCATCTTATCCTAAGGTGAAAGTCAAATTTATGTACAAGACTTATGTTCAAGAATATTCATCTCAGCCAGTAGTGTAATAGAAAAAATATTAGAAGCTACCTAAAAATCCCACAATACGGGGTTGGTTAAATAACGGATGGCCCAACTTAAGAATGGAAAATAAAGACGCAGACGTAGAAAATGGACTTGAGGACACGGGGAAGGGGAAGGGGAAGCTGGGACGAAGTGAGAGAGTGGCATGGACTTATATATACTACCAAATGTAAAATACCTAGCTAGTGGGAAGCAGCCGCGTAGCACAGGGAAATCAGCTCGGTGCTTTGTGACCACCTAGAGGGGTGGGATAGGGAGGGTGGGAGGGAGACGCAAGAGGGAGGAGATATGGGGATATATGTGTATGTAGAGCTGATTCACTTTGTTATAAAGCAGAAACTAACACACCATTGTAAAGCAATTATACTCCAATAAAGATGTTTTTTTTTAAAAAAGGATGGAAAACAGTTCATTCATTAAAAATGATTTTCTCCAAGAATATTTAATGGTGGGAAGATGTAGTGTAAAAGCAGGGTACAAAATACTAGACGGAGTATTTCATTTTGTTAAAATTTAATAATACAAGTGTAGAAAACGTGATTAAGAGAACAGTACTGATTTGACTACGGGACATTTTTTTTTCTTTAAATTTTTCTGTATTTGGTGTTATAAAGCATCATATATCCTCTCTGAGTCTCAGTTTATGTTTTGTGAAGTGGGACTCATCACATCTACACTGCAGTGCGCTCGGGCAGAGCAGCACAATATTTGAAAGTGCCCTTGACAGTGACCAGCCCATTGTAATACTCCAGGAATGGTTATAATATCATTGCCAATGACACACCCATAGTCCGGATATTATCCGTAACGATTACGAAGGTTGTTTATCTCCCTGCACTTTTACTAAGACAAAAAAAGGATTAATTGAAGACTGTTAAGTCATTTTTACTGAGGTTCGTTGTTTTTTTTTTTTTTTTCAAAATACTAATTGTAGGGCTTCCCTGGTGGCGCAGTGGTTGAGAATCTGCCTGCTAATGCACGGGACATGGGTTCGAGCCCTCCTCTGGGAAGATCCCACATGCCGTGGAGCAACTGGGCCCGTGAGCCACAACTACTGAGCCTGCGCGTCTGGAGCCTGTGCTCCGCAACAAGAGAGGCCGCGATAGTGAACGGCCCGCGCACCACAATGAAGAGTGGCCCCCGCTCCCCACAACTGGAGAAATCCCTCACACAGAAACGAAGACTCAACACAGCTAAAAATAAATCAATAAATCAATAAATTTATTAAAAAGAAAAATACTAATTGTAAAGTCTGCAGTGGGTATATAGGTGTTCAACTTTTTTCCAGATTTTACGTTTCTGGTTTTGTTTTTAAATTTTTTATTTATTATTTATTTATTACTTTTATTTTTGGCTGTGTTGGGTCTTCGTTTCTGCGCGAGGGCTTTCTCCAGTTGCGGCAAGTGGGGGCCACTCTTCTTCGCGGCGCGCGGGACTCTCACTATCGCGGCCTGTCTTGTTGCGGAGCAGAGGATCTAGACGCTCAGGCTCAGTATTTGTCGCTCACGGGCCCAGTTGCTCCGCGGCATGTGGGATCTTCCCAGACCAGGGCTCAAACCCGTGTCCCCTGCATTGGCAGGCGGATTCTCAACCACTGCACCACCAGGGAAGCCCCCCAACCCCGATAGTTTTAAAACCAGCCTCAGTCATGCTTGCTTCAAGACTTATCCTGGCATCATGGACCACTGGATACTTTGGCTAGGTGTTAAACTCTCTTGTCCTGTGCCCGAGTCCCATTGTGGTGACTTAGTTGCCATCTAGGGCACTCTTGGCATGAGTCCTAGACATGAATCCAGCTCAATGGATTGGGCCCTGCTCCCTGCTGGCTGACTGTCCTAATGCCCAGTGCCTCCTTTCTGCTTGGACTTCTGAGGGCCGCAGCCCCAGGACCCTCACTCTGTGTTCCCGGCTCTATTCAATGCCAACGGTATGTCTTTTGCTTGCTGTATGTCACCTGCCCCAGTACCTCCTACTGGCTTTGACCTTCCTGTTTCAGGTCCTCTTATTGCGACCCTTTGTGTATAAGCCAGATCTGTTTGCCCTTCCTTCAAGGGGAGCTATATCCCTGGTGTTTCCCTAGATGCTTATGATGAGACCCCTGCCAGAACTACACCAATCAGACCCTCCATGTACACGCTTGGGTCTGAACCCTTTCAGCGAGAGCAGGTTGGAGACCCATATATACATAAATATACAATGTGTACAAATCAAGTATTTTAAAGATTGTAAAGAATTCTTGTGAACGTATTAGTTTAGCGAAGTCAAGCAGGATCATCATATGATGGCCTAATCAAGCACATGTATATAACATTTCCTATTTTTATATGATACCATTTTAATAGATGTGCCCATCTTTTCAAAGTTCTAATCTGTGGCAGTGGGCAGTAGGTGGACGGGGTGGGTCACAGCAGGAAGAGGCATTCGCTGCCTTAGGCAGTTAAACCATTGCTCTCTCTTCAGAATGGCTCAGCCAGCAGGATTCTGTGGGGTCTACCTCCTGGCACCGGGCTCCAATCGCCGGATTTTCGGTCTGGGGCAACCCAGATCTTTGTGCGAGTTTTCCGGAGAGTGCTTTCTCTTGGGAGCACGTCTGGGGACTGTCTTCTCTGCTTCCACCTTTGCTGGCGTGGCCAAAGGAACTGTTGCTGCAAAGAAAATCAGAACTGATCAGTCACTTCTGCTGTACACAGTCTCCTGCCAGAATTTCCCTCTCTCATATTTCTCCCAGTTTCTGGCTGAAGACCTTTAATCTACTTGACATCCAGAACACAGCCTTGGCCCACCACCTCCATGAGTCTCTAGAGAAGGGACACTGGCTGCAAAAGCAATTCCTAGAGCCTACGGCTGCAGCACATGAGGAAGTCTCTTCACCGTTTCCAGGGAAAACAGTAGAACCCGAAAGTCATTGCAATCATGAGCCTCTCCATCTCTCCTTTCCACAAAACAGAAAACATTTCTTGCAGTCTGTCACTTCTGAGTCTTTAATGGAAATGTCTTTCAAGTTTCGGAAAAAAGTAGTCTAATATAAATTGGTTAAGAACCCCTCCCACCTTGGCAACCCCTCTTGGGCCCCATTTATACTGCCTGTTTCAACCACACTGAACTCTAGCCCTGTGATACTTTTATGTAGATTAGAACAAGGCCAAATGCTGAGGCGGAGGGATCAGGAGACTGAGAACCGTATTCTGGGCACCAAGTCTAGGCTCACATCAACCCATCCTCCTGGGACACCATCTCCTCAGCCCTCCAGTCTCATTAGCACTTCAACACCCCTCTTGGTTCTTCCGGTCTTCCCATCAATATGGCACCACCCTCTCCGCTAGGAGTAAAAATCATTATAATCCTCTCTCCACCATGAAAGGATGAGATAAAGGCTCAGCAGCAGCCCCCGTGAAACACATGGTCAACACTGTGAAGAGGTGTTACTAAGGCGATTTGGTCCGACTCAGAGAAGGTAAGAGACAACTCTGCCCTTAGCCTGATCAGGCCCACAGGAAGGAGGCACACTGGGGACAGCCTTTGAGAGTGTGGCAATGCGAGAGAACCTTCTTTAGGAGGGGACTCCCTGTTGCCGACCTTGAAAAAGCAAGGATGGGACATTTGTTACTGGGGCTGTTACAGAGGGGATGTGCCCAGAGGTTAGGCCACCCTGCTTGAGAATCAAAGCACCTTCTAGTCCGAAATGGCTTGAATGCTCCAATCGCCGGATTTTGGGTCTGGGGCAACCCAGATCTTTGTGCGACATTTCCGGAGAGTACTTTCTCTTGGGAGCACGTCTGGGGACTGGCTTCTCTGCTTCCACCTTTGCTGGCGTGGCCAAAGGAACATCCCCGTAGGCCCGGTAGCCACCAACCAGGCAGTATGTCTCCCCATGCCAGCCCAACTGCGTTTCTCCACACCCTCGGTAGAGGACATGGTAGTGACCAGGGGTAGGGGGAGAAACGGGAGCCACTGCTGCTGCAAAGAAAATCAGAACTGATCAGTCACTTCTGCTGTATACAGCCTCCTGACAGAATTTCCCACTCTCACGTCTCTCCCACTATCTGGCTGAAGACCTTTAATCTACTTGACATCCAAAACACAGCTTTGGCCCATCACCTCTATGATTCCCTAGAGAAGGGACACTGGCTGCAAAAGCAATTCCTAGAGCCTACGGCTGCAGCACATGAGGAAGTCTCTTCACCGTTTCCAGGGAAAACAGTAGAACCCGAAAGTCATTGCAATCATGAGCCTCTCCATCTCTCCCTTCCACACCAGAGAAAACATTTCTTGCAGTCTGTCACTTCTGAGGCTTTAATGGAAATGTCTTTCAAGTTTTGGAAAAAACTAATCTAATATACATTGATTAAGGACCCCTCCCACCTTGGCAGCCCCTCTTGGGCCCCATTTATACTGCCTGTTTCAACCACACTGAACTCTAGCCCTCTGATACTTTTATGTAGATTAGAACAAGGCCAAATACTGAGGCAGAGTGATCAGGAGACTGAGACCCGTGTTCTTGGTACCAAGTCTAGGCTCACATCAACCCAGCCTCCTGGGACACCATCTCCTCAGCCCTCCAGTCTCATTAGCACTTCAACACCCCTCTTGGTTCTTCCGGTCTTCCCATCAATATGGCACCACCCTCTCCCCTAGTACTCAGCAGCTCAGGGTGGGATGTGTCTGAGGGCACCGATGTAGATGTCTACATGACAGCACAGAGGTGCCTGGGTTTGAAGGTGTGTTTCAAGAGTGGCCCTCTTCCTCAAACTGCTCTATTTACCATTTGCCAACAAAAATGCACTTGTCTTTTGCTAAGAGGCCAATCAGGAAACGGTCTGAATGGAAGCATCCTGTAGCCCAAAGGGGAAGCTAGATTTATAAAGATCAGGATCATCCTGCACACTTGTCCAGGGATGACCTTTCACTTGTCCTCAACAGTGAGCACTGTGGGTCCCTGAAGATGTCCCAGGTCATTGGTATTACTTACAGCTGGGAACGCGCTCAGGTATACGTAGTGGGCAAGCCCCACAGGAACATGAGGCAGCCAGGTGAGGTGGTGTGTACACCATGGCTCCTCTAGAGATGCCCGGTCTCGGTGTTTCTGCCGCACTGCCCACCAACGGAACAGAGCTCAGGTTCGAGTAAAGATAGAGGATCCGGTCACACATTCTCCCTCAGACAACCAAAGAGGTTGGAGGACTTCTGCTGGAGAACTGTCAGGGAAGTTTGTCTGAGGGCAGCACGTGGCAGTTACGCTGCTATGGAAACTGTGAGAAGGCCTGTGAGGTCATCACTACCCAGTGAGGTCATAATAAGGAACCTGTGACTTGGGGGTCAGGCTTCAGGAGGAGGGGCAGTTTTGTGGAGGAGAGCAGGGGGAGGGCAGAGATACTCTGCCTGGCCCCTCACACCTGGGCCTCCCCACCCATGCCCTAGTCTAGCAGACATCCCAGGTGGGGCGTGCCGGTGGGCTGGCACAGCCCTAGGGGCCCCAGGAAGGCAAAGGAGACCCACATTCTGAGATTGGCTTGAGAGGCAAGATTAACGTAAGAGAGAGCTAGGTTGTATGGCACTGACCCTAAGAGGCAGAGATTTGTGTGGACTGGGGAATCAGGGAAGGCTCCTTGGCAGTGGGCCTGAAGGACAAGTGAGATTTGGACCCATGGGGAAGAGAGGGAAGACATTCCAGTTTGGAAGAATAAAAGCAAAGACACATTCTCCTCGCCCTTGTCCTGCCCCAAATATAAATTCATAGAACCCTCACATTTTCACAACTGAGGACTGAAGAAAAGCAAGAGGTGAAGGGGCCTACCCAGTGTTACACAGGTAGTGGAGAGGTGTTCTGCTCAATGGTTAGGTTCATGTTGGGGCTCCGGATTTACAGCTGATAGGAATGTGAGGACAAGCTCATGCCATTTCAAACATTTCCAAGTGATACTGAGAGAGACGTTAAAGGTGCAAAATGAGGTTGCTGAATGACCTCACAAAGTGGGAATGGTGGGCCCATTTTCATATGAAATTCAAAACAAGTTCATGACCAAAGGACATAATACAAAATGACAACATAATCATTGCACTCCCCTCTCCCCTAGAAGTAAAAATCAGTATAATCCTCCCTCTCTCCACCATGAAAGGATGAGGTAAAGGCTCAGCAGCAGCCCCCGTGAAACACATGGTCACCACTGTGAAGAGGTGTTACTAAGACGATTTGGTCCGACTCAGAGAAGGAAAGAGACAACTCTGCCCTTAGCCTGATCAGGCCCACAGGAAGGAAGCACACTGGGGGCAGCCTTTGAGAGTGTGGCAATGCGAGAGAACCTTCTTTAGGAGGGGACTCCCTGTTGCCGACCTTGAAAAAGCAAGGATGGGACATTCGTTTACTGGGGCTGTTGCAGAGGGGATGTGCCCAGGAGGTAGAGACTGCTTCGACTACTATTTTAGAGGTTGGGCCCCCCTGGTTGAGAACCACAGCACCTTGTATTCCTAAACTGCTTGAATGAGCGGGTGCACGTTAGGACAGACGAAGTCAGGCCTCATTGGAGCCGACTGCCTTTGGGAGTGGTAGAAGGTAAAATGGGAAGGGGAATGCTCTGGAGGAGGTTTGTCATGGCAGCTGGGACAGCACGAGACCATCCAGATTCTCCAAGGCTCCAGAGATGACTTGGCTGGGAGCATCCCTCTGATGTGGTGCGGGGACTCCTACCTTAACAGGACCTGGCTGGGCATCTGCGGGAGGCAGAATAAATGGTTTCTTAACTTAAGAGAGCGAGAGACTCACCTGGGGGGTTGCACAAAACCACTTCAAAACACTTGTACCTGGATTCTTGAGCCAACCCTCAGAAAACTTATCTAGATCTGGAGTAGGGCTCTGGAAGCTGCACTTTTAATAAGCTTCCTGGGCAGTCCCACCACAGTGGTCCATGGAGAGACTGACCAAATTACTGTGGATTCTCCGTTGCTTTTGGGAGTCAAAGTGGGCAATGTGAAAAACTGCAGCAGGCATACGTATATACAGGGAATATTCAAGGCAAACAGAGGGGTAGAGTTATTCTATGCATGAATCAGATTTGAGAAAAGCTAGCCTGGTGGTTAAAGAACACAACCCTTGGGAGAGACAGACAGACCAGATTCTGTCCTACTTACTTGTGTGATTTTGACCAAGTTCTTTTATCCTTCTGACTGTTTCTTCATATGGAAAAGAGCTATGGCTGTACATTTAGCACAATATTCTCTTTTGGCAAATGTTGCTCTGGGTCTATTTGTGTTCTCTGCAACTTAATCTTTTCCGGTGTGCAAGCATTTTTAAGTTGTTTGGTGAAGTATTACATTTGACTTTAAACTGTTCATTACTTTGGGCAAAGCTTATATAATGCTGCAGAGACTAGAACCTATGCAGAGATAGTGAGAGGATGTGATAAGCTTATTCTGCCGGTTTATCAAAAAGTTTAACCTTTTCTCCTCTTCCTCCTCCTGCCACCAAGAGATGAGAAAGAAGGCAGATCCTGGAAATGCACACCAAGCAATACTTCTGTGTCACTTTGCCTTTTATTCCTCTATTAGTACTTCCCAGAGAGATTTCACCAAAAATGCCTAAGCTTGCCATGGCCATTGTTGTGAAGAACATTTCTCTCTATTGCTAGTCACATCCCCATTTCCTTCTCCTGGGCGCTTAATGGATGTTTGGGGGCAGGAAATAAAATTTAAACTGAAACATCAAAAAAAAAAAGAAGAAAGATGAGCTCAAGTAGGCGTTATTGTGGTCCAGATAAGGTTTGGTTCATTCATTCCCTCGATTTGCATTTATCCGCCTTAGTGCCAGGCATGCGGGGAGAGAGAGAAATGTCTTCAAAGAGTCTGTGGTTGTATGGGGGAGGGAGCTGTGGAAATCTGTCATTTAGAAACAGCATGGAAGTGCTAGGGAAATATTGTTTTTTTCATTTATCTCTCACTCATCCGTTCACCCAGAGCAACTACAAAGGGTTTCACGCGGAGGAACTGGATGCCCTGAACTTGACATTCTCGTGGGGGAAACAACAATGTAAAGCACCAGCAGTGGTAAATCACCAGTAGTGATTTCAAGCCAGAAGGAACCACTCACCAATGGAGAGAGGCACAGGGTGAGCAGTGACTTGCAGAAAGGAGGGGTTATTTATTCATTGCAACTGCTGAGTTCAAGTTCATCTGGGTGGTTGTGTGGTTCGTGCTTACTGCATCTGTTTTTGGAACGTGCCTCCACCCTCCAAGAAGGGTGAGGATGATCACCCTTCTTTCCTCCTGCTGTGCCCCGGGGTCACCCAGCGAGTGTCTGCAGGGATGATCTGCTCTGTACTGGCTTTTCAGTCCCACTCCCGGGAGAAGAGAGATGAAGCTGTGTCTCCACCGCAGCTTGGCCTGATTCAGTCAGTGGGTGAAAAGGTGGGAAGAAGGTCAAGTTCATGAGAAATGATACACTGCAGAGTCATTTAGTCCTGAAGTACCAGTTCTGGTTGCTGGTGAGTTGCTAAATCCAGGGACCTGAATGTAATTCCTCCAGAGCCACAGAGACATCACTTCCAGGCCCATGGCAGGCTGTAGGGGTGCTGACTTTTCTCAGTGCTAAGGAGCAGCCATCTTCCACTGAGAGAGGACTCTGTGTCAGCAGGAGCAGAACCACACCAGGCACCGAAGAAGGTTCTGCATCCCAGCATCTCCCAACACAGTGATAGATAAATGGGTAGAAGATGCGACAGGGCAGTCACAATAGAACAGAAGCTTATCCCCAATAAATATGGAAAGATGTTCAACTTCACTACCTAACAAAGAAATTCAAGTTATAAATCTATTTCTTTTTTGCTCATCTCATTGGTAGAAAGTTTTAAGAATGCACAAAATTTGCTGCTAAGGATGTAAGGAAAAGGCCGTTTTCGTCTGTTGCTGCTGATGGGGATGGAAATTGGTGCGAACCTTCTGCAGGGTAATTTGGCAATTTGTGTATCAACAGCCTTAAAATGCTCATACAGTTTGAGCCAGTAGTTTTGCTTTTAGCATCTTATCCTAAGGTGAAAGTCAAATTTATGTACAAGACTTATGTTCAAGAATATTCATCTCAGCCAGTAGTGTAATAGAAAAAATATTAGAAGCTACCTAAAAATCCCACAATACGGGGTTGGTTAAATAATGGATGGCCCAACTTAAGAATGGAAAATAAAGACGCAGACGTAGAAAATGGACTTGAGGACACGGGGAAGGGGAAGGGGAAGCTGGGACGAAGTGAGAGAGTGGCATGGACTTATATATACTACCAAATGTAAAAGAGCTAGCTAGTGGGAAGCAGCCGCATAGCACAGGGAGATCAGCTCGGTGCTTTGTGACCACCTAGAGGGGTGGGATAGGGAGGGTGGGAGGGAGATGCAAGAGGGAGGAGATATGGGGATATATGTGTATGTAGAGCTGATTCACTTTGTTATAAAGCAGAAACTAACACACTTGTTATAAAGCAGAAACTAACACACCATTGTAAAGCAATTATACTCCAATAAAGATGTTTTTTTTAAAAAGGATGGAAAACAGTTCATTCATTAAAAATGATTTTCTCTAAGAATATTTAATGGTGGGAAGATGTAGTGTAAAAGCAGGGTACAAAATACTAGATGGAGTATTTCATTTTGTTAAAATTTAATAATACAAGTGCAGAAAACGTGATTAAGATAACAGTACTGATTTGACTACGGGACATTTTTTTCTTTAAATTTTTCTGTATTTGGTGTTATAAAGCATCATATATCCTCTCTGAGTCTCAGTTTATGTTCTGTGAAGTGGGACTCATCACATCTACACTGCAGTGCGCTCGGGCAGAGCAGCACAATATTTGAAAGTGCCCTTGACAATGACCAGCCCATTGTAATACTCCAGGAATGGTTATAATATCATTGCCAATGACACACCCATAGTCCGGATATTATCCATAACGATTACGAAGGTTGTTTATCTCCCTCCACTTTTACTAAGACAAAAAAAGGATTAATTGAAGACTCTTAAGTCATTTTTACTGAGGTTTTTGTTTTTGTTTTTTTTTTTCAAAATACTAATTGTAGTGCTTCCCTGGTGGCGTAGTGGTTGAGAATCTGCCTGCTAATGCACGGGACATGGGTTCGAGCCCTGCTCTGGGAAGATCCCACATGCCGTGGAACAACTGGGCCCGTGAGCCACAACTACTGAGCCCGCGCGTCTGGAGCCTGTGCTCCGCAACAAGACAGGCCGCGATAGTGAGCGACCCGCGCACTGCAATGAAGAGTGGCCCCCGCTCCCCACAACTGGAGAAAGCCCTCACACAGAAACGAAGACCCAACACAGCTAAAAATAAATCAATAAATCAATAAATTTATTAAAAAGAAAAATACTAATTGTAAAGTCTTCCGTGGGTATATAGGTGTTCAACTTTTTTCCAGATTTTACGTTTCTGGTTTTGTTTTTAAATTTTTTATTTATTATTTATTTATTACTTTTATTTTTGGCTGTGTTGGGTCTTCGTTTCTGCCCGAGGGCTTTCTCCAGTTGCGGCAAGTGGGGGCCACTCTTCTTCGCGGCGCGTGGGCCTCTCATTATCGCGGCCTGTCTTGTTGCGGAGCAGAGGCTCTAGACGCTCAGGCTCAGTAGTTGTGGCTCATGGGCCCAGTTGCTCCGCGGCATGTGGGATCTTCCCAGACCAGGGTTCAAACCCGTGTCCCCTGCATTGGCAGGCGGATTCTCAACCACTGCACCACCAGGGAAGCCCCCCCACCCCGATAGTTTTAAAACCAGCCTCAGTCATGCTTGCTTCAAGACTTATCCTGGCATCATGGACCACTGGATACTTTGGCTAGGTGTTAAACTCTCTTGTCCTGTGCCCGAGTCCCATCGTGGAGACTTAGTTGCCATCTAGGGCACTCTTGGCATGAGTCCTAGACATGAATCCAGCTCAATGGCTTGGGCCCTGCTCCCTGCTGGCTGACTGTCCTAATGCCCAGTGCCTCCTTTCTGCTTGGACTTCTGAGGGCCGCAGCCCCAGGACCCTCACTCTGTGTTCCCGGCTCTATTCAATGCCAACGGTATGTCTTTTGCTTGCTGTATGTCCCCTGCCCCAGTACCTCCTACCTGCTTTGACCTTCCTGTTTCAGGTCCTCTTATTGCGACCCTTTGTGTATAAGCCAGATCTGTTTGCCCTTCCTTCAAGGGGAGCTACTTCCCTGGTGTTTCCCTAGATGCTTATGATGAGACCCCTGCCAGAACTACACCAATCAGACCCTCCATGTACACGCTTGGGTCTGAACCCTTTCAGCGAGAGCAGGTTGGAAACCCATATATACATAAATATACAATGTGTACAAATCAAGTATTTTAAAGATTGTAAAGAATTCTTGTGAACGTATTAGGTTAGGGAAGTCAAGCAGGATCATCATATGATGGCATAATCAAGCACATGTATATAACATTTCCTATTTTTATATGATGCCATTTTAATAGATGTGCCCATCTTTTCAAAGTTCTAATCTGTGGCAGTGGGCAGTAGGGGGACGGGGTGGGTCACAGCAGGAAGAGGCATTCGCTCCCTTAGGCAGTTAAACCATTGCTCTCTCTTCAGAATGGCTCAGCCAGCAGGATTCTGTGGGAACTACCTCCTGGCACCGGGCTATAATAGCCGGATTTTGGGTCTGGGACAACCCAGATCTTTGTGCGAGTTTTCCGGAGAGTGCTTTCTCTTGGGAGCACGTCTGGGGACTGGCTTCTCTGCTTCCACCTTTGCTGGCGTGGCCAAAGGAACTGCTGCTGCAAAGAAAATCAGAACTGATCAGTCACTTCTGCTGTACACAGTCTCCTGCCAGAATTTCCCTCTCTCATGTCTCTCCCACTTTCTGGCTGAAGACCTTTAATCTACTTGACATCCAGAACACAGCCTTGGCCCATCACCTCCATGAGTCCCTAGAGAAGGGACACTGGCTGCAAAAGCAATTCCTAGAGCCTACGGCTGCAGCACATGAGGAAGGCTCTTCACCGTTTCCAGGGAAAACAGTAGAACCCGAAAGTCATTGCAATCATGAGCCTCTCCATCTCTCCTTTCCACAACAGAGAAAACATTTCTTGCAGTCTGTCACTTCTGAGGCTTTAATGGAAATGTCTTTCAAGTTTCGGAAAAAAATAGTCTAATATAAATTGGTTAAGAACCCCTCCCACCTTGGCAACCCCTCTTGGGCCCCATTTATACTGCCTGTTTCAACCACACTGAACTCTAGCCCTCTGATACTTTTATGTAGATTAGAACAAGGCCAAATGCTGAGGCGGAGGGATCAGGAGACTGAGAACCGTATGCTGGGCACCAAGTCTAGGCTCACATCAACCCAGCCTCCTGGGACACCATCTCCTCAGCCCTCCAGTCTCATTAGCACTTCAACACCCCTCTTGGTTCTTCAGGTCTTCCCATCAATATGGCACCACCCTCTCCGCTAGGAGTAAAAATCATTATAATCCTCTCTCCACCATGAAAGGATGAGATAAAGGCTCAGCAGCAGCCCCCGTGAAACACATGGTCAACACTGTGAAGAGGTGTTACTAAGGCGATTTGGTCCGACTCAGAGAAGGAAAGAGACAACTCTGCCCTTAGCCTGATCAGGCCAACAGGAAGGAAGCACACTGGGGCAGCCTTTGAGAGTGTGGCAATGCGAGATAACCTTCTTTAGGAGGGGATTCCTTGTTGCCGACATTGAAAAAGCAAGGATGGGACATTTGTTTACTGGGGCTGTTACAGAGGGGATGTGCCCAGAGGTTAGGCCACCCTGCTTGAGAATCAAAGCACCTTCTAGTCCGAAATGGCTTGAATGCTCCAATCGCCGGATTTTGGGTCTGGGGCAACCCAGATCTTTGTGCGACATTTCCGGAGAGTGCTTTCTCTTGGGAGCACGTCTGGGGACTGGCTTCTCTGCTTCCTCCTTTGCTGGCGTGGCCAAAGGAACATCCCCGTAGGCCCGGTAGTCACCAACCAGGCAGTATGTCTCCCCATGTCAGCCCAACTGCGTTTCTCCACACCCTCGGTAGAGGACATGGTAGTGACCAGGGGTAGGGGGAGAAACGGGAGCCACTGCTGCTGCAAAGAAAATCAGAACTGATCAGTCACTTCTGCTGTACACAGCCTCCTGCCAGAAGTTCCCTCTCTCACGTCTCTCCCACTTTCTGGCTGAAGACCTTTAATCTACTTGACATCCAAAACACAGCTTTGGCCCATCACCTCTATGAGTCCCTAGAGAAGGGACACTGGCTGCAAAAGCAATTCCTAGAGCCTACGGCTGCAGCACATGAGGAAGTCTCTTCACCGTTTCCAGGGAAAACAGTAGAACCCGAAAGTCATTGCAGTCATGAGCCTCTCCATCTCTCCCTTCCACACCAGAGAAAACATTTCTTGCAGTCTGTCACTTCTGAGGCTTTAATGGAAATGTCTTTCAAGTTTTGGGAAAAACTAATCTAATATAAATTGGTTAAGGACCCCTCCCACCCTGGCAGCCCCTCTTGGGCCCCATTTATACTGCCTGTTTCAACCACACTGAACTCTAGCCCTCTGATACTTTTATGTAGATTAGAACACGGCCAAATACTGAGGCAGAGTGATCAGGAGACTGAGACCCGCGTTCTTGGTACCAAGTCTAGGCTCACATCAACCCAGCCTCCAGGGACACCATCTCCTCAGCCCTCCAGTCTCATTAGCACTTCAACACCCCTCTTGGTTCTTCCGGTCTTCCCATCAATATGGGACCACCCTCTCCCCTACTACTCAGCAGCTCAGGATGGGATGTGTCTGAGGGCACCGATGTAGATGTCTACATGACAGCACAGAGGTGCCTGGGTTTGAAGGTGTGTTTCAAGTGTGGCCCTCTTCCTCAAACTGCTCCATTTACCATTTGCCAACAAAAATGCACTTGTCTTTTGCTAAGAGGCCAATCAGGAAAGGGTCTGAATGGAAGCATCCTGTAGCCCAAAGGGGAAGCTAGATTTATAAAGATCAGGACCATCCTGCACACTTGTCCAAGGATGACCTTTCACTTGTCCTCAACAGTGAGCACTGTGGGTCCCTGAAGATGTCCCAGGTCATTGGTATTACTTACAGCTGGGAACGCGCTCAGGTATACGTAGTGGGCAAGCCCCACAGGAACATGAGGCAGCCAGGTGAGGTGGTGTGTACACCATGGCTCCTCTAGAGATGCCCGGTCTCGGTGTTTCTGCCGCACTGCCCACCCACGAAACAGAGCTCAGGTTCGAGTAAAGATAGAGGATCCGGTCACACATTCTCCCTCAGACAACCAAAGAGGTTGGAGGACTTCTGCTGGAGAACTGTCAGGGAAGTTTGTCTGAGGGCAGCACGTGGCAGTTACGCTGCTATGGAAACTGTGAGAAGGCCTGTGAGGTCATCACTACCCAGTGAGGTCATAATAAGGAACCTGTGACTTGGGAGTCAGGCTTCAGGAGGAGGGGCAGTTTTGTGGAGGAGAGCAGGGGGAGGGCAGAGGTACTCTGCCTGGCCCCTCACACCTGGGCCTCCCCACCCATGCCCTAGTCTAGCAGACATCCCAGGTGGGGCGTGCCGGTGGGCTGGCACAGCCCTAGGGGCCCCAGGAAGGCAAAGGAGACCCACATTCTGAGATTGGCTTGAGAGGCAAGATTAACGTAAGAGAGAGCTAGGTTGTATGGCACTGACCCTAAGAGGCAGAGATTTGTGTGGACTGGGGAATCAGGGAAGGCTCCTTGGCAGTGGGCCTGAAGGACAAGTGCGATTTGGACCCATGGGGAAGAGAGGGAAGACATTCCAGTTTGGAAGAATAAAAGCAAAGACACATTCTCCTCGCCCTTGTCCTGCCCCAAATATAAATTCATAGAACCCTCACATTTTCACAACTGAGGACTGAAGAAAAGCAAGAGGTGAAGGGGCCTACCCAGTG
This sequence comes from Balaenoptera physalus, assembly GCF_965194825.1. Taxonomy (NCBI): domain Eukaryota; kingdom Metazoa; phylum Chordata; class Mammalia; order Artiodactyla; family Balaenopteridae; genus Balaenoptera; species Balaenoptera physalus. The sequence goes on along the minus strand of NW_028125701.1, from coordinate 70,869 downwards.
TTACACAGGTAGTGGAGAGGTGTTCTGCTCAATGGTTAGGTTCATGTTGGGGCTCCGGATTTACAGCTGATAGGAATGTGAGGACAAGCTCATGCCATTTCAAACATTTCCAAGTGATACTGAGAGAGACGTTAAAGGTGCAAAATGAGGTTGCTGAATGACCTCACAAAGTGGGAATGGTGGGCCCATTTTCATATGAAATTCAAAACAAGTTCATGACCAAAGGACATAATACAAAATGACAACATAATCATTGCACTCCCCTCTCCCCTAGAAGTAAAAATCAGTATAATCCTCCCTCTCTCCACCATGAAAGGATGAGGTAAAGGCTCAGCAGCAGCCCCCGTGAAACACATGGTCACCACTGTGAAGAGGTGTTACTAAGACGATTTGGTCCGACTCAGAGAAGGAAAGAGACAACTCTGCCCTTAGCCTGATCAGGCCCACAGGAAGGAAGCACACTGGGGGCAGCCTTTGAGAGTGTGGCAATGCGAGAGAACCTTCTTTAGGAGGGGACTCCCTGTTGCCGACCTTGAAAAAGCAAGGATGGGACATTCGTTTACTGGGGCTGTTGCAGAGGGGATGTGCCCAGGAGGTAGAGACTGCTTCGACTACTATTTTAGAGGTTGGGCCCCCCTGGTTGAGAACCACAGCACCTTGTATTCCTAAACTGCTTGAATGAGCGGGTGCACGTTAGGACAGACGAAGTCAGGCCTCATTGGAGCCGACTGCCTTTGGGAGTGGTAGAAGGTAAAATGGGAAGGGGAATGCTCTGGAGGAGGTTTGTCATGGCAGCTGGGACAGCACGAGACCATCCAGATTCTCCAAGGCTCCAGAGATGACTTGGCTGGGAGCATCCCTCTGATGTGGTGCGGGGACTCCTACCTTAACAGGACCTGGCTGGGCATCTGCGGGAGGCAGAATAAATGGTTTCTTAACTTAAGAGAGCGAGAGACTCACCTGGGGGGTTGCACAAAACCACTTCAAAACACTTGTACCTGGATTCTTGAGCCAACCCTCAGAAAACTTATCTAGATCTGGAGTAGGGCTCTGGAAGCTGCACTTTTAATAAGCTTCCTGGGCAGTCCCACCACAGTGGTCCATGGAGAGACTGACCAAATTACTGTGGATTCTCCGTTGCTTTTGGGAGTCAAAGTGGGCAATGTGAAAAACTGCAGCAGGCATACGTATATACAGGGAATATTCAAGGCAAACAGAGGGGTAGAGTTATTCTATGCATGAATCAGATTTGAGAAAAGCTAGCCTGGTGGTTAAAGAACACAACCCTTGGGAGAGACAGACAGACCAGATTCTGTCCTACTTACTTGTGTGATTTTGACCAAGTTCTTTTATCCTTCTGACTGTTTCTTCATATGGAAAAGAGCTATGGCTGTACATTTAGCACAATATTCTCTTTTGGCAAATGTTGCTCTGGGTCTATTTGTGTTCTCTGCAACTTAATCTTTTCCGGTGTGCAAGCATTTTTAAGTTGTTTGGTGAAGTATTACATTTGACTTTCAACTGTTCATTACTTTGGGCAAAGCTTATATAATGCTGCAGAGACTAGAACCTATGCAGAGATAGTGAGAGGATGTGATAAGCTTATTCTGCCGGTTTATCAAAAAGTTTAACCTTTTCTCCTCTTCCTCCTCCTGCCACCAAGAGATGAGAAAGAAGGCAGATCCTGGAAATGCACACCAAGCAATACTTCTGTGTCACTTTGCCTTTTATTCCTCTGTTAGTACTTCCCAGAGAGATTTCACCAAAAATGCCTAAGCTTGCCATGGCCATTGTTGTGAAGAACATTTCTCTCTATTGCTAGTCACATCCCCATTTCCTTCTCCTGGGCGCTTAATGGATGTTTGGGGGCAGGAAATAAAATTTAAACTGAAACATCAAAAAAAAAAAGAAGAAAGATGAGCTCAAGTAGGCGTTATTGTGGTCCAGATAAGGTTTGGTTCATTCATTCCCTCGATTTGCATTTATCCGCCTTAGTGCCAGGCATGCGGGGAGAGAGAGAAATGTCTTCAAAGAGTCTGTGGTTGTATGGGGGAGGGAGCTGTGGAAATCTGTCATTTAGAAACAGCATGGAAGTGCTAGGGAAATATTGTTTTTTTCATTTATCTCTCACTCATCCGTTCACCCAGAGCAACTACAAAGGGTTTCACGCGGAGGAACTGGATGCCCTGAACTTGACATTCTCGTGGGGGAAACAACAATGTAAAGCACCAGCAGTGGTAAATCACCAGTAGTGATTTCAAGCCAGAAGGAACCACTCACCAATGGAGAGAGGCACAGGGTGAGCAGTGACTTGCAGAAAGGAGGGGTTATTTATTCATTGCAACTGCTGAGTTCAAGTTCATCTGGGTGGTTGTGTGGTTCGTGCTTACTGCATCTGTTTTTGGAACGTGCCTCCACCCTCCAAGAAGGGTGAGGATGATCACCCTTCTTTCCTCCTGCTGTGCCCCGGGGTCACCCAGCGAGTGTCTGCAGGGATGATCTGCTCTGTACTGGCTTTTCAGTCCCACTCCCGGGAGAAGAGAGATGAAGCTGTGTCTCCACCGCAGCTTGGCCTAATTCAGTCAGTGGGTGAAAAGGTGGGAAGAAGGTCAAGTTCATGAGAAATGATACACTGCAGAGTCATTTAGTCCTGAAGTACCAGTTCTGGTTGCTGGTGAGTTGCTAAATCCAGGGACCTGAATGTAATTCCTCCAGAGCCACAGAGACATCACTTCCAGGCCCATGGCAGGCTGTAGGGGTGCTGACTTTTCTCAGTGCTAAGGAGCAGCCATCTTCCACTGAGAGAGGACTCTGTGTCAGCAGGAGCAGAACCACACCAGGCACCGAAGAAGGTTCTGCATCCCAGCATCTCCCAACACAGTGATAGATAAATGGGTAGAAGATGCGACAGGGCAGTCACAATAGAACAGAAGCTTATCCCCAATAAATATGGAAAGATGTTCAACTTCACTACCTAACAAAGAAATTCAAGTTATAAATCTATTTCTTTTTTGCTCATCTCATTGGTAGAAAGTTTTAAGAATGCACAAAATTTGCTGCTAAGGATGTAAGGAAAAGGCCGTTTTCGTCTGTTGCTGCTGATGGGGATGGAAATTGGTGCGAACCTTCTGCAGGGTAATTTGGCAATTTGTGTATCAACAGCCTTAAAATGCTCATACAGTTTGAGCCAGTAGTTTTGCTTTTAGCATCTTATCCTAAGGTGAAAGTCAAATTTATGTACAAGACTTATGTTCAAGAATATTCATCTCAGCCAGTAGTGTAATAGAAAAAATATTAGAAGCTACCTAAAAATCCCACAATACGGGGTTGGTTAAATAATGGATGGCCCAACTTAAGAATGGAAAATAAAGACGCAGACGTAGAAAATGGACTTGAGGACACGGGGAAGGGGAAGGGGAAGCTGGGACGAAGTGAGAGAGTGGCATGGACTTATATATACTACCAAATGTAAAAGAGCTAGCTAGTGGGAAGCAGCCGCATAGCACAGGGAGATCAGCTCGGTGCTTTGTGACCACCTAGAGGGGTGGGATAGGGAGGGTGGGAGGGAGACGCAAGAGGGAGGAGATATGGGGATATATGTGTATGTAGAGCTGATTCACTTTGTTATAAAGCAGAAACTAACACACTTGTTATAAAGCAGAAACTAACACACCATTGTAAAGCAATTATACTCCAATAAAGATGTTTTTTTTAAAAAGGATGGAAAACAGTTCATTCATTAAAAATGATTTTCTCTAAGAATATTTAATGGTGGGAAGATGTAGTGTAAAAGCAGGGTACAAAATACTAGATGGAGTATTTCATTTTGTTAAAATTTAATAATACAAGTGCAGAAAACGTGATTAAGATAACAGTACTGATTTGACTACGGGACATTTTTTTCTTTAAATTTTTCTGTATTTGGTGTTATAAAGCATCATATATCCTCTCTGAGTCTCAGTTTATGTTCTGTGAAGTGGGACTCATCACATCTACACTGCAGTGCGCTCGGGCAGAGCAGCACAATATTTGAAAGTGCCCTTGACAATGACCAGCCCATTGTAATACTCCAGGAATGGTTATAATATCATTGCCAATGACACACCCATAGTCCGGATATTATCCATAACGATTACGAAGGTTGTTTATCTCCCTCCACTTTTACTAAGACAAAAAAAGGATTAATTGAAGACTCTTAAGTCATTTTTACTGAGGTTTTTGTTTTTGTTTTTTTTTTTCAAAATACTAATTGTAGTGCTTCCCTGGTGGCGTAGTGGTTGAGAATCTGCCTGCTAATGCACGGGACATGGGTTCGAGCCCTGCTCTGGGAAGATCCCACATGCCGTGGAACAACTGGGCCCGTGAGCCACAACTACTGAGCCCGCGCGTCTGGAGCCTGTGCTCCGCAACAAGACAGGCCGCGATAGTGAGCGACCCGCGCACTGCAATGAAGAGTGGCCCCCGCTCCCCACAACTGGAGAAAGCCCTCACACAGAAACGAAGACCCAACACAGCTAAAAATAAATCAATAAATCAATAAATTTATTAAAAAGAAAAATACTAATTGTAAAGTCTTCCGTGGGTATATAGGTGTTCAACTTTTTTCCAGATTTTACGTTTCTGGTTTTGTTTTTAAATTTTTTATTTATTATTTATTTATTACTTTTATTTTTGGCTGTGTTGGGTCTTCGTTTCTGCCCGAGGGCTTTCTCCAGTTGCGGCAAGTGGGGGCCACTCTTCTTCGCGGCGCGTGGGCCTCTCATTATCGCGGCCTGTCTTGTTGCGGAGCAGAGGCTCTAGACGCTCAGGCTCAGTAGTTGTGGCTCATGGGCCCAGTTGCTCCGCGGCATGTGGGATCTTCCCAGACCAGGGTTCAAACCCGTGTCCCCTGCATTGGCAGGCGGATTCTCAACCACTGCACCACCAGGGAAGCCCCCCCACCCCGATAGTTTTAAAACCAGCCTCAGTCATGCTTGCTTCAAGACTTATCCTGGCATCATGGACCACTGGATACTTTGGCTAGGTGTTAAACTCTCTTGTCCTGTGCCCGAGTCCCATCGTGGAGACTTAGTTGCCATCTAGGGCACTCTTGGCATGAGTCCTAGACATGAATCCAGCTCAATGGCTTGGGCCCTGCTCCCTGCTGGCTGACTGTCCTAATGCCCAGTGCCTCCTTTCTGCTTGGACTTCTGAGGGCCGCAGCCCCAGGACCCTCACTCTGTGTTCCCGGCTCTATTCAATGCCAACGGTATGTCTTTTGCTTGCTGTATGTCCCCTGCCCCAGTACCTCCTACCTGCTTTGACCTTCCTGTTTCAGGTCCTCTTATTGCGACCCTTTGTGTATAAGCCAGATCTGTTTGCCCTTCCTTCAAGGGGAGCTACTTCCCTGGTGTTTCCCTAGATGCTTATGATGAGACCCCTGCCAGAACTACACCAATCAGACCCTCCATGTACACGCTTGGGTCTGAACCCTTTCAGCGAGAGCAGGTTGGAAACCCATATATACATAAATATACAATGTGTACAAATCAAGTATTTTAAAGATTGTAAAGAATTCTTGTGAACGTATTAGGTTAGGGAAGTCAAGCAGGATCATCATATGATGGCATAATCAAGCACATGTATATAACATTTCCTATTTTTATATGATGCCATTTTAATAGATGTGCCCATCTTTTCAAAGTTCTAATCTGTGGCAGTGGGCAGTAGGGGGACGGGGTGGGTCACAGCAGGAAGAGGCATTCGCTCCCTTAGGCAGTTAAACCATTGCTCTCTCTTCAGAATGGCTCAGCCAGCAGGATTCTGTGGGAACTACCTCCTGGCACCGGGCTATAATAGCCGGATTTTGGGTCTGGGACAACCCAGATTTTTGTGCGAGTTTTCCGGAGAGTGCTTTCTCTTGGGAGCACGTCTGGGGACTGGCTTCTCTGCTTCCACCTTTGCTGGCGTGGCCAAAGGAACTGCTGCTGCAAAGAAAATCAGAACTGATCAGTCACTTCTGCTGTACACAGTCTCCTGCCAGAATTTCCCTCTCTCATGTCTCTCCCACTTTCTGGCTGAAGACCTTTAATCTACTTGACATCCAGAACACAGCCTTGGCCCATCACCTCCATGAGTCCCTAGAGAAGGGACACTGGCTGCAAAAGCAATTCCTAGAGCCTACGGCTACAGCACATGAGGAAGGCTCTTCACCGTTTCCAGGGAAAACAGTAGAACCCGAAAGTCATTGCAATCATGAGCCTCTCCATCTCTCCTTTCCACAACAGAGAAAACATTTCTTGCAGTCTGTCACTTCTGAGGCTTTAATGGAAATGTCTTTCAAGTTTCGGAAAAAAATAGTCTAATATAAATTGGTTAAGAACCCCTCCCACCTTGGCAACCCCTCTTGGGCCCCATTTATACTGCCTGTTTCAACCACACTGAAATCTAGCCCTCTGATACTTTTATGTAGATTAGAACAAGGCCAAATGCTGAGGCGGAGGGATCAGGAGACTGAGAACCGTATGCTGGGCACCAAGTCTAGGCTCACATCAACCCAGCCTCCTGGGACACCATCTCCTCAGCCCTCCAGTCTCATTAGCACTTCAACACCCCTCTTGGTTCTTCAGGTCTTCCCATCAATATGGCACCACCCTCTCCGCTAGGAGTAAAAATCATTATAATCCTCTCTCCACCATGAAAGGATGAGATAAAGGCTCAGCAGCAGCCCCCGTGAAACACATGGTCAACACTGTGAAGAGGTGTTACTAAGGCGATTTGGTCCGACTCAGAGAAGGAAAGAGACAACTCTGCCCTTAGCCTGATCAGGCCAACAGGAAGGAAGCACACTGGGGCAGCCTTTGAGAGTGTGGCAATGCGAGATAACCTTCTTTAGGAGGGGACTCCTTGTTGCCGACATTGAAAAAGCAAGGATGGGACATTTGTTTACTGGGGCTGTTACAGAGGGGATGTGCCCAGAGGTTAGGCCACCCTGCTTGAGAATCAAAGCACCTTCTAGTCCGAAATGGCTTGAATGCTCCAATCGCCGGATTTTGGGTCTGGGGCAACCCAGATCTTTGTGCGACATTTCCGGAGAGTGCTTTCTCTTGGGAGCACGTCTGGGGACTGGCTTCTCTGCTTCCACCTTTGCTGGCGTGGCCAAAGGAACATCCCCGTAGGCCCGGTAGTCACCAACCAGGCAGTATGTCTCCCCATGTCAGCCCAACTGCGTTTCTCCACACCCTCGGTAGAGGACATGGTAGTGACCAGGGGTAGGGGGAGAAACGGGAGCCACTGCTGCTGCAAAGAAAATCAGAACTGATCAGTCACTTCTGCTGTACACAGCCTCCTGCCAGAAGTTCCCTCTCTCACGTCTCTCCCACTTTCTGGCTGAAGACCTTTAATCTACTTGACATCCAAAACACAGCTTTGGCCCATCACCTCTATGAGTCCCTAGAGAAGGGACACTGGCTGCAAAAGCAATTCCTAGAGCCTACGGCTGCAGCACATGAGGAAGTCTCTTCACCGTTTCCAGGGAAAACAGTAGAACCCGAAAGTCATTGCAGTCATGAGCCTCTCCATCTCTCCCTTCCACACCAGAGAAAACATTTCTTGCAGTCTGTCACTTCTGAGGCTTTAATGGAAATGTCTTTCAAGTTTTGGGAAAAACTAATCTAATATAAATTGGTTAAGGACCCCTCCCACCCTGGCAGCCCCTCTTGGGCCCCATTTATACTGCCTGTTTCAACCACACTGAACTCTAGCCCTCTGATACTTTTATGTAGATTAGAACACGGCCAAATACTGAGGCAGAGTGATCAGGAGACTGAGACCCGCGTTCTTGGTACCAAGTCTAGGCTCACATCAACCCAGCCTCCAGGGACACCATCTCCTCAGCCCTCCAGTCTCATTAGCACTTCAACACCCCTCTTGGTTCTTCCGGTCTTCCCATCAATATGGCACCACCCTCTCCCCTACTACTCAGCAGCTCAGGATGGGATGTGTCTGAGGGCACCGATGTAGATGTCTACATGACAGCACAGAGGTGCCTGGGTTTGAAGGTGTGTTTCAAGTGTGGCCCTCTTCCTCAAACTGCTCCATTTACCATTTGCCAACAAAAATGCACTTGTCTTTTGCTAAGAGGCCAATCAGGAAAGGGTCTGAATGGAAGCATCCTGTAGCCCAAAGGGGAAGCTAGATTTATAAAGATCAGGACCATCCTGCACACTTGTCCAAGGATGACCTTTCACTTGTCCTCAACAGTGAGCACTGTGGGTCCCTGAAGATGTCCCAGGTCATTGGTATTACTTACAGCTGGGAACGCGCTCAGGTATACGTAGTGGGCAAGCCCCACAGGAACATGAGGCAGCCAGGTGAGGTGGTGTGTACACCATGGCTCCTCTAGAGATGCCCGGTCTCGGTGTTTCTGCCGCACTGCCCACCCACGAAACAGAGCTCAGGTTCGAGTAAAGATAGAGGATCCGGTCACACATTCTCCCTCAGACAACCAAAGAGGTTGGAGGACTTCTGCTGGAGAACTGTCAGGGAAGTTTGTCTGAGGGCAGCACGTGGCAGTTACGCTGCTATGGAAACTGTGAGAAGGCCTGTGAGGTCATCACTACCCAGTGAGGTCATAATAAGGAACCTGTGACTTGGGAGTCAGGCTTCAGTAGGAGGGGCAGTTTTGTGGAGGAGAGCAGGGGGAGGGCAGAGGTACTCTGCCTGGCCCCTCACACCTGGGCCTCCCCACCCATGCCCTAGTCTAGCAGACATCCCAGGTGGGGCGTGCCGGTGGGCTGGCACAGCCCTAGGGGCCCCAGGAAGGCAAAGGAGACCCACATTCTGAGATTGGCTTGAGAGGCAAGATTAACGTAAGAGAGAGCTAGGTTGTATGGCACTGACCCTAAGAGGCAGAGATTTGTGTGGACTGGGGAATCAGGGAAGGCTCCTTGGCAGTGGGCCTGAAGGACAAGTGCGATTTGGACCCATGGGGAAGAGAGGGAAGACATTCCAGTTTGGAAGAATAAAAGCAAAGACACATTCTCCTCGCCCTTGTCCTGCCCCAAATATAAATTCATAGAACCCTCACATTTTCACAACTGAGGACTGAAGAAAAGCAAGAGGTGAAGGGGCCTACCCAGTGTTACACAGGTAGTGGAGAGGTGTTCTGCTCAATGGTTAGGTTCATGTTGGGGCTCCGGATTTACAGCTGATAGGAATGTGAGGACAAGCTCATGCCATTTCAAACATTTCCAAGTGATACTGAGAGAGACGTTAAAGGTGCAAAATGAGGTTGCTGAATGACCTCACAAAGTGGGAATGGTGGGCCCATTTTCATATGAAATTCAAAACAAGTTCATGACCAAAGGACATAATACAAAATGACAACATAATCATTGCACTCCCCTCTCCCCTAGAAGTAAAAATCAGTATAATCCTCCCTCTCTCCACCATGAAAGGATGAGGTAAAGGCTCAGCAGCAGCCCCCGTGAAACACATGGTCACCACTGTGAAGAGGTGTTACTAAGACGATTTGGTCCGACTCAGAGAAGGAAAGAGACAACTCTGCCCTTAGCCTGATCAGGCCCACAGGAAGGAAGCACACTGGGGGCAGCCTTTGAGAGTGTGGCAATGCGAGAGAACCTTCTTTAGGAGGGGACTCCCTGTTGCCGACCTTGAAAAAGCAAGGATGGGACATTCGTTTACTGGGGCTGTTGCAGAGGGGATGTGCCCAGGAGGTAGAGACTGCTTGGACTACTATTTTAGAGGTTGGGCCCCCCTGGTTGAGAACCACAGCACCTTGTATTCCTAAACTGCTTGAATGAGCGGGTGCACGTTAGGACAGACGAAGTCAGGCCTCATTGGAGCCGACTGCCTTTGGGAGTGGTAGAAGGTAAAATGGGAAGGGGAATGCTCTGGAGGAGGTTTGTCATGGCAGGTGGGACAGCACGAGACCATCCAGATTCTCCAAGGCTCCAGAGATGACTTGGCTGGGAGCATCCCTCTGATGTGGTGCGGGGACTCCTACCTTAACAGGACCTGGCTGGGCATCTGCGGGAGGCAGAATAAATGGTTTCTTAACTTAAGAGAGCGAGAGACTCACCTGGGGGGTTGCACAAAACCACTTCAAAACACTTGTACCTGGATTCTTGAGCCAACCCTCAGAAAACTTATCTAGATCTGGAGTAGGGCTCTGGAAGCTGCACTTTTAATAAGCTTCCTGGGCAGTCCCACCACAGTGGTCCATGGAGAGACTGACCAAATTACTGTGGATTCTCCGTTGCTTTTGGGAGTCAAAGTGGGCAATGTGAAAAACTGCAGCAGGCATACGTATATACAGGGAATATTCAAGGCAAACAGAGGGGTAGAGTTATTCTATGCATGAATCAGATTTGAGAAAAGCTAGCCTGGTGGTTAAAGAACACAACCCTTGGGAGAGACAGACAGACCAGATTCTGTCCTACTTACTTGTGTGATTTTGACCAAGTTCTTTTATCCTTCTGACTGTTTCTTCATATGGAAAAGAGCTATGGCTGTACATTTAGCACAATATTCTCTTTTGGCAAAGGTTGCTCTGGGTCTATTTGTGTTCTCTGCAACTTAATCTTTTCCGGTGTGCAAGCATTTTTAAGTTGTTTGGTGAAGTATTACATTTGACTTTCAACTGTTCATTACTTTGGGCAAAGCTTATATAATGCTGCAGAGACTAGAACCTATGCAGAGATAGTGAGAGGATGTGATAAGCTTATTCTGCCGGTTTATCAAAAAGTTTAACCTTTTCTCCTCTTCCTCCTCCTGCCACCAAGAGATGAGAAAGAAGGCAGATCCTGGAAATGCACACCAAGCAATACTTCTGTGTCACTTTGCCTTTTATTCCTCTGTCAGTACTTCCCAGAGAGATTTCACCAAAAATGCCTAAGCTTGCCATGGCCATTGTTGTGAAGAACATTTCTCTCTATTGCTAGTCACATCCCCTTTTCCTTCTCCTGGGCGCTTAATGGATGTTTGGGGGCAGGAAATAAAATTTAAACTGAAACATCAAAAAAAAAAAGAAGAAAGATGAGCTCAAGTAGGCGTTATTGTGGTCCAGATAAGGTTTGGTTCATTCATTCCCTCGATTTGCATTTATCCCCCTTTGTGCCAGGCATGCGGGGAGAGAGAGAAATGTCTTCAAAGAGTCTGTGGTTGTATGGGGGAGGGAGCTGTGGAAATCTGTCATTTAGAAACAGCATGGAAGTGCTAGGGAAATATTGTTTTTTTCATTTATCTCTCACTCATCCGTTCACCCAGAGCAACTACAAAGGGTTTCACGCGGAGGAACTGGATGCCCTGAACTTGACATTCTCGTGGGGGAAACAACAATGTAAAGCACCAGCAGTGGTAAATCACCAGTAGTGATTTCAAGCCAGAAGGAACCACTCACCAATGGAGAGAGGCACAGGGTGAGCAGTGACTTGCAGAAAGGAGGGGTTATTTATTCATTGCAACTGCTGAGTTCAAGTTCATCTGGGTGGTTGTGTGGTTCGTGCTTACTGCATCTGTTTTTGGAACGTGCCTCCACCCTCCAAGAAGGGTGAGGATGATCACCCTTCTTTCCTCCTGCTGTGCCCCGGGGTCACCCAGCGAGTGTCTGCAGGGATGATCTGCTCTGTACTGGCTTTTCAGTCCCACTCCCGGGAGAAGAGAGACGAAGCTGTGTCTCCACCGCAGCTTGGCCTGATTCAGTCAGTGGGTGAAAAGGTGGGAAGAAGGTCAAGTTCATGAGAACTGATATACTGCAGAGTCATTTAGTCCTGAAGTACCAGTTCTGGTTGCTGGTGAGTTGCTAAATCCAGGGACCTGAATGTAATTCCTCCAGAGCCACAGAGACATCACTTCCAGGCCGATGGCAGGCTGTAGGGGTGCTGACTTTTGTCAGTGCTAAGGAGCAGCCATCTTCCACTGAGAGAGGACTCTGTGTCAGCAGGAGCAGAACCACACCAGGCACCGAAGAAGGTTCTGCATCCCAGCATCTCCCAACACGTGATAGATAAACGGGTAGAAGATGCGACAGGGCAGTCACAATAGAACAGAAGCTTATCCCCAATAAATATGGAAAGATGTTCAACTTCACTACCTAACAAAGAAATTCAAGTTATAAATCTATTTCTTTTTTGCTCATCTCATTGGTAGAAAGTTTTAAGAATGCACAAAATTTGCTGCTAAGGATGTAAGGAAAAGGCTGTTTTCGTCTGTTGCTGCTGATGGGGATGGAAATTGGTGTGAACCTTCTGCAGGGTAATTTGGCAATTTGTGTATCAACAGCCTTAAAATGCTCATACAGTTTGAGCCAGTAGTTTTGCTTTTAGCATCTTATCCTAAGGTGAAAGTCAAATTTATGTACAAGACTTATGTTCAAGAATATTCATCTCAGCCAGTAGTGTAATAGAAAAAATATTAGAAGCTACCTAAAAATCCCACAATACGGGGTTGGTTAAATAATGGATGGCCCAACTTAAGAATGGAAAATAAAGACGCAGACGTAGAAAATGGACTTGAGGACACGGGGAAGGGGAAGGGGAAGCTGGGACGAAGTGAGAGAGTGGCATGGACTTATATATACTACCAAATGTAAAAGAGCTAGCTAGTGGGAAGCAGCCGCATAGCACAGGGAGATCAGCTCGGTGCTTTGTGACCACCTAGAGGGGTGGGATAGGGAGGGTGGGAGGGAGACGCAAGAGGGAGGAGATATGGGGATATATGTGTATGTAGAGCTGATTCACTTTGTTATAAAGCAGAAACTAACACACTTGTTATAAAGCAGAAACTAACACACCATTGTAAAGCAATTATACTCCAATAAAGATGTTTTTTTTAAAAAGGATGGAAAACAGTTCATTCATTAAAAATGATTTTCTCTAAGAATATTTAATGGTGGGAAGATGTAGTGTAAAAGTAGGGTACAAAATACTAGATGGAGTATTTCATTTTGTTAAAATTTAATAATACAAGTGCAGAAAACGTGATTAAGATAACAGTACTGATTTGACTACGGGACATTTTTTTCTTTAAATTTTTCTGTATTTGGTGTTATAAAGCATCATATATCCTCTCTGAGTCTCAGTTTATGTTCTGTGAAGTGGGACTCATCACATCTACACTGCAGTGCGCTCGGGCAGAGCAGCACAATATTTGAAAGTGCCCTTGACAATGACCAGCCCATTGTAATACTCCAGGAATGGTTATAATATCATTGCCAATGACACACCCATAGTCCGGATATTATCCATAACGATTACGAAGGTTGTTTATCTCCCTCCACTTTTACTAAGACAAAAAAAGGATTAATTGAAGACTCTTAAGTCATTTTTACTGAGGTTTTTGTTTTTGTTTTTTTTTTTCAAAATACTAATTGTAGTGCTTCCCTGGTGGCGTAGTGGTTGAGAATCTGCCTGCTAATGCACGGGACATGGGTTCGAGCCCTGCTCTGGGAAGATCCCACATGCCGTGGAACAACTGGGCCCGTGAGCCACAACTACTGAGCCCGCGCGTCTGGAGCCTGTGCTCCGCAACAAGACAGGCCGCGATAGTGAGCGACCCGCGCACTGCAATGAAGAGTGGCCCCCGCTCCCCACAACTGGAGAAAGCCCTCACACAGAAACGAAGACCCAACACAGCTAAAAATAAATCAATAAATCAATAAATTTATTAAAAAGAAAAATACTAATTGTAAAGTCTTCCGTGGGTATATAGGTGTTCAACTTTTTTCCAGATTTTACGTTTCTGGTTTTGTTTATAAATTTTTTATTTATTATTTATTTATTACTTTTATTTTTGGCTGTGTTGGGTCTTCGTTTCTGCCCGAGGGCTTTCTCCAGTTGCGGCAAGTGGGGGCCACTCTTCTTCGCGGCGCGTGGGCCTCTCATTATCGCGGCCTGTCTTGTTGCGGAGCAGAGGCTCTAGACGCTCAGGCTCAGTAGTTGTGGCTCATGGGCCCAGTTGCTCCGCGGCATGTGGGATCTTCCCAGACCAGGGCTCAAACCCGTGTCCCCTGCATTGGCAGGCGGATTCTCAACCACTGCACCACCAGGGAAGCCCCCCACCCCGATAGTTTTAAAACCAGCCTCAGTCATGCTTGCTTCAAGACTTATCCTGGCATCATGGACCACTGGATACTTTGGCTAGGTGTTAAACTCTCTTGTCCTGTGCCCGAGTCCCATCGTGGAGACTTAGTTGCCATCTAGGGCACTCTTGGCATGAGTCCTAGACATGAATCCAGCTCAATGGCTTGGGCCCTGCTCCCTGCTGGCTGACTGTCCTAATGCCCAGTGCCTCCTTTCTGCTTGGACTTCTGAGGGCCGCAGCCCCAGGACCCTCACTCTGTGTTCCCGGCTCTATTCAATGCCAACGGTATGTCTTTTGCTTGCTGTATGTCCCCTGCCCCAGTACCTCCTACCTGCTTTGACCTTCCTGTTTCAGGTCCTCTTATTGCGACCCTTTGTGTATAAGCCAGATCTGTTTGCCCTTCCTTCAAGGGGAGCTACTTCCCTGGTGTTTCCCTAGATGCTTATGATGAGACCCCTGCCAGAACTACACCAATCAGACCCTCCATGTACACGCTTGGGTCTGAACCCTTTCAGCGAGAGCAGGTTGGAAACCCATATATACATAAATATACAATGTGTACAAATCAAGTATTTTAAAGATTGTAAAGAATTCTTGTGAACGTATTAGGTTAGGGAAGTCAAGCAGGATCATCATATGATGGCATAATCAAGCACATGTATATAACATTTCCTATTTTTATATGATGCCATTTTAATAGATGTGCCCATCTTTTCAAAGTTCTAATCTGTGGCAGTGGGCAGTAGGGGGACGGGGTGGGTCACAGCAGGAAGAGGCATTCGCTCCCTTAGGCAGTTAAACCATTGCTCTCTCTTCAGAATGGCTCAGCCAGCAGGATTCTGTGGGAACTACCTCCTGGCACCGGGCTATAATAGCCGGATTTTGGGTCTGGGACAACCCAGATTTTTGTGCGAGTTTTCCGGAGAGTGCTTTCTCTTGGGAGCACGTCTGGGGACTGGCTTCTCTGCTTCCACCTTTGCTGGCGTGGCCAAAGGAACTGCTGCTGCAAAGAAAATCAGAACTGATCAGTCACTTCTGCTGTACACAGTCTCCTGCCAGAATTTCCCTCTCTCATGTCTCTCCCACTTTCTGGCTGAAGACCTTTAATCTACTTGACATCCAGAACACAGCCTTGGCCCATCACCTCCATGAGTCCCTAGAGAAGGGACACTGGCTGCAAAAGCAATTCCTAGAGCCTACGGCTGCAGCACATGAGGAAGGCTCTTCACCGTTTCCAGGGAAAACAGTAGAACCCGAAAGTCATTGCAATCATGAGCCTCTCCATCTCTCCTTTCCACAACAGAGAAAACATTTCTTGCAGTCTGTCACTTCTGAGGCTTTAATGGAAATGTCTTTCAAGTTTCGGAAAAAAATAGTCTAATATAAATTGGTTAAGAACCCCTCCCACCTTGGCAACCCCTCTTGGGCCCCATTTATACTGCCTGTTTCAACCACACTGAAATCTAGCCCTCTGATACTTTTATGTAGATTAGAACAAGGCCAAATGCTGAGGCGGAGGGATCAGGAGACTGAGAACCGTATGCTGGGCACCAAGTCTAGGCTCACATCAACCCAGCCTCCTGGGACACCATCTCCTCAGCCCTCCAGTCTCATTAGCACTTCAACACCCCTCTTGGTTCTTCAGGTCTTCCCATCAATATGGCACCACCCTCTCCGCTAGGAGTAAAAATCATTATAATCCTCTCTCCACCATGAAAGGATGAGATAAAGGCTCAGCAGCAGCCCCCGTGAAACACATGCTCAACACTGTGAAGAGGTGTTACTAAGGCGATTTGGTCCGACTCAGAGAAGGAAAGAGACAACTCTGCCCTTAGCCTGATCAGGCCCACAGGAAGGAAGCACACTGGGGGCAGCCTTTGAGAGTGTGGCAATGCGAGAGAACCTTCTTTAGGAGGGGACTCCCTGTTGCCGACCTTGAAAAAGCAAGGATGGGACATTCGTTTACTGGGGCTGTTGCAGAGGGGATGTGCCCAGGAGGTAGAGACTGCTTGGACTACTATTTTAGAGGTTGGGCCCCCCTGGTTGAGAACCACAGCACCTTGTATTCCTAAACTGCTTGAATGAGCCGGTGCACGTTAGGACAGACGAAGTCAGGCCTCATTGGAGCCGACTGCCTTTGGGAGTGGTAGAAGGTAAAATGGGAAGGGGAATGCTCTGGAGGAGGTTTGTCATGGCAGGTGGGCCAGCACGAGACCATCCAGATTCTCCAAGGCTCCAGAGATGACTTGGCTGGGAGCATCCCTCTGATGTGGTGCGGGGACTCCTACCTTAACAGGACCTGGCTGGGCATCTGCGGGAGGCAGAATAAATGGTTTATTAACTTAAGAGAGCGAGAGACTCACCTGGGGGGTTGCACAAAACCACTTCAAAAGACTTGTACCTGGATTCTTGAGCCAACCCTCAGAAAACTTATCTAGATCTGGAGTAGGGCTCTGGAAGCTGCACTTTTAATAAGCTTCCTGGGCAGTCCCACCACAGTGGTCCATGGAGAGACTGACCAAATTACTGTGGATTCTCCGTTGCTTTTGGGAGTCAAAGTGGGCAATGTGAAAAACTGCAGCAGGCATACGTATATACAGGGAATATTCAAGGCAAACAGAGGGGTAGAGTTATTCTATGCATGAATCAGATTTGAGAAAAGCTAGCCTGGTGGTTAAAGAACACAACCCTTGGGAGAGACAGACAGACCAGATTCTGTCCTACTTACTTGTGTGATTTTGACCAAGTTCTTTTATCCTTCTGACTGTTTCTTCATATGGAAAAGAGCTATGGCTGTACATTTAGCACAATATTCTCTTTTGGCAAAGGCTGCTCTGGGTCCATTTGTGTTCTCTGCAACTTAATCTTTTCCGGTGTGCAAGCATTTTTAAATTGTTTGGTGAAGTATTACATTTGACTTTCAACTGTTCATTACTTTGGGCAAAGCTTATATAATGCTGCAGAGACTAGAACCTATGCAGAGATAGTGAGAGGATGTGATAAGCTTATTCTGCCAGTTTATCAAAAAGTTTAACCTTTTCTCCTCTTCCTCCGCCTGCCACCAAGAGATGAGAAAGAAGGCAGAGCCTGGAAATGCACACCAAGCAATACTTCTGGGTCAGTTTGCCTTTTATTCCTCTGCCAGTACTTCCCAGAGAGATTTCACCAAAAGTGCCTAAGCTTGCCATGGCCATTGTTGTGAAGAACATTTCTCTCTATTGCTAGTCACATCCCCTTTTCCTTCTCCTGGGCGCTTAATGGATGTTTGGGGGCAGGAAATAAAATTTAAACTAAAACATCAAAAAAAAAAAAAAGAAGAAAGATGAGCTCAAGTAGGCGTTATTGTGGTCCAGATAAGGTTTGGTTTATTCATTCCCTCGATTTGCATTTATCCGCCTTAGGGCCAGGCATGGGGGGAGAGAGAGAAATGTCTTCAAAGAGTCTGTGGTTGTATGGGGGAGGGCGCTGTGGAAATCTGTCATTTAGAAACAGCATGGAAGTGCTAGGGAAAAATTATTTTGTTCATTTCTCTCTCACTCATCCGTTCACCCAGAGCAACTACAAAGGGTTTCACGCGGAGGAACTGGATGCCCTGAACTTGACATTCTCGTGGGGGAAACAACAATGTAAAGCACCAGCAGTGGTAAGTCACCAGTAGTGATTTCAAGCCAGAAGGAACCACTCACCAATGGAGAGAGGCACAGGGTGAGCAGTGACTTGCAGAAAGGAGGGGTTATTTATTCATTGCAACTGCTGAGTTCAAGTTCATCTGGGTGGTTGTGTGGTTCGTGCTTACTGCATCTGTTTTTGGAACGTGGCTCCACCCTCCAAGAAGGGTGAGGATGATCACCCTTCTTTCCTCCTGCTGTGCCCCGGGGTCACCCAGCGAGTGTCTGCAGGGATGATCTGCTCTGTACTGGCTTTTCAGTCCCACTCCTGGGAGAAGAGAGAGGAAGCTGTGTCTCCACCACAGCTTGGCCTGATTCAGTCACTGGGTGAAAAGGTGGGAAGAAGGTCAAGTTCATGAGAACTGATACACTGCAGAGTCATTTAGTCCTGAAGTACCAGTTCTGGTTGCTGGTGAGTTGCTAAATCCAGGGACCTGAATGTAATTCCTCCAGAGCCACTGAGACATCACTTCTAGGCCCATGGCAGGCTGTAGGGGTGCTGACTTTTCTCAGTGCTAAGGAGCAGCCATCTTCTACTGAGTGAGGACTCTGTGTCAGCAGGAGCAGAACCGCACCAGGCACCGAAGAAGATTCTGCATCCCAGCATCTCCCAACACAGTGATAGATAAACGGGTAGAAGATGCGACCGGGCAGTCACAATAGAACAGAAGCTTATCCCCAATAAATATGGAAAGATGTTCAACTTCACTACCTAACAAAGAAATTCAAGTTATAAATCTATTTCTTTTTTGCTCATCTCATTGGTAGAAAGTTTTAAGAATGCACAAAATTTGCTGCTAAGGATGTAAGGAAAAGGCCGTTTTCGTCTGTTGCTGCTGATGGGGATGGAAATTGGTGCGAACCTTCTGCAGGGTAATTTGGCAATTTGTGTATCAACAGCCTTAAAATGTTCATACACTTTGAGCCAGTAGTTTTGCTTTTAGCATCTTATCCTAAGGTGAAAGTCAAATTTATGTACAAGACTTATGTTCAAGAATATTCATCTCAGCCAGTAGTGTAATAGAAAAAATATTAGAAGCTACCTAAAAATCCCACAATACGGGGTTGGTTAAATAACGGATGGCCCAACTTAAGAATGGAAAATAAAGACGCAGACGTAGAAAATGGACTTGAGGACACGGGGAAGGGGAAGGGGAAGCTGGGACGAAGTGAGAGAGTGGCATGGACTTATATATACTACCAAATGTAAAATAGCTAGCTAGTGGGAAGCAGCCGCGTAGCAAAGGGAAATCAGCTCGGTGCTTTGTGACCACCTAGAGGGGTGGGATAGGGAGGGTGGGAGGGAGACGCAAGAGGAAGGAGATATGGGGATATATGTGTATGTAGAGCTGATTCACTTTGTTATAAAGCAGAAACTAACACACCATTGTAAAGCAATTATACTCCAATAAAGATGTTTTTTTTAAAAAAGGATGGAAAACAGTTCATTCATTAAAAATGATTTTCTCCAAGAATATTTAATGGTGGGAATATGTAGTGTAAAAGCAGGGTACAAAATACTAGATGGAGTATTTCATTTTGTTAAAATTTAATAATACAAGTGTAGAAAACGTGATTAAGAGAACAGTACTGATTTGACTACGGGACATTTTTTTTTCTTTAAATTTTTCTGTATTTGGTGTTATAAAGCATCATATATCCTCTCTGAGTCTCAGTTTATGTTTTGTGAAGTGGGACTCATCACATCTACACTGCAGTGCGCTCGGGCAGAGCAGCACAATATTTGAAAGTGCCCTTGACAGTGACCAGCCCATTGTAATACTCCAGGAATGGTTATAATATCATTACCAATGACACACCCATAGTCCGGATATTATCCGTAACGATTACGAAGGTTGTTTATCTCCCTGCACTTTTACTAAGACAAAAAAAGGATTAATTGAAGACTCTTAAGTCATTTTTACTGAGGTTCGTTGTTTCTTTTTTTTTTTTCAAAATACTAATTGTAGGGCTTCCCTGGTGGCGGAGTGGTTGAGAATCTGCCTGCTAATGCACGGGACATGGGTTCGAGCCCTGCTCTGGGAAGATCCCACATGCCGTGGAGCAACTGGGCCCGTGAGCCACAACTACTGAGCCTGCGCGTCTGGAGCCTGTGCTCCGCAACAAGAGAGGCCACGATAGTGAACGGCCCGCGCACCGCAATGAAGAGTGGCCCCCGCTCCCCACAACTG
Organism: Balaenoptera physalus; assembly: GCF_965194825.1. Taxonomy (NCBI): domain Eukaryota; kingdom Metazoa; phylum Chordata; class Mammalia; order Artiodactyla; family Balaenopteridae; genus Balaenoptera; species Balaenoptera physalus. The sequence continues at coordinate 50,927 of NW_028125701.1, read as the reverse complement.
GAGAAATCCCTCACACAGAAACGAAGACTCAACACAGCTAAAAATAAATCAATAAATCAATAAATTTATTAAAAAGAAAAATACTAATTGTAAAGTCTGCAGTGGGTATATAGGTGTTCAACTTTTTTCCAGATTTTACGTTTCTGGTTTTGTTTTTAAATTTTTTATTTATTATTTATTTATTACTTTTATTTTTGGCTGTGTTGGGTCTTCGTTTCTGCGCGAGGGCTTTCTCCAGTTGCGGCAAGTGGGGGCCACTCTTCTTCGCGGCGCGCGGGACTCTCACTATCGCGGCCTGTCTTGTTGCGGAGCAGAGGCTCTAGACGCTCAGGCTCAGTATTTGTCACTCACGGGCCCAGTTGCTCCGCGGCATGTGGGATCTTCCCAGACCAGGGCTCAAACCCGTGTCCCCTGCATTGGCAGGCGGATTCTCAACCACTGCACCACCAGGGAAGCCCCCCCACCCCGATAGTTTTAAAACCAGCCTCAGTCATGCTTGCTTCAAGACTTATCCTGGCATCATGGACCACTGGATACTTTGGCTAGGTGTTAAACTCTCTTGTCCTGTGCCCGAGTCCCATCGTGGTGACTTAGTTGCCATCTAGGGCACTCTTGGCATGAGTCCTAGACATGAATCCAGCTCAATGGATTGGGCCCTGCTCCCTGCTGGCTGACTGTCCTAATGCCCAGTGCCTCCTTTCTGCTTGGGCTTCTGAGGGCCGCAGCCCCAGGACCCTCACTCTGTGTTCCCGGCTCTATTCAATGCCAACGGTATGTCTTTTGCTTGCTGTATGTCCCCTGCCCCAGTACCTCCTACTGGCTTTGACCTTCCTGTTTCAGGTCCTCTTATTGCGACCCTTTGTGTATAAGCCAGATCTGTTTGCCTTTCCTTCAAGGGGAGCTATTTCCCTGGTGTTTCCCTAGATGCTTATGATGAGACCCCTGCCAGAACTACACCAATCAGACCCTCCATGTACACGCTTGGGTCTGAACCCTTTCAGCGAGAGCAGGTTGGAGACCCATATATACATAAATATACAATGTGTACAAATCAAGTATTTTAAAGATTGTAAAGAATTCTTGTGAACGTATTAGGTTAGGGAAGTCAAGCAGGATCATCATATGATGGCATAATCAAGCACATGTATATAACATTTCCTATTTTTATATGATGCCATTTTAATAGATGTGCCCATCTTTTCAAAGTTCTAATCTGTGGCAGTGGGCAGTAGGGGGACGGGGTGGGTCACAGCAGGAAGAGGCATTCGCTCCCTTAGGCAGTTAAACCATTGCTCTGTCTTCAGAATGGCTCAGCCAGCAGGATTCTGTGGGGTCTACCTCCTGGCACCGGGCTCCAATCGCCGGATTTTGCGTCTGGGGCAACCCAGATCTTTGTGCGAGTTTTCCGGAGAGTGCTTTCTCTTGGGAGCACGTCTGGGGACTGGCTTCTCTGCTTCCACCTTTGCTGGCGTGGCCAAAGGAACTGCTGCTGCAAAGAAAATCAGAACTGATCAGTCATTTCTGCTGTACACAGTCTCCTGCCAGAATTTCCCTCTCTCATGTCTCTCCCACTTTCTGGCTGAAGACCTTTAATCTACTTGACATCCAGAACACAGCCTTGGCCCATCACCTCCATGAGTCCCTAGAGAAGGGACACTGGCTGCAAACGCAATTCCTAGAGCCTACGGCTGCAGCACATGAGGAAGTCTCTTCACCGTTTCCAGAGAAAACAGTAGAACCCGAAAGTCATTGCAATCATGAGCCTCTCCATCTCTCCTTTCCACAACAGAGAAAACATTTCTTGCAGTCTGTCACTTCTGAGGCTTTAATGGAAATGTCTTTCAAGTTTCGGAAAAAAATAGTCTAATATAAATTGGTTAAGAACCCCTCCCACCTTGGCAACCCCTCTTGGGCCCCATTTATACTGCCTGTTTCAACCACACTGAACTCTAGCTCTCTGATACTTTTATGTAGATTAGAACAAGGCCAAATGCTGAGGCGGAGGGATCAGGAGACTGAGAACCGTATTCTGGGCACCAAGTCTAGGCTCACATCAACCCAGCCTCCTGGGACACCATCTCCTCAGCCCTCCAGTCTCATTAGCACTTCAACACCCCTCTTGGTTCTTCCGGTCTTCCCATCAATATGGCACCACCCTCTCCGCTAGGAGTAAAAATCATTATAATCCTCTCTCCACCATGAAAGGATGAGATAAAGGCTCAGCAGCAGCCCCCGTGAAACACATGGTCAACACTGTGAAGAGGTGTTACTAAGGCGATTTGGTCCGACTCAGAGAAGGAAAGAGACAACTCTGCCCTTAGCCTGATCAGGCCCACAGGAAGGAAGCACACTGGGGGCAGCCTTTGAGAGTGTGGCAATGCGAGAGAACCTTCTTTAGGAGGGGACTCCCTGTTGCCGACCTTGAAAAAGCAAGCATGGGACATTTGTTTACTGGGGCTGTTACAGAGGGGATGTGCCCAGAGGATAGGCCACCCTGCTTGAGAATCAAAGCACCTTCTAGTCCGAAATGGCTTGAATGCTCCAATCGCCGGATTCTGGGTCTGGGGCAACCCAGATCTTTGTGTGGCGTTTCCGGAGAGTGCTTTCTCTTGGGAGCACGTCTGGGGACTGGCTTCTCTGCTTCCACCTTTGCTGGCGTGGCCAAAGGAACATCCCCGTAGGCCCGGTAGCCACCAACCAGGCAGTATGTCTCCCCATGCCAGCCCAACTGCGTTTCTCCACACCCTCGGTAGAGGACATGGTAGTGACAAGGGGTAGGGGGAGAAACGGGAGCCACTGCTGCTGCAAAGAAAATCAGAACTGATCAGTCACTTCTGCTGTACACAGCCTCCTGCCAGAATTTCCCTCTCTCAAGTCTCTCCCACTTTCTGGCTGAAGACCTTTAATCTACTTGACATCCAAAACACAGCTTTGGCCCATCACCTCTATGAGTCCCTAGAGAAGGGACACTGGCTGCAAAAGCAATTCCTAGAGCCTACGGCTGCAGCACATGAGGAAGTCTCTTCACCGTTTCCAGGGAAAACAGTAGAACCCGAAAGTCATTGCCATCATGAGCCTCTCCATCTCTCCCTTCCACACCAGAGAAAACATTTCTTGCAGTCTGTCACTTCTGAGGCTTTAATGGAAATGTCTTTCAAGTTTTGGGAAAAACTAATCTAATATAAATTGGTTAAGGACCCCTCCCACCCTGGCAGCCCCTCTTGGGCCCCATTTATACTGCCTGTTTCAACCACACTGAACTCTAGCCCTCTGATACTTTTATGTAGATTAGAACACGGCCAAATACTGAGGCAGAGTGATCAGGAGACTGAGACCCGCGTTCTGGGTACCAAGTCTAGGCTCACATCAACCCAGCCTCCTGGGACACCATCTCCTCAGCCCTCCAGTCTCATTAGCACTTCAACACCCCTCTTGGTTCTTCCGGTCTTCCCATCAATATGGCACCACCCTCTCCCCTAGTACTCAGCAGCTCAGGATGGGATGTGTCTGAGGGCACCGATGTAGATGTCTACATGACAGCACAGAGGTGCCTGGGTTTGAAGGTGTGTTTCAAGTGTGGCCCTCTTCCTCAAACTGCTCCATTTACCATTTGCCAACAAAAATGCACTTGTCTTTTGCTAAGAGGCCAATCAGGAAAGGGTCTGAATGGAAGCATCCTGTAGCCCAAAGGGGAAGCTAGATTTATAAAGATCAGGACCATCCTGCACACTTGTCCAAGGATGACCTTTCACTTGTCCTCAACAGTGAGCACTGTGGGTCCCTGAAGATGTCTCAGGTCATTGGTATTACTTACAGCTGGGAACGCGCTCAGGTATACGTAGTGGGCAAGCCCCACAGGAACATGAGGCAGCCAGGTGAGGTGGTGTGTACACCATGGCTCCTCTAGAGATGCCCGGTCTCGGTGTTTCTGCTGCACTGCCCACCCACGGAACAGAGCTCAGGTTCGAGTAAAGATAGAGGATCCGGTCACACATTCTCCCTCAGACAACCAAAGAGGTTGGAGGAATTCTGGTGGAGAACTGTCAGGGAAGTTTGTCTGAGGGCAGCACGTGGCAGTTACGCTGCTATGGAAACTGTGAGAAGGCCTGTGAGGTCATCACTACCCAGTGAGGTCATAATAAGGAACCTGTGACTTGGGGGTCAGGCTTCAGGAGGAGGGGCAGTTTTGTGAAGGAGAGCAGGGGGAGGGCAGAGGTACTCTGCCTGGCCCCTCACACCTGGGCCTCCCCACCCATGCCCTAGTCTAGCAGACATCCCAGGTGGGGCGTGCCAGTGGGCTGGCACAGCCCTAGGGGCCCCAGGAAGGCAAAGGAGACCCACATTCTGAGATTGGCTTGAGAGGCAAGATTAACGTAAGAGAGAGCTAGGTTGTATGGCACTGACCCTAAGAGGCAGAGATTTGTGTGGACTGGGGAATCAGGGAAGGCTCCTTGGCAGTGGGCCTGAAGGACAAGTGAGATTTGGACCCATGGGGAAGAGAGGGAAGACATTCCAGTTTGGAAGAATAAAAGCAAAGACACATTCTCCTCGCCCTTGTCCTGCCCCAAATATAAATTCATAGAACCCTCACATTTTCACAACTGAGGACTGAAGAAAAGCAAGAGGTGAAGGGGCCTACCCAGTGTTACACAGGTAGTGGAGAGGTGTTCTGCTCAATGGTTAGGTTCATGTTGGGGCTCCGGATTTACAGCTGATAGGAATGTGAGGACAAGCTCATGCCATTTCAAACATTTCCAAGTGATACTGAGAGAGACGTTAAAGGTGCAAAATGAGGTTGCTGAATGACCTCACAAAGTGGGAATGGTGGGCCCATTTTCATATGAAATTCAAAACAAGTTCATGACCAAAGGACATAATACAAAATGACAACATAATCATTGCACTCCCCTCTCCCCTAGAAGTAAAAATCAGTATAATCCTCCCTCTCTCCACCATGAAAGGATGAGGTAAAGGCTCAGCAGCAGCCCCCGTGAAACACATGGTCACCACTGTGAAGAGGTGTTACTAAGACGATTTGGTCCGACTCAGAGAAGGAAAGAGACAACTCTGCCCTTAGCCTGATCAGGCCCACAGGAAGGAAGCACACTGGGGGCAGCCTTTGAGAGTGTGGCAATGCGAGAGAACCTTCTTTAGGAGGGGACTCCCTGTGGCCGACCTTGAAAAAGCAAGGATGGGACATTCGTTTACTGGGGCTGTTGCAGAGGGGATGTGCCCAGGAGGTAGAGACTGCTTGGACTACTATTTTAGAGGTTGGGCCCCCCTGGTTGAGAACCACAGCACCTTGTATTCCTAAACTGCTTGAATGAGCGGGTGCACGTTAGGACAGACGAAGTCAGGCCTCATTGGAGCCGACTGCCTTTGGGAGTGGTAGAAGGTAAAATGGGAAGGGGAATGCTCTGGAGGAGGTTTGTCATGGCAGGTGGGACAGCACGAGACCATCCAGATTCTCCAAGGCTCCAGAGATGACTTGGCTGGGAGCATCCCTCTGATGTGGTGCGGGGACTCCTACCTTAACAGGACCTGGCTGGGCATCTGCGGGAGGCAGAATAAATGGTTTCTTAACTTAAGAGAGCGAGAGACTCACCTGGGGGGTTGCACAAAACCACTTCAAAACACTTGTACCTGGATTCTTGAGCCAACCCTCAGAAAACTTATCTAGATCTGGAGTAGGGCTCTGGAAGCTGCACTTTTAATAAGCTTCCTGGGCAGTCCCACCACAGTGGTCCATGGAGAGACTGACCAAATTACTGTGGATTCTCCGTTGCTTTTGGGAGTCAAAGTGGGCAATGTGAAAAACTGCAGCAGGCATACGTATATACAGGGAATATTCAAGGCAAACAGAGGGGTAGAGTTATTCTATGCATGAATCAGATTTGAGAAAAGCTAGCCTGGTGGTTAAAGAACACAACCCTTGGGAGAGACAGACAGACCAGATTCTGTCCTACTTACTTGTGTGATTTTGACCAAGTTCTTTTATCCTTCTGACTGTTTCTTCATATGGAAAAGAGCTATGGCTGTACATTTAGCACAATATTCTCTTTTGGCAAAGGTTGCTCTGGGTCTATTTGTGTTCTCTGCAACTTAATCTTTTCCGGTGTGCAAGCATTTTTAAGTTGTTTGGTGAAGTATTACATTTGACTTTCAACTGTTCATTACTTTGGGCAAAGCTTATATAATGCTGCAGAGACTAGAACCTATGCAGAGATAGTGAGAGGATGTGATAAGCTTATTCTGCCGGTTTATCAAAAAGTTTAACCTTTTCTCCTCTTCCTCCTCCTGCCACCAAGAGATGAGAAAGAAGGCAGATCCTGGAAATGCACACCAAGCAATACTTCTGTGTCACTTTGCCTTTTATTCCTCTGTCAGTACTTCCCAGAGAGATTTCACCAAAAATGCCTAAGCTTGCCATGGCCATTGTTGTGAAGAACATTTCTCTCTATTGCTAGTCACATCCCCTTTTCCTTCTCCTGGGCGCTTAATGGATGTTTGGGGGCAGGAAATAAAATTTAAACTGAAACATCAAAAAAAAAAAGAAGAAAGATGAGCTCAAGTAGGCGTTATTGTGGTCCAGATAAGGTTTGGTTCATTCATTCCCTCGATTTGCATTTATCCCCCTTTGTGCCAGGCATGCGGGGAGAGAGAGAAATGTCTTCAAAGAGTCTGTGGTTGTATGGGGGAGGGAGCTGTGGAAATCTGTCATTTAGAAACAGCATGGAAGTGCTAGGGAAATATTGTTTTTTTCATTTATCTCTCACTCATCCGTTCACCCAGAGCAACTACAAAGGGTTTCACGCGGAGGAACTGGATGCCCTGAACTTGACATTCTCGTGGGGGAAACAACAATGTAAAGCACCAGCAGTGGTAAATCACCAGTAGTGATTTCAAGCCAGAAGGAACCACTCACCAATGGAGAGAGGCACAGGGTGAGCAGTGACTTGCAGAAAGGAGGGGTTATTTATTCATTGCAACTGCTGAGTTCAAGTTCATCTGGGTGGTTGTGTGGTTCGTGCTTACTGCATCTGTTTTTGGAACGTGGCTCCACCCTCCAAGAAGGGTGAGGATGATCACCCTTCTTTCCTCCTACTGTGCCCCGGGGACACCCAGCGAGTGTCTGCAGGGATGATCTGCTCTGTACTGGCTTTTCAGTCCCACTCCCGGGAGAAGAGAGACGAAGCTGTGTCTCCACCGCAGCTTGGCCTGATTCAGTCAGTGGGTGAAAAGGTGGGAAGAAGGTCAAGTTCATGAGAACTGATACACTGCAGAGTCATTTAGTCCTGAAGTACCAGTTCTGGTTGCTGGTGAGTTGCTAAATCCAGGGACCTGAATGTAATTCCTCCAGAGCCACAGAGACATCACTTCCAGGCCCATGGCAGGCTGTAGGGGTGCTGACTTTTCTCAGTGCTAAGGAGCAGCCATCTTCCACTGAGAGAGGACTCTGTGTCAGCAGGAGCAGAACCACACCAGGCACCGAAGAAGGTTCTGCATCCCAGCATCTCCCAACACAGTGATAGATAAACGGGTAGAAGATGCGACAGGGCAGTCACAATAAAACAGAAGCTTATCCCCAATAAATATGGAAAGATGTTCAACTTCACTACCTAACAGAGAAATTCAAGTTATAAATCTATTTCTTTTTTGCTCATCTCATTGGTAGAAAGTTTTAAGAATGCACAAAATTTGCTGCTAAGGATGTAAGGAAAAGGCCGTTTTCGTCTGTTGCTGCTGATGGGGATGGAAATTGGTGCGAATCTTCTGCAGGGTAATTTGGCAATTTGTGTATCAACAGCCTTAAAATGCTCATACAGTTTGAGCCAGTAGTTTTGCTTTTAGCATCTTATCCTAAGGTGAAAGTCAAATTTATGTACAAGACTTATGTTCAAGAATATTCATCTCAGCCAGTAGTGTAATAGAAAAAATATTAGAAGCTACCTAAAAATCCCACAATACGGGGTTGGTTAAATAATGGATGGCCCAACTTAAGAATGGAAAATAAAGACGCAGACGTAGAAAATGGACTTGAGGACACGGGGAAGGGGAAGGGGAAGCTGGGACGAAGTGAGAGAGTGGCATGGACTTATATATACTACCAAATGTAAAATAGCTAGCTAGTGGGAAGCAGCCGCATAGCACAGGGAGATCAGCTCGGTGCTTTGTGACCACCTAGAGGGGTGGGATAGGGAGGGTGGGAGGGAGACGCAAGAGGGAGGAGATATGGGGATATATGTGTATGTAGAGCTGATTCACTTTGTTATAAAGCAGAAACTAACACACTTGTTATAAAGCAGAAACTAACACACCATTGTAAAGCAATTATACTCCAATAAAGATGTTTTTTTTAAAAAAGGATGGAAAACAGTTCATTCATTAAAAATGATTATCTCCAAGAATATTTAATGGTGGGAAGATGTAGTGTAAAAGCACGGTACAAAATACTAGATGGAGTATTTCATTTTGTTAAAATTTAATAATACAAGTGCAGAAAACGTGATTAAGAGAACAGTACTGATTTGACAACGGGACATTTTTTTCTTTAACTTTTTCTGTATTTGGTGTTATAAAGCATCATATATCCTCTCTGAGTCTCAGTTTATGTTTTGTGAAGTGGGACTCATCACATCTACACTGCAGTGCGCTCGGGCAGAGCAGCACAATATTTGAAAGTGCCCTTGACAGTGACCAGCCCATTGTAATACTCCAGGAATGGTTATAATATCATTACCAATGACACACCCATAGTCCGGATATTATCCGTAACGATTACGAAGGTTGTTTATCTCCCTGCACTTTTACTAAGACAAAAAAAGGATTAATTGAAGACTCTTAAGTCATTTTTACTGAGGTTCGTTGTTTCTTTTTTTTTTTTCAAAATACTAATTGTAGGGCTTCCCTGGTGGCGGAGTGGTTGAGAATCTGCCTGCTAATGCACGGGACATGGGTTCGAGCCCTGCTCTGGGAAGATCCCACATGCCGTGGAGCAACTGGGCCCGTGAGCCACAACTACTGAGCCTGCGCGTCTGGAGCCTGTGCTCCGCAACAAGAGAGGCCACGATAGTGAACGGCCCGCGCACCGCAATGAAGAGTGGCCCCCGCTCCCCACAACTGGAGAAATCCCTCACACAGAAACGAAGACTCAACACAGCTAAAAATAAATCAATAAATCAATAAATTTATTAAAAAGAAAAATACTAATTGTAAAGTCTGCAGTGGGTATATAGGTGTTCAACTTTTTTCCAGATTTTACGTTTCTGGTTTTGTTTTTAAATTTTTTATTTATTATTTATTTATTACTTTTATTTTTGGCTGTGTTGGGTCTTCGTTTCTGCGCGAGGGCTTTCTCCAGTTGCGGCAAGTGGGGGCCACTCTTCTTCGCGGCGCGCGGGACTCTCACTATCGCGGCCTGTCTTGTTGCGGAGCAGAGGCTCTAGACGCTCAGGCTCAGTATTTGTCACTCACGGGCCCAGTTGCTCCGCGGCATGTGGGATCTTCCCAGACCAGGGCTCAAACCCGTGTCCCCTGCATTGGCAGGCGGATTCTCAACCACTGCACCACCAGGGAAGCCCCCCCACCCCGATAGTTTTAAAACCAGCCTCAGTCATGCTTGCTTCAAGACTTATCCTGGCATCATGGACCACTGGATACTTTGGCTAGGTGTTAAACTCTCTTGTCCTGTGCCCGAGTCCCATCGTGGTGACTTAGTTGCCATCTAGGGCACTCTTGGCATGAGTCCTAGACATGAATCCAGCTCAATGGATTGGGCCCTGCTCCCTGCTGGCTGACTGTCCTAATGCCCAGTGCCTCCTTTCTGCTTGGGCTTCTGAGGGCCGCAGCCCCAGGACCCTCACTCTGTGTTCCCGGCTCTATTCAATGCCAACGGTATGTCTTTAGCTTGCTGTATGTCCCCTGCCCCAGTACCTCCTACTGGCTTTGACCTTCCTGTTTCAGGTCCTCTTATTGCGACCCTTTGTGTATAAGCCAGATCTGTTTGCCTTTCCTTCAAGGGGAGCTATTTCCCTGGTGTTTCCCTAGATGCTTATGATGAGACCCCTGCCAGAACTACACCAATCAGACCCTCCATGTACACGCTTGGGTCTGAACCCTTTCAGCGAGAGCAGGTTGGAGACCCATATATACATAAATATACAATGTGTACAAATCAAGTATTTTAAAGATTGTAAAGAATTCTTGTGAACGTATTAGGTTAGGGAAGTCAAGCAGGATCATCATATGATGGCATAATCAAGCACATGTATATAACATTTCCTATTTTTATATGATGCCATTTTAATAGATGTGCCCATCTTTTCAAAGTTCTAATCTGTGGCAGTGGGCAGTAGGGGGACGGGGTGGGTCACAGCAGGAAGAGGCATTCGCTCCCTTAGGCAGTTAAACCATTGCTCTGTCTTCAGAATGGCTCAGCCAGCAGGATTCTGTGGGGTCTACCTCCTGGCACCGGGCTCCAATCGCCGGATTTTGCGTCTGGGGCAACCCAGATCTTTGTGCGAGTTTTCCGGAGAGTGCTTTCTCTTGGGAGCACGTCTGGGGACTGGCTTCTCTGCTTCCACCTTTGCTGGCGTGGCCAAAGGAACTGCTGCTGCAAAGAAAATCAGAACTGATCAGTCATTTCTGCTGTACACAGTCTCCTGCCAGAATTTCCCTCTCTCATGTCTCTCCCACTTTCTGGCTGAAGACCTTTAATCTACTTGACATCCAGAACACAGCCTTGGCCCATCACCTCCATGAGTCCCTAGAGAAGGGACACTGGCTGCAAACGCAATTCCTAGAGCCTACGGCTGCAGCACATGAGGAAGTCTCTTCACCGTTTCCAGAGAAAACAGTAGAACCCGAAAGTCATTGCAATCATGAGCCTCTCCATCTCTCCTTTCCACAACAGAGAAAACATTTCTTGCAGTCTGTCACTTCTGAGGCTTTAATGGAAATGTCTTTCAAGTTTCGGAAAAAAATAGTCTAATATAAATTGGTTAAGAACCCCTCCCACCTTGGCAACCCCTCTTGGGCCCCATTTATACTGCCTGTTTCAACCACACTGAACTCTAGCTCTCTGATACTTTTATGTAGATTAGAACAAGGCCAAATGCTGAGGCGGAGGGATCAGGAGACTGAGAACCGTATTCTGGGCACCAAGTCTAGGCTCACATCAACCCAGCCTCCTGGGACACCATCTCCTCAGCCCTCCAGTCTCATTAGCACTTCAACACCCCTCTTGGTTCTTCCGGTCTTCCCATCAATATGGCACCACCCTCTCCGCTAGGAGTAAAAATCATTATAATCCTCTCTCCACCATGAAAGGATGAGATAAAGGCTCAGCAGCAGCCCCCGTGAAACACATGGTCAACACTGTGAAGAGGTGTTACTAAGGCGATTTGGTCCGACTCAGAGAAGAAAAGAGACAACTCTGCCCTTAGCCTGATCAGGCCCACAGGAAGGAAGCACACTGGGGTCAGCCTTTGAGAGTGTGGCAATGCGAGAGAACCTTCTTTAGGAGGGGACTCCCTGTTGCCGACCTTGAAAAAGCAAGCATGGGACATTTGTTTACTGGGGCTGTTACAGAGGGGATGTGCCCAGAGGATAGGCCACCCTGCTTGAGAATCAAAGCACCTTCTAGTCCGAAATGGCTTGAATGCTCCAATCGCCGGATTCTGGGTCTGGGGCAACCCAGATCTTTGTGTGGCGTTTCCGGAGAGTGCTTTCTCTTGGGAGCACGTCTGGGGACTGGCTTCTCTGCTTCCACCTTTGCTGGCGTGGCCAAAGGAACATCCCCGTAGGCCCGGTAGCCACCAACCAGGCAGTATGTCTCCCCATGCCAGCCCAACTGCGTTTCTCCACACCCTCGGTAGAGGACATGGTAGTGACAAGGGGTAGGGGGAGAAACGGGAGCCACTGCTGCTGCAAAGAAAATCAGAACTGATCAGTCACTTCTGCTGTACACAGCCTCCTGCCAGAATTTCCCTCTCTCACGTCTCTCCCACTTTCTGGCTGAAGACCTTTAATCTACTTGACATCCAAAACACAGCTTTGGCCCATCACCTCTATGAGTCCCTAGAGAAGGGACACTGGCTGCAAAAGCAATTCCTAGAGCCTACGGCTGCAGCACATGAGGAAGTCTCTTCACCGTTTCCAGGGAAAACAGTAGAACCCGAAAGTCATTGCCATCATGAGCCTCTCCATCTCTCCCTTCCACACCAGAGAAAACATTTCTTGCAGTCTGTCACTTCTGAGGCTTTAATGGAAATGTCTTTCAAGTTTTGGGAAAAACTAATCTAATATAAATTGGTTAAGGACCCCTCCCACCCTGGCAGCCCCTCTTGGGCCCCATTTATACTGCCTGTTTCAACCACACTGAACTCTAGCCCTCTGATACTTTTATGTAGATTAGAACACGGCCAAATACTGAGGCAGAGTGATCAGGAGACTGAGACCCGCGTTCTTGGTACCAAGTCTAGGCTCACATCAACCCAGCCTCCTGGGACACCATCTCCTCAGCCCTCCAGTCTCATTAGCACTTCAACACCCCTCTTGGTTCTTCCGGTCTTCCCATCAATATGGCACCACCCTCTCCCCTAGTACTCAGCAGCTCAGGATGGGATGTGTCTGAGGGCACCGATGTAGATGTCTACATGACAGCACAGAGGTGCCTGGGTTTGAAGGTGTGTTTCAAGTGTGGCCCTCTTCCTCAAACTGCTCCATTAACCATTTGCCAACAAAAATGCACTTGTCTTTTGCTAAGAGGCCAATCAGGAAAGGGTCTGAATGGAAGCATCCTGTAGCCCAAAGGGGAAGCTAGATTTATAAAGATCAGGACCATCCTGCACACTTGTCCAAGGATGACCTTTCACTTGTCCTCAACAGTGAGCACTGTGGGTCCCTGAAGATGTCCCAGGTCATTGGTATTACTTACAGCTGGGAACGCGCTCAGGTATACGTAGTGGGCAAGCCCCACAGGAACATGAGGCAGCCAGGTGAGGTGGTGTGTACACCATGGCTCCTCTAGAGATGCCCGGTCTCGGTGTTTCTGCTGCACTGCCCACCCACGGAACAGAGCTCAGGTTCGAGTAAAGATAGAGGATCCGGTCACACATTCTCCCTCAGACAACCAAAGAGGTTGGAGGAATTCTGGTGGAGAACTGTCAGGGAAGTTTGTCTGAGGGCAGCACGTGGCAGTTACGCTGCTATGGAAACTGTGAGAAGGCCTGTGAGGTCATCACTACCCAGTGAGGTCATAATAAGGAACCTGTGACTTGGGGGTCAGGCTTCAGGAGGAGGGGCAGTTTTGTGAAGGAGAGCAGGGGGAGGGCAGAGGTACTCTGCCTGGCCCCTCACACCTGGGCCTCCCCACCCATGCCCTAGTCTAGCAGACATCCCAGGTGGGGCGTGCCAGTGGGCTGGCACAGCCCTAGGGGCCCCAGGAAGGCAAAGGAGACCCACATTCTGAGATTGGCTTGAGAGGCAAGATTAACGTAAGAGAGAGCTAGGTTGTATGGCACTGACCCTAAGAGGCAGAGATTTGTGTGGACTGGGGAATCAGGGAAGGCTCCTTGGCAGTGGGCCTGAAGGACAAGTGAGATTTGGACCCATGGGGAAGAGAGGGAAGACATTCCAGTTTGGAAGAATAAAAGCAAAGACACATTCTCCTCGCCCTTGTCCTGCCCCAAATATAAATTCATAGAACCCTCACATTTTCACAACTGAGGACTGAAGAAAAGCAAGAGGTGAAGGGGCCTACCCAGTGTTACACAGGTAGTGGAGAGGTGTTCTGCTCAATGGTTAGGTTCATGTTGGGGCTCCGGATTTACAGCTGATAGGAATGTGAGGACAAGCTCATGCCATTTCAAACATTTCCAAGTGATACTGAGAGAGACGTTAAAGGTGCAAAATGAGGTTGCTGAATGACCTCACAAAGTGGGAATGGTGGGCCCATTTTCATATGAAATTCAAAACAAGTTCATGACCAAAGGACATAATACAAAATGACAACATAATCATTGCACTCCCCTCTCCCCTAGAAGTAAAAATCAGTATAATCCTCCCTCTCTCCACCATGAAAGGATGAGGTAAAGGCTCAGCAGCAGCCCCCGTGAAACACATGGTCACCACTGTGAAGAGGTGTTACTAAGACGATTTGGTCCGACTCAGAGAAGGAAAGAGACAACTCTGCCCTTAGCCTGATCAGGCCCACAGGAAGGAAGCACACTGGGGGCAGCCTTTGAGAGTGTGGCAATGCGAGAGAACCTTCTTTAGGAGGGGACTCCCTGTGGCCGACCTTGAAAAAGCAAGGATGGGACATTCGTTTACTGGGGCTGTTGCAGAGGGGATGTGCCCAGGAGGTAGAGACTGCTTGGACTACTATTTTAGAGGTTGGGCCCCCCTGGTTGAGAACCACAGCACCTTGTATTCCTAAACTGCTTGAATGAGCGGGTGCACGTTAGGACAGACGAAGTCAGGCCTCATTGGAGCCGACTGCCTTTGGGAGTGGTAGAAGGTAAAATGGGAAGGGGAATGCTCTGGAGGAGGTTTGTCATGGCAGGTGGGACAGCACGAGACCATCCAGATTCTCCAAGGCTCCAGAGATGACTTGGCTGGGAGCATCCCTCTGATGTGGTGCGGGGACTCCTACCTTAACAGGACCTGGCTGGGCATCTGCGGGAGGCAGAATAAATGGTTTCTTAACTTAAGAGAGCGAGAGACTCACCTGGGGGGTTGCACAAAACCACTTCAAAACACTTGTACCTGGATTCTTGAGCCAACCCTCAGAAAACTTATCTAGATCTGGAGTAGGGCTCTGGAAGCTGCACTTTTAATAAGCTTCCTGGGCAGTCCCACCACAGTGGTCCATGGAGAGACTGACCAAATTACTGTGGATTCTCCGTTGCTTTTGGGAGTCAAAGTGGGCAATGTGAAAAACTGCAGCAGGCATACGTATATACAGGGAATATTCAAGGCAAACAGAGGGGTAGAGTTATTCTATGCATGAATCAGATTTGAGAAAAGCTAGCCTGGTGGTTAAAGAACACAACCCTTGGGAGAGACAGACAGACCAGATTCTGTCCTACTTACTTGTGTGATTTTGACCAAGTTCTTTTATCCTTCTGACTGTTTCTTCATATGGAAAAGAGCTATGGCTGTACATTTAGCACAATATTCTCCTTTGGCAAAGGCTGCTCTGGGTCCATTTGTGTTCTCTGCAACTTAATCTTTTCCGGTGTGCAAGCATTTTTAAATTGTTTGGTGAAGTATTACATTTGACTTTCAACTGTTCATTACTTTGGGCAAAGCTTATATAATGCTGCAGAGACTAGAACCTATGCAGAGATAGTGAGAGGATGTGATAAGCTTATTCTGCCAGTTTATCAAAAAGTTTAACCTTTTCTCCTCTTCCTCTGCCTGCCACCAAGAGATGAGAAAGAAGGCAGAGCCTGGAAATGCACACCAAGCAATACTTCTGGGTCAGTTTGCCTTTTATTCCTCTGCCAGTACTTCCCAGAGAGATTTCACCAAAAGTGCCTAAGCTTGCCATGGCCATTGTTGTGAAGAACATTTCTCTCTATTGCTAGTCACATCCCCTTTTCCTTCTCCTGGGCGCTTAATGGATGTTTGGGGGCAGGAAATAAAATTTAAACTAAAACATCAAAAAAAAAAAAAAGAAGAAAGATGAGCTCAAGTAGGCGTTATTGTGGTCCAGATAAGGTTTGGTTTATTCATTCCCTCGATTTGCATTTATCCGCCTTAGGGCCAGGCATGGGGGGAGAGAGAGAAATGTCTTCAAAGAGTCTGTGGTTGTATGGGGGAGGGCGCTGTGGAAATCTGTCATTTAGAAACAGCATGGAAGTGCTAGGGAAAAATTGTTTTGTTCATTTCTCTCTCACTCATCCGTTCACCCAGAGCAACTACAAAGGGTTTCACGCGGAGGAACTGGATGCCCTGAACTTGACATTCTCGTGGGGGAAACAACAATGTAAAGCACCAGCAGTGGTAAGTCACCAGTAGTGATTTCAAGCCAGAAGGAACCACTCACCAATGGAGAGAGGCACAGGGTGAGCAGTGACTTGCAGAAAGGAGGGGTTATTTATTCATTGCAACTGCTGAGTTCAAGTTCATCTGGGTGGTTGTGTGGTTCGTGCTTACTGCATCTGTTTTTGGAACGTGGCTCCACCCTCCAAGAAGGGTGAGGATGATCACCCTTCTTTCCTCCTGCTGTGCCCCGGGGTCACCCAGCGAGTGTCTGCAGGGATGATCTGCTCTGTACTGGCTTTTCAGTCCCACTCCTGGGAGAAGAGAGAGGAAGCTGTGTCTCCACCACAGCTTGGCCTGATTCAGTCACTGGGTGAAAAGGTGGGAAGAAGGTCAAGTTCATGAGAACTGATACACTGCAGAGTCATTTAGTCCTGAAGTACCAGTTCTGGTTGCTGGTGAGTTGCTAAATCCAGGGACCTGAATGTAATTCCTCCAGAGCCACTGAGACATCACTTCTAGGCCCATGGCAGGCTGTAGGGGTGCTGACTTTTCTCAGTGCTAAGGAGCAGCCATCTTCTACTGAGTGAGGACTCTGTGTCAGCAGGATCAGAACGGCACCAGGCACCGAAGAAGATTCTGCATCCCAGCATCTCCCAACACAGTGATAGATAAACGGGTAGAAGATGCGACCGGGCAGTCACAATAGAACAGAAGCTTATCCCCAATAAATATGGAAAGATGTTCAACTTCACTACCTAACAAAGAAATTCAAGTTATAAATCTATTTCTTTTTTGCTCATCTCATTGGTAGAAAGTTTTAAGAATGCACAAAATTTGCTGCTAAGGATGTAAGGAAAAGGCCGTTTTCGTGTGTTGCTGCTGATGGGGATGGAAATTGGTGCGAACCTTCTGCAGGGTAATTTGGCAATTTGTGTATCAACAGCCTTAAAATGTTCATACACTTTGAGCCAGTAGTTTTGCTTTTAGCATCTTATCCTAAGGTGAAAGTCAAATTTATGTACAAGACTTATGTTCAAGAATATTCATCTCAGCCAGTAGTGTAATAGAAAAAATATTAGAAGCTACCTAAAAATCCCACAATACGGGGTTGGTTAAATAACGGATGGCCCAAGTTAAGAATGGAAAATAAAGACGCAGACGTAGAAAATGGACTTGAGGACACGGGGAAGGGGAAGGGGAAGCTGGGACGAAGTGAGAGAGTGGCATGGACTTATATATACTACCAAATGTAAAACAGCTAGCTAGTGGGAAGCAGCCACGTAGCACAGGGAAATCAGCTCGGTGCTTTGTGACCACCTAGAGGGGTGGGATAGGGAGGGTGGGAGGGAGACGCAAGAGGGAGGAGATATGGGGATATATGTGTATGTAGAGCTGATTCACTTTGTTATAAAGCAGAAACTAACACACCATTGTAAAGCAATTATACTCCAATAAAGATTTTTTTTTTTAAAAAAGGATGAAAAACAGTTCATTCATTAAAAATGATTTTCTCCAAGAATATTTAATGGTGGGAAGATGTAGTGAAAAAGCAGGGTACAAAATACTAGATGGAGTATTTCATTTTGTTAAAATTTAATAATACAAGTGTAGAAAACGTGATTAAGAGAACAGTACTGATTTGACTACGGGACATTTTTTTTCTTTAAATTTTTCTGTATTTGGTGTTATAAAGCATCATATATCCTCTCTGAGTCTCAGTTTATGTTCTGTGAAGTGGGACTCATCACATCTACACTGCAGTGCGCTCGGGCAGAGCAGCACAATATTTGAAAGTGCCCTTGACAATGACCAGCCCATTGTAATACTCCAGGACTGGTTATAATATCATTGCCAATGACACACCCATAGTCCGGATATTATCCGTAACGATTACTAAGGTTGTTTATCTCCCTCCACTTTTACTAAGACAAAAAAAGGATTAATTGAAGACTCTTAAGTCATTTTTACTGAGGTTCTTTGTTTGTTTTTTTTTTTTTTTCTCAAAATACTAATTGTAGGGCTTCCCTGGTGGCGCAGTGGTTGAGAATCTGCCTGCTAATGCAGGGGACACAGGTTCGAGCCCTGGTCTGGGAAGATCCCACATGCCATGGAGCAACTGGGCCCGTGAGCCACAACTACTGAGCCTGCGCGTCTGGAGCCTGTGCTCCGCAACAAGAGAGGCCGCGATAGTGAGTGGCCCGCGCACCGCAATGAAGAGTGACCCCCGCTCCCCACAACTGGAGAAAGCCCTCACACAGAAACGAAGACCCAACACAGCTAAAAATAAATCAATAAATCAATAAATGTATTAAAAAGAAAAGTACTAATTGTAAAGTCTGCAGTGGGTATATAGGTGTTCAACTTTTTTCCAGATTTTACGTTTCTGGTTTTGTTTTTAAATTTTTTATTTATTAATTATTTATTACTTTTAATTTTGGCTGTGTTGGGTCTTCGTTTCTGCGCGAGGGCTTTCTCCAGTTGCGGCAAGTGGGGGCCACTCTTCTTCACGGCGCGCGGGCCTCTCACTATCGCGGCCTGTCTTGTTGCGGAGCAGAGGCTCTAGACGCTCAGGCTCAGTAGTTGTGGCTCACAGGCCCAGTTGCTCCGCGGCATGTGGGATCTTCCCAGACCAGGGCTCAAACCCGTGTCCCCTGCATTGGCAGGCGGATTCTCAACCACTGCACCACCAGGGAAGCCCCCCCACCCCGATAGTTTTACAACCAGCCTCAGTCATGCTTACTTCAAGACTTATCCTGGCATCATGGACCACTGGATACTTTGGCTAGGTGTTAAACTCTCTTGTCCTGTGCCCGAGTCCCATCGTGGTGACTTAGTTGCCATCTAGGGCACTCTTGGCATGAGTCCTAGACATGAATCCAGCTCAATGGCTTGGGCCCTGCTCCCTGCTGGCTGACAGTCCTAATGCCCAGTGCCTCCTTTCTGCTTGGACTTCTGAGGGCCGCAGCCCCAGGACCCTCACTCTGTGTTCCAGGCTCTATTCAATGCCAACGGTATGTCTTTTGCTTGCTGTATGTCCCCTGCCCCAGTACCTCCTACTGGCTTTGACCTTCCTGTTTCAGGTCCTCTTATTGCGACCCTTTGTGTATAAGCCAGATCTGTTTGCCCTTCCTTCAAGGGGAGCTATTTCCCTGGTGTTTCCCTAGATGCTTATGATGAGACCCCTGCCAGAACTACACCAATCAGACCCTCCATGTACACGCTTGGGTCTGAACCCTTTCAGCGAGAGCAGGTTGGAGACCCATATATACATAAATATACAATGTGTACAAATCAAGTATTTTAAAGATTGTAAAGAATTCTTGTGAACGTATTAGGTTAGGGAAGTCAAGCAGGATCATCATATGATGGCATAATCAAGCACATGTATATAACATTTCCTATTTTTATATGATGCCATTTTAATAGATGTGCCCATCTTTTCAAAGTTCTAATCTGTGGCAGTGGGCAGTAGGGGGAAGGGGTGGGTCACAGCAGGAAGAGGCATTCACTGCCTTAGGCAGTTAAACCATTGCTCTCTCTTCAGAATGGCTCAGCCAGCAGGATTCTGTGGGGTCTACCTCCTGGCACCGGGCTCCAATCGCCGGATTTTGGGTCTGGGGCAACCCAGATCTTTGTGCGAGTTTTCCGGAGAGTGCTTTCTCTTGGGAGCACGTCTGGGGACTGGCTTCTCTGCTTCCACCTTTGCTGGCGTGGCCAAAGGTACTGCTGCTGCAAAGAAAATCAGAACTGATCAGTCACTTCTGCTGTACACAGTCTCCTGCCAGAATTTCCCTCTCTCATGTCTCTCCCACTTTCTGGCTGAAGACCTTTAATCTACTTGACATCCAGAACACAGCCTTGGCCCATCACCTCCATGAGTGCCTAGAGAAGGGACACTGGCTGCAAAAGCAATTCCTGGAGCCTACGGCTGCAGCACATGAGGAAGTCTCTTCACCGTTTCCAGGGAAAACAGTAGAACCCGAAAGTCATTGCAATCATGAGCCTCTCCATCTCTCCTTTCCACAACAGAGAAAACATTTCTTGCAGTCTGTCACTTCTGAGGCTTTCATGGAAATGTCTTTCAAGTTTCGGAAAAAAATAGTCTAATATAAATTGGTTAAGAACCCCTCCCACCTTGGCAACCCCTCTTGGGCCCCATTTATACTGCCTGTTTCAACCACACTGAACTCTAGCCCTCTGATACTTTTATGTAGATTAGAACAAGGCCAAATGCTGAGGCGGAGGGATCAGGAGACTGAGAACCGTATTCTGGGCACCAAGTCTAGGCTCACATCAACCCAGCCTCCTGGGACACCATCTCCTCAGCCCTCCAGTCTCATTAGCACTTCAACACCCCTCTTGGTTCTTCCGGTCTTCCCATCAATATGGCACCACCCTCTCCGCTAGGAGTAAAAATCATTATAATCCTCTCTCCACCATGAAAGGATGAGATAAAGGCTCAGCAGCAGCCCCCGTGAAACACATGGTCAACACTGTGAAGAGGTGTTACTAAGGCGATTTGGTCCGACTCAGAGAAGGAAAGAGACAACACTGCCCTTAGCCTGATCAGGCCCACAGGAAGGAAGCACACTGGGGGCAGCCTTTGAGAGTGTGGCAATGCGAGAGAACCTTCTTTAGGAGGGGACTCCCTGTTGCCGACCTTGAAAAAGCAAGGATGGGACATTTGTTTACTGGGGCTGTTACAGAAGGGATGTCCCCAGAGGTTAGGCCACCCTGCTTGAGAATCAAATCACCTTCTACTCCGAAATGGCTTGAATGCTCCAATCGCCGGATTTTGGGTCTGGGGCAACCCAGATCTTTGTGCGACATTTCCGGAGAGTGCTTTCTCTTGGGAGCACGTCTGGGGACTGGCTTCTCTGCTTCCACCTTTGCTGGCGTGGCCAAAGGAACATCCCCGTAGGCCCGGTAGCCACCAACCAGGCAGTATGTCTCCCCATGCCAGCCCAACTGCGTTTCTCCACACCCTCGGTAGAGGACATGGTAGTGACCAGGGGTAGGGGGAGAAACGGGAGCCACTGCTGCTGCAAAGAAAATCAGAACTGATCAGTCACTTCTGCTGTACACAGCCTCCTGCCAGAAGTTCCCTCTCTCACGTCTCTCCCACTTTCTGGCTGAAGACCTTTAATCTACTTGACATCCAAAACACAGCTTTGGCCCATCACCTCTATGAGTCCCTAGAGAAGGGACACTGGCTGCAAAAGCAATTCCTAGAGCCTACGGCTGCAGCACATGAGGAAGTCTCTTCACCGTTTCCAGGGAAAACAGTAGAACCCGAAAGTCATTGCAATCATGAGCCTCTCCATCTCTCCCTTCCACACCAGAGAAAACATTTCTTGCAGTCTGTCACTTCTGAGGCTTTAATGGAAATGTCTTTCAAGTTTTGGAAAAAACTAATCTAATATAAATTGGTTAAGGACCCCTCCCACCTTGGCAGCCCCTCTTGGGCCCTATTTATACTGCCTGTTTCAACCACACTGAACTCTAGCCCTCTGATACTTTTATGTAGATTAGAACAAGGCCAAATACTGAGGCAGAGTGATCAGGAGACTGAGACCCACGTTCTGGGTACCAAGTCTAGGCTCACATCAACCCAGCCTCCTGGGACACCATCTCCTCAGCCCTCCAGTCTCATTAGCACTTCAACACCCCTCTTGGTTCTTCCGGTCTTCCCATCAATATGGCACCACCCTCTCCCCTAGTACTCAGCAGCTCAGGATGGGATGTGTCTGAGGGCACCGATGTAGATGTCTACATGACAGCACAGAGGTGCCTGGGTTTGAAGGTGTGTTTCAAGAGTGGCCCTCTTCCTCAAACTGCTCCATTTACCATTTGCCAACAAAAATGCACTTGTCTTTTGCTAAGAGGCCAATCAGGAAAGGGTCTGAATGGAAGCATCCTGTAGCCCGAAGGGGAAGCTAGATTTATAAAGATCAGGACCATCCTGCACACTTGTCCAGGGATGACCTTTCACTTGTCCTCAACAGTGAGCACTGTGGGTCCCTGAAGATGTCCCAGGTCATTGGTATTACTTACAGCTGGGAACGCGCTCAGGTATACGTAGTGGGCAAGCCCCACAGGAACATGAGGCAGCCAGGTGAGGTGGTGTGTACACCATGGCTCCTCTAGAGATGCCCGGTCTCGGTGTTTCTGCCGCACTGCCCACCCACGGAACAGAGCTCAGGTTCGAGTAAAGATAGAGGATCCGGTCACACATTCTCCCTCAGGCAACCAAAGTGGTTGGAGAACTTCTGGTGGAGAACTGTCAGGGAAGTTAGTCTGAGGGCAGCACGTTGGCAGTTACGCTGCCATGGAAACTGTGAGAAGGCCTGTGAGGTCATCACTACCCAGTGAGGTCATAATAAGGAACCTGTGACTTGGGGGTCAGGCTTCAGGAGGAGGGGCAGTTTTGTGGAGGAGAGCAGGGGGAGGGCAGAGGTACTCTGCATGGCCCCTCACACCTGGGCCTCCCCACCCATGCCCTAGTCTAGCAGACATCCCACGTGGGGCGTGCCGGTGTGCTGGCACAGCCCTAGGGGCCCCAGGAAGGCAAAGGAGACCCACATTCTGAGATTGGCTTGAGAGGCAAGATTAACGTAAGAGAGAGCTAGGTTGTATGGCACTGACCCTAAGAGGCAGAGATTTGTGTGGACTGGGGAATCAGGGAAGGCTCCTTGGCAGTGGGCCTGAAGGACAAGTGAGATTTGGACCCATGGGGAAGAGAGGGAAGACATTCCAGTTTGGAAGAATAAAAGCAAAGACACATTCTCCTCGCCCTTTTCCTGCCCCAAATATAAATTCATAGAACCCTCACATTTTCACAACTGAGGACTGAAGAAAAGCAAGAGGTGAAGGGGCCTACCCAGTGTTACACAGGTAGTGGAGAGGTGTTCTGCTCAATGGTTCGGTTCATGTTGGGGCTCCGGATTTACAGCTGATAGGAATGTGAGGACAAGCTCATGCCATTTCAAACATTTCCAAGTGATACTGAGAGAGACGTTAAAGGTGCAAAATGAGGGTGCTGAATGACCTCACAAAGTGGGAATGGTGGGCCCATTTTCATATGAAATTCAAAACAAGTTCATGACCAAAGGACATAATACAAAATGACAACATAATCATTACACTCCCCTCTCCCCTAGAAGTAAAAATCAGTATAATCCTCCCTCTCTCCACCATGAAAGGATGAGGTAAAGGCTCAGCAGCAGCCCCCGTGAAACACATGGTCACCACTGTGAAGAGGTGTTACTAAGACGATTTGGTCCGACTCAGAGAAGGAAAGAGACAACTCTGCCCTTAGCCTGATCAGGCCCACAGGAAGGAAGCACACTGGGGGCAGCCTTTGAGAGTGTGGCAATGCGAGAGAACCTTCTTTAGGAGGGGACTCCCTGTTGCCGACCTTGAAAAAGCAAGGATGGGACATTCGTTTACTGGGGCTGTTGCAGAGGGGATGTGCCCAGGAGGTAGAGACTGCTTGGACTACTATTTTAGAGGTTGGGCCCCCCTGGTTGAGAACCACAGCACCTTGTATTCCTAAACTGCTTGAATGAGCGGGTGCACGTTAGGACAGACGAAGTCAGGCCTCATTGGAGCCGACTGCCTTTGGGAGTGGTAGAAGGTAAAATGGGAAGGGGAATGCTCTGGAGGAGGTTTGTCATGGCAGGTGGGCCAGCACGAGACCATCCAGATTCTCCAAGGCTCCAGAGATGACTTGGCTGGGAGCATCCCTCTGATGTGGTGCGGGGACTCCTACCTTAACAGGACCTGGCTGGGCATCTGCGGGAGGCAGAATAAATGGTTTCTTAACTTAAGAGAGCGAGAGACTCACCTGGGGGGTTGCACAAAACCACTTCAAAACACTTGTACCTGGATTCTTGAGCCAACCCTCAGAAAACTTATCTAGATCTGGAGTAGGGCTCTGGAAGCTGCACTTTTAATAAGCTTCCTGGGCAGTCCCACCACAGTGGTCCATGGAGAGACTGACCAAATTACTGTGTATTCTCCGTTGCTTTTGGCAGTCAAAGTGGGCAATGTGAAAAACTGCAGCAGGCATACGTATATACAGGGAATATTCAAGGCAAACAGAGGGGTAGAGTTATTCTATGCATGAATCAGATTTGAGAAAAGCTAGCCTGGTGGTTAAAGAACACAACCCTTGGGAGAGACAGACAGACCAGATTCTGTCCTACTTACTTGTGTGATTTTGACCAAGTTCTTTTATCCTTCTGACTGTTTCTTCATATGGAAAAGAGCTATGGCTGTACATTTAGCACAATATTCTCTTTTGGCAAAGGCTGCTCTGGGTCCATTTGTGTTCTCTGCAACTTAATCTTTTCCGGTGTGCAAGCATTTTTAAGTTGTTTGGTGAAGTATTACATTTGACTTTCAACTGTTCATTACTTTGGGCAAAGCTTATATAATGCTGCAGAGACTAGAACCTATGCAGAGATAGTGAGAGGATGTGATAAGCTTATTCTGCCGGTTTATCAAAAAGTTTAACCTTTTCTCCTCTGCCTCCGCCTGCCACCAAGAGATGAGAAAGAAGGCAGAGCCTGGAAATGCACACCAAGCAATACTTCTGGGTCAGTTTGCCTTTTATTCCTCTGCCAGTACTTCCCAGAGAGATTTCACCAAAAGTGCCTAAGCTTGCCATGGCCATTGTTGTGAAGAACATTTCTCTCTATTGCTAGTCACATCCCCTTTTCCTTCTCCTGGGCGCTTAATGGATGTTTGGGGGCAGGAAATAAAATTTAAACTAAAACATCAAAAAAAAAAAAAAAAGAAGAAAGATGAGCTCAAGTAGGCGTTATTGTGGTCCAGATAAGGTTTGGTTTATTCATTCCCTCGATTTGCATTTATCCGCCTTAGTGCCAGGCATGGGGGGAGAGAGAGAAATGTCTTCAAAGAGTCTGTGGTTGTATGGGGGAGGGTGCTGTGGAAATCTGTCATTTAGAAACAGCATGGAAGTGCTAGGGAAAAATTGTTTTGTTCATTTCTCTCTCACTCATCCGTTCACCCAGAGCAACTACAAAGGGTTTCACGCGGAGGAACTGGATGCCCTGAACTTGACATTCTCGTGGGGGAAACAACAATGTAAAGCACCAGCAGTGGTAAGTCACCAGTAGTGATTTCAAGCCAGAAGGAACCACTCACCAATGGAGAGAGGCACAGGGTGAGCAGTGACTTGCAGAAAGGAGGGGTTATTTATTCATTCCAACTGCTGAGTTCAAGTTCATCTGGGTGGTTGTGTGGTTCGTGCTTACTGCATCTGTTTTTGGAACGTGGCTCCACCCTCCAAGAAGGGTGAGGATGATCACCCTTCTTTCCTCCTGCTGTGCCCCGGGGTCACCCAGCGAGTGTCTGCAGGGATGATCTGCTCTGTACTGGCTTTTCAGTCCCACTCCCGGGAGAAGAGAGACGAAGCTGTGTCTCCACCACAGCTTGGCCTGATTCAGTCACTGGGTGAAAAGGTGGGAAGAAGGTCAAGTTCATGAGAACTGATACACTGCAGAGTCATTTAGTCCTGAAGTACCAGTTCTGGTTGCTGGTGAGTTGCTAAATCCAGGGACCTGAATGTAATTCCTCCAGAGCCACTGAGACATCACTTCTAGGCCCATGGCAGGCTGTAGGGGTGCTGACTTTTCTCAGTGCTAAGGAGCAGCCATCTTCTACTGAGAGAGGACTCTGTGTCAGCAGGAGCAGAACCACACCAGGCACCGAAGAAGGTTCTGCATCCCAGCATCTCCCAACACAGTGATAGATAAACGGGTAGAAGATGCGACAGGGCAGTCACAATAGAACAGAAGCTTATCCCCAATAAATATGGAAAGATGTTCAACTTCACTACCTAACAAAGAAATTCAAGTTATAAATCTATTTCTTTTTTGCTCATCTCATTGGTAGAAAGTTTTAAGAATGCACAAAATTTGCTGCTAAGGATGTAAGGAAAAGGCTGTTTTCGTCTGTTGCTGCTGATGGGGATGGAAATTGGTGCGAACCTTCTGCAGGGTAATTTGGCAATTTGTGTATCAACAGCCTTAAAATGTTCATACACTTTGAGCCAGTAGTTTTGCTTTTAGCATCTTATCCTAAGGTGAAAGTCAAATTTATGTACAAGACTTATGTTCAAGAATATTCATCTCAGCCAGTAGTGTAATAGAAAAAATATTAGAAGCTACCTAAAAATCCCACAATACGGGGTTGGTTAAATAACGGATGGCCCAACTTAAGAATGGAAAATAAAGACGCAGACGTAGAAAATGGACTTGAGGACACGGGGAAGGGGAAGGGGAAGCTGGGACGAAGTGAGAGAGTGGCATGGACTTATATATACTACCAAATGTAAAACAGCTAGCTAGTGGGAAGCAGCCACGTAGCACAGGGAAATCAGCTCGGTGCTTTGTGACCACCTAGAGGGGTGGGATAGGGAGGGTGGGAGGGAGACGCAAGAGGGAGGAGATATGGGGATATATGTGTATGTAGAGCTGATTCACTTTGTTATAAAGCAGAAACTAACACACCATTGTAAAGCAATTATACTCCAATAAAGATGTTTTTTTTAAAAAAGGATGGAAAACAGTTCATTCATTAAAAATGATTTTCTCCAAGAATATTTAATGGTGGGAAGATGTAGTGTAAAAGCAGGGTACAAAATACTAGATGGAGTATTTCATTTTGTTAAAATTTAATAATACAAGTGTAGAAAACGTGATTAAGAGAACAGTACTGATTTGACTACGGGACATTTTTTTCTTTAAATTTTTCTGTATTTGGTGTTATAAAGCATCATATATCCTCTCTGAGTCTCAGTTTATGTTCTGTGAAGTGGGACTCATCACATCTACACTGCAGTGCGCTCGGGCAGAGCAGCACAATATTTGAAAGTGCCCTTGACAATGACCAGCCCATTGTAATACTCCAGGACTGGTTATAATATCATTGCCAATGACACACCCATAGTCCGGATATTATCCGTAACGATTACTAAGGTTGTTTATCTCCCTCCACTTTTACTAAGACAAAAAAAGGATTAATTGAAGACTCTTAAGTCATTTTTACTGAGGTTCTTTGTTTGTTTGTTTTTTTTTTTCTCAAAATACTAATTGTAGGGCTTCCCTGGTGGCGCAGTGGTTGAGAATCTGCCTACTAATGCAGGGGACACAGGTTCGAGCCCTGGTCTGGGAAGATCCCACATGCCATGGAGCAACTGGGCCCGTGAGCCACAACTACTGAGCCTGCGCGTCTGGAGCCTGTGCTCCGCAACAAGAGAGGCCGCGATAGTGAGTGGCCCGCGCACCGCAATGAAGAGTGACCCCCGCTCCCCACAACTGGAGAAAGCCCTCACACAGAAACGAAGACCCAACACAGCTAAAAATAAATCAATAAATCAATAAATGTATTAAAAAGAAAAGTACTAATTGTAAAGTCTGCAGTGGGTATATAGGTGTTCAACTTTTTTCCAGATTTTATGTTTCTGGTTTTGTTTTTAAATTTTTTATTTATTAATTATTTATTACTTTTAATTTTGGCTGTGTTGGGTCTTCGTTTCTGTGCGAGGGCTTTCTCCAGTTGCGGCAAGTGGGGGCCACTCTTCTTCACGGCGCGCGGGCCTCTCACTATCGCGGCCTGTCTTGTTGCGGAGCAGAGGCTCTAGACGCTCAGGCTCAGTAGTTGTGGCTCACAGGCCCAGTTGCTCCGCGGCATGTGGGATCTTCCCAGACCAGGGCTCAAACCCGTGTCCCCTGCATTGGCAGGCGGATTCTCAACCACTGCACCACCAGGGAAGCCCCCCCACCCCGATAGTTTTACAACCAGCCTCAGTCATGCTTACTTCAAGACTTATCCTGGCATCATGGACCACTGGATACTTTGGCTAGGTGTTAAACTCTCTTGTCCTGTGCCCGAGTCCCATCGTGGTGACTTAGTTGCCATCTAGGGCACTCTTGGCATGAGTCCTAGACATGAATCCAGCTCAATGGCTTGGGCCCTGCTCCCTGCTGGCTGACAGTCCTAATGCCCAGTGCCTCCTTTCTGCTTGGACTTCTGAGGGCCGCAGCCCCAGGACCCTCACTCTGTGTTCCAGGCTCTATTCAATGCCAACGGTATGTCTTTTGCTTGCTGTATGTCCCCTGCCCCAGTACCTCCTACTGGCTTTGACCTTCCTGTTTCAGGTCCTCTTATTGCGACCCTTTGTGTATAAGCCAGATCTGTTTGCCCTTCCTTCAAGGGGAGCTATTTCCCTGGTGTTTCCCTAGATGCTTATGATGAGACCCCTGCCAGAACTACACCAATCAGACCCTCCATGTACACGCTTGGGTCTGAACCCTTTCAGCGAGAGCAGGTTGGAGACCCATATATACATAAATATACAATGTGTACAAATCAAGTATTTTAAAGATTGTAAAGAATTCTTGTGAACGTATTAGGTTAGGGAAGTCAAGCAGGATCATCATATGATGGCATAATCAAGCACATGTATATAACATTTCCTATTTTTATATGATGCCATTTTAATAGATGTGCCCATCTTTTCAAAGTTCTAATCTGTGGCAGTGGGCAGTAGGGGGAAGGGGTGGGTCACAGCAGGAAGAGGCATTCACTGCCTTAGGCAGTTAAACCATTGCTCTCTCTTCAGAATGGCTCAGCCAGCAGGATTCTGTGGGGTCTACCTCCTGGCACCGGGCTCCAATCGCCGGATTTTGGGTCTGGGGCAACCCAGATCTTTGTGCGAGTTTTCCGGAGAGTGCTTTCTCTTGGGAGCACGTCTGGGGACTGGCTTCTCTGCTTCCACCTTTGCTGGCGTGGCCAAAGGTACTGCTGCTGCAAAGAAAATCAGAACTGATCAGTCACTTCTGCTGTACACAGTCTCCTGCCAGAATTTCCCTCTCTCATGTCTCTCCCACTTTCTGGCTGAAGACCTTTAATCTACTTGACATCCAGAACACAGCCTTGGCCCATCACCTCCATGAGTGCCTAGAGAAGGGACACTGGCTGCAAAAGCAATTCCTAGAGCCTACGGCTGCAGCACATGAGGAAGTCTCTTCACCGTTTCCAGGGAAAACAGTAGAACCCGAAAGTCATTGCAATCATGAGCCTCTCCATCTCTCCTTTCCACAACAGAGAAAACATTTCTTGCAGTCTGTCACTTCTGAGGCTTTCATGGAAATGTCTTTCAAGTTTCGGAAAAAAATAGTCTAATATAAATTGGTTAAGAACCCCTCCCACCTTGGCAACCCCTCTTGGGCCCCATTTATACTGCCTGTTTCAACCACACTGAACTCTAGCCCTCTGATACTTTTATGTAGATTAGAACAAGGCCAAATGCTGAGGCGGAGGGATCAGGAGACTGAGAACCGTATTCTGGGCACCAAGTCTAGGCTCACATCAACCCAGCCTCCTGGGACACCATCTCCTCAGCCCTCCAGTCTCATTAGCACTTCAACACCCCTCTTGGTTCTTCCGGTCTTCCCATCAATATGGCACCACCCTCTCCGCTAGGAGTAAAAATCATTATAATCCTCTCTCCACCATGAAAGGATGAGATAAAGGCTCAGCAGCAGCCCCCGTGAAACACATGGTCAACACTGTGAAGAGGTGTTACTAAGGCGATTTGGTCCGACTCAGAGAAGGAAAGAGACAACACTGCCCTTAGCCTGATCAGGCCCACAGGAAGGAAGCACACTGGGGGCAGCCTTTGAGAGTGTGGCAATGCGAGAGAACCTTCTTTAGGAGGGGACTCCCTGTTGCCGACCTTGAAAAAGCAAGGATGGGACATTTGTTTACTGGGGCTGTTACAGAAGGGATGTCCCCAGAGGTTAGGCCACCCTGCTTGAGAATCAAATCACTTTCTACTCCGAAATGGCTTGAATGCTCCAATCGCCGGATTTTGGGTCTGGGGCAACCCAGATCTTTGTGCGACATTTCCGGAGAGTGCTTTCTCTTGGGAGCACGTCTGGGGACTGGCTTCTCTGCTTCCACCTTTGCTGGCGTGGCCAAAGGAACATCCCCGTAGGCCCGGTAGCCACCAACCAGGCAGTATGTCTCCCCATGCCAGCCCAACTGCGTTTCTCCACACCCTCGGTAGAGGACATGGTAGTGACCAGGGGTAGGGGGAGAAACGGGAGCCACTGCTGCTGCAAAGAAAATCAGAACTGATCAGTCACTTCTGCTGTACACAGCCTCCTGCCAGAAGTTCCCTCTCTCACGTCTCTCCCACTTTCTGGCTGAAGACCTTTAATCTACTTGACATCCAAAACACAGCTTTGGCCCATCACCTCTATGAGTCCCTAGAGAAGGGACACTGGCTGCAAAAGCAATTCCTAGAGCCTACGGCTGCAGCACATGAGGAAGTCTCTTCACCGTTTCCAGGGAAAACAGTAGAACCCGAAAGTCATTGCAATCATGAGCCTCTCCATCTCTCCCTTCCACACCAGAGAAAACATTTCTTGCAGTCTGTCACTTCTGAGGCTTTAATGGAAATGTCTTTCAAGTTTTGGAAAAAACTAATCTAATATAAATTGGTTAAGGACCCCTCCCACCTTGGCAGCCCCTCTTGGGCCCTATTTATACTGCCTGTTTCAACCACACTGAACTCTAGCCCTCTGATACTTTTATGTAGATTAGAACAAGGCCAAATACTGAGGCAGAGTGATCAGGAGACTGAGACCCACGTTCTGGGTACCAAGTCTAGGCTCACATCAACCCAGCCTCCTGGGACACCATCTCCTCAGCCCTCCAGTCTCATTAGCACTTCAACACCCCTCTTGGTTCTTCCGGTCTTCCCATCAATATGGCACCACCCTCTCCCCTAGTACTCAGCAGCTCAGGATGGGATGTGTCTGAGGGCACCGATGTAGATGTCTACATGACAGCACAGAGGTGCCTGGGTTTGAAGGTGTGTTTCAAGAGTGGCCCTCTTCCTCAAACTGCTCCATTTACCATTTGCCAACAAAAATGCACTTGTCTTTTGCTAAGAGGCCAATCAGGAAAGGGTCTGAATGGAAGCATCCTGTAGCCCGAAGGGGAAGC
Organism: Balaenoptera physalus; assembly: GCF_965194825.1. Taxonomy (NCBI): domain Eukaryota; kingdom Metazoa; phylum Chordata; class Mammalia; order Artiodactyla; family Balaenopteridae; genus Balaenoptera; species Balaenoptera physalus. The sequence goes on along the minus strand of NW_028125701.1, from coordinate 19,892 downwards.
TAGATTTATAAAGATCAGGACCATCCTGCACACTTGTCCAGGGATGACCTTTCACTTGTCCTCAACAGTGAGCACTGTGGGTCCCTGAAGATGTCCCAGGTCATTGGTATTACTTACAGCTGGGAACGCGCTCAGGTATACGTAGTGGGCAAGCCCCACAGGAACATGAGGCAGCCAGGTGAGGTGGTGTGTACACCATGGCTCCTCTAGAGATGCCCGGTCTCGGTGTTTCTGCCGCACTGCCCACCCACGGAACAGAGCTCAGGTTCGAGTAAAGATAGAGGATCCGGTCACACATTCTCCCTCAGGCAACCAAAGTGGTTGGAGAACTTCTGGTGGAGAACTGTCAGGGAAGTTAGTCTGAGGGCAGCACGTTGGCAGTTACGCTGCCATGGAAACTGTGAGAAGGCCTGTGAGGTCATCACTACCCAGTGAGGTCATAATAAGGAACCTGTGACTTGGGGGTCAGGCTTCAGGAGGAGGGGCAGTTTTGTGGAGGAGAGCAGGGGGAGGGCAGAGGTACTCTGCATGGCCCCTCACACCTGGGCCTCCCCACCCATGCCCTAGTCTAGCAGACATCCCACGTGGGGCGTGCCGGTGTGCTGGCACAGCCCTAGGGGCCCCAGGAAGGCAAAGGAGACCCACATTCTGAGATTGGCTTGAGAGGCAAGATTAACGTAAGAGAGAGCTAGGTTGTATGGCACTGACCCTAAGAGGCAGAGATTTGTGTGGACTGGGGAATCAGGGAAGGCTCCTTGGCAGTGGGCCTGAAGGACAAGTGAGATTTGGACCCATGGGGAAGAGAGGGAAGACATTCCAGTTTGGAAGAATAAAAGCAAAGACACATTCTCCTCGCCCTTTTCCTGCCCCAAATATAAATTCATAGAACCCTCACATTTTCACAACTGAGGACTGAAGAAAAGCAAGAGGTGAAGGGGCCTACCCAGTGTTACACAGGTAGTGGAGAGGTGTTCTGCTCAATGGTTCGGTTCATGTTGGGGCTCCGGATTTACAGCTGATAGGAATGTGAGGACAAGCTCATGCCATTTCAAACATTTCCAAGTGATACTGAGAGAGACGTTAAAGGTGCAAAATGAGGGTGCTGAATGACCTCACAAAGTGGGAATGGTGGGCCCATTTTCATATGAAATTCAAAACAAGTTCATGACCAAAGGACATAATACAAAATGACAACATAATCATTACACTCCCCTCTCCCCTAGAAGTAAAAATCAGTATAATCCTCCCTCTCTCCACCATGAAAGGATGAGGTAAAGGCTCAGCAGCAGCCCCCGTGAAACACATGGTCACCACTGTGAAGAGGTGTTACTAAGACGATTTGGTCCGACTCAGAGAAGGAAAGAGACAACTCTGCCCTTAGCCTGATCAGGCCCACAGGAAGGAAGCACACTGGGGGCAGCCTTTGAGAGTGTGGCAATGCGAGAGAACCTTCTTTAGGAGGGGACTCCCTGTTGCCGACCTTGAAAAAGCAAGGATGGGACATTCGTTTACTGGGGCTGTTGCAGAGGGGATGTGCCCAGGAGGTAGAGACTGCTTGGACTACTATTTTAGAGGTTGGGCCCCCCTGGTTGAGAACCACAGCACCTTGTATTCCTAAACTGCTTGAATGAGCGGGTGCACGTTAGGACAGACGAAGTCAGGCCTCATTGGAGCCGACTGCCTTTGGGAGTGGTAGAAGGTAAAATGGGAAGGGGAATGCTCTGGAGGAGGTTTGTCATGGCAGGTGGGCCAGCACGAGACCATCCAGATTCTCCAAGGCTCCAGAGATGACTTGGCTGGGAGCATCCCTCTGATGTGGTGCGGGGACTCCTACCTTAACAGGACCTGGCTGGGCATCTGCGGGAGGCAGAATAAATGGTTTCTTAACTTAAGAGAGCGAGAGACTCACCTGGGGGGTTGCACAAAACCACTTCAAAACACTTGTACCTGGATTCTTGAGCCAACCCTCAGAAAACTTATCTAGATCTGGAGTAGGGCTCTGGAAGCTGCACTTTTAATAAGCTTCCTGGGCAGTCCCACCACAGTGGTCCATGGAGAGACTGACCAAATTACTGTGTATTCTCCGTTGCTTTTGGCAGTCAAAGTGGGCAATGTGAAAAACTGCAGCAGGCATACGTATATACAGGGAATATTCAAGGCAAACAGAGGGGTAGAGTTATTCTATGCATGAATCAGATTTGAGAAAAGCTAGCCTGGTGGTTAAAGAACACAACCCTTGGGAGAGACAGACAGACCAGATTCTGTCCTACTTACTTGTGTGATTTTGACCAAGTTCTTTTATCCTTCTGACTGTTTCTTCATATGGAAAAGAGCTATGGCTGTACATTTAGCACAATATTCTCTTTTGGCAAAGGCTGCTCTGGGTCCATTTGTGTTCTCTGCAACTTAATCTTTTCCGGTGTGCAAGCATTTTTAAGTTGTTTGGTGAAGTATTACATTTGACTTTCAACTGTTCATTACTTTGGGCAAAGCTTATATAATGCTGCAGAGACTAGAACCTATGCAGAGATAGTGAGAGGATGTGATAAGCTTATTCTGCCGGTTTATCAAAAAGTTTAACCTTTTCTCCTCTGCCTCCGCCTGCCACCAAGAGATGAGAAAGAAGGCAGAGCCTGGAAATGCACACCAAGCAATACTTCTGGGTCAGTTTGCCTTTTATTCCTCTGCCAGTACTTCCCAGAGAGATTTCACCAAAAGTGCCTAAGCTTGCCATGGCCATTGTTGTGAAGAACATTTCTCTCTATTGCTAGTCACATCCCCTTTTCCTTCTCCTGGGCGCTTAATGGATGTTTGGGGGCAGGAAATAAAATTTAAACTAAAACATCAAAAAAAAAAAAAAAGAAGAAAGATGAGCTCAAGTAGGCGTTATTGTGGTCCAGATAAGGTTTGGTTTATTCATTCCCTCGATTTGCATTTATCCGCCTTAGTGCCAGGCATGGGGGGAGAGAGAGAAATGTCTTCAAAGAGTCTGTGGTTGTATGGGGGAGGGTGCTGTGGAAATCTGTCATTTAGAAACAGCATGGAAGTGCTAGGGAAAAATTGTTTTGTTCATTTCTCTCTCACTCATCCGTTCACCCAGAGCAACTACAAAGGGTTTCACGCGGAGGAACTGGATGCCCTGAACTTGACATTCTCGTGGGGGAAACAACAATGTAAAGCACCAGCAGTGGTAAGTCACCAGTAGTGATTTCAAGCCAGAAGGAACCACTCACCAATGGAGAGAGGCACAGGGTGAGCAGTGACTTGCAGAAAGGAGGGGTTATTTATTCATTCCAACTGCTGAGTTCAAGTTCATCTGGGTGGTTGTGTGGTTCGTGCTTACTGCATCTGTTTTTGGAACGTGGCTCCACCCTCCAAGAAGGGTGAGGATGATCACCCTTCTTTCCTCCTGCTGTGCCCCGGGGTCACCCAGCGAGTGTCTGCAGGGATGATCTGCTCTGTACTGGCTTTTCAGTCCCACTCCCGGGAGAAGAGAGACGAAGCTGTGTCTCCACCACAGCTTGGCCTGATTCAGTCACTGGGTGAAAAGGTGGGAAGAAGGTCAAGTTCATGAGAACTGATACACTGCAGAGTCATTTAGTCCTGAAGTACCAGTTCTGGTTGCTGGTGAGTTGCTAAATCCAGGGACCTGAATGTAATTCCTCCAGAGCCACTGAGACATCACTTCTAGGCCCATGGCAGGCTGTAGGGGTGCTGACTTTTCTCAGTGCTAAGGAGCAGCCATCTTCTACTGAGAGAGGACTCTGTGTCAGCAGGAGCAGAACCACACCAGGCACCGAAGAAGGTTCTGCATCCCAGCATCTCCCAACACAGTGATAGATAAACGGGTAGAAGATGCGACAGGGCAGTCACAATAGAACAGAAGCTTATCCCCAATAAATATGGAAAGATGTTCAACTTCACTACCTAACAAAGAAATTCAAGTTATAAATCTATTTCTTTTTTGCTCATCTCATTGGTAGAAAGTTTTAAGAATGCACAAAATTTGCTGCTAAGGATGTAAGGAAAAGGCTGTTTTCGTCTGTTGCTGCTGATGGGGATGGAAATTGGTGCGAACCTTCTGCAGGGTAATTTGGCAATTTGTGTATCAACAGCCTTAAAATGTTCATACACTTTGAGCCAGTAGTTTTGCTTTTAGCATCTTATCCTAAGGTGAAAGTCAAATTTATGTACAAGACTTATGTTCAAGAATATTCATCTCAGCCAGTAGTGTAATAGAAAAAATATTAGAAGCTACCTAAAAATCCCACAATACGGGGTTGGTTAAATAACGGATGGCCCAACTTAAGAATGGAAAATAAAGACGCAGACGTAGAAAATGGACTTGAGGACACGGGGAAGGGGAAGGGGAAGCTGGGACGAAGGGAGAGAGTGGCATGGACTTATATATACTACCAAATGTAAAACAGCTAGCTAGTGGGAAGCAGCCACGTAGCACAGGGAAATCAGCTCGGTGCTTTGTGACCACCTAGAGGGGTGGGATAGGGAGGGTGGGAGGGAGACGCAAGAGGGAGGAGATATGGGGATATATGTGTATGTAGAGCTGATTCACTTTGTTATAAAGCAGAAACTAACACACCATTGTAAAGCAATTATACTCCAATAAAGATGTTTTTTTTAAAAAAGGATGGAAAACAGTTCATTCATTAAAAATGATTTTCTCCAAGAATATTTAATGGTGGGAAGATGTAGTGTAAAAGCAGGGTACAAAATACTAGATGGAGTATTTCATTTTGTTAAAATTTAATAATACAAGTGTAGAAAACGTGATTAAGAGAACAGTACTGATTTGACTACGGGACATTTTTTTTCTTTAAATTTTTCTGTATTTGGTGTTATAAAGCATCATATATCCTCTCTGAGTCTCAGTTTATGTTCTGTGAAGTGGGACTCATCACATCTACACTGCAGTGCGCTCGGGCAGAGCAGCACAATATTTGAAAGTGCCCTTGACAATGACCAGCCCATTGTAATACTCCAGGACTGGTTATAATATCATTGCCAATGACACACCCATAGTCCGGATATTATCCGTAACGATTACTAAGGTTGTTTATCTCCCTCCACTTTTACTAAGACAAAAAAAGGATTAATTGAAGACTCTAAAGTCATTTTTACTGAGGTTCTTTGTTTTTTTTTTTTTTTTCTTTCAAAATACTAATTGTAGGGCTTCCCTGGTGGCACAGTGGTTGAGAATCTGCCTGCTAATGCACGGGACACGGGTTCGAGCCCTGCTCTGGGAAGATCCCACATGCCGTGGAGCAACTGGGCCCGTGAGCCACAACTACTGAGCCTGCGCGTCTGGAGCCTGTGCTCCGCAACAAGAGAGGCCGCAATAGTGAGTGGCCCGCGCACCGCAATGAAGAGTGGCCCCCGCTCCCCACAACTGGAGAAAGCCCTCACACAGAAACGAAGACCCAACACAGCTAAAAATAAATCAATAAATCAATAAATTTATTAAAAAGAAAAATACTAATTGTAAAGTCTGCAGTGGGTATATAGGTGTTCAACTTTTTTCCAGATTTTACGTTTCTGCTTTTGTTTTTAAATTTTTTATTTATTATTTATTTATTACTTTTATTTTTGGCTGTGTTGGGTCTTCGTTTCTGCGCGAGGGCTTTCTCCAGTTGCGGCAAGTGGGGGCCACTCTTCTTCGCGGCCCGCGGGCCTCTCACTATCGCGGCCTGTCTTGTTGCGGAGCAGAGGCTCTAGACGCTCAGGCTCAGTAGTTGTGGCTCACAGGCCCAGTTGATCCGCGGCATGTGGGATCTTCCCAGACCAGGGCTCAAACCCGTGTCCCCTGCATTGGCAGGCGGATTCTCAACCACTGCACCACCAGGGAAGCCCCCCCACCCCGATAGTTTTACAACCAGCCTCAGTCATGCTTACTTCAAGACTTATCCTGGCATCATGGACCACTGGATACTTTGGCTAGGTGTTAAACTCTCTTGTCCTGTGCCCGAGTCCCATCGTGGTGACTTAGTTGCCATCTAGGGCACTCTTGGCATGAGTCCTAGACATGAATCCAGCTCAATGGCTTGGGCCCTGCTCCCTGCTGGCTGACAGTCCTAATGCCCAGTGCCTCCTTTCTGCTTGGACTTCTGAGGGCCGCAGCCCCAGGACCCTCACTCTGTGTTCCCGGCTCTATTCAATGCCAACGGTATGTCTTTTGCTTGCCGTATGTCCCCTGCCCCAGTACCTCCTACTGGCTTTGACCTTCCTGTTTCAGGTCCTCTTATTGCAACCCTTTGTGTATAAGCCAGATCTGTTTGCCCTTCCTTCAAGGGGAGCTATTTCCCTGGTGTTTCCCTAGATGCTTATGATGAGACCCCTGCCAGAACTACACCAATCAGACCCTCCATGTACACGCTTGGGTCTGAACCCTTTCAGCGAGAGCAGGTTGGAGACCCATATATACATAAATATACAATGTGTACAAATCAAGTATTTTAAAGATTGTAAAGAATTCTTGTGAACGTATTAGGTTAGGGAAGTCAAGCAGGATCATCATATGATGGCATAATCAAGCACATGTATATAACATTTCCTATTTTTATATGATGCCATTTTAATAGATGTGCCCATCTTTTCAAAGTTCTAATCTGTGGCAGTGGGCAGTAGGGGGAAGGGGTGGGTCACAGCAGGAAGAAGCATTCGCTGCCTTAGGCAGTTAAACCATTGCTCTCTCTTCAGAATGGCTCAGCCAGCAGGAATCTGTGGGGTCTACCTCCTGGAACCTGGCTCCAATCGCCGGATTTTGGGTCTGGGGCAACCCAGATCTTTGTGCGAGTTTTCCGGAGAGTGCTTTCTCTTGGGAGCACGTCTGGGGACTGGCTTCTCTGCTTCCACCTTTGCTGGCGTGGCCAAAGGAACTGCTGCTGCAAAGAAAATCAGAACTGATCAGTCACTTCTGCTGTACACAGTCTCCTGCCAGAATTTCCCTCTCTCATGTCTCTCCCACTTTCTGGCTGAAGACCTTTAATCTACTTGACATCCAGAACACAGCCTTGGCCCATCACCTCCATGAGTCCCTAGAGAAGGGACACTGGCTGCAAAAGCAATTCCTAGAGCCTACGGCTGCAGCACATGAGGAAGTCTCTTCACCGTTTCCAGGGAAAACAGTAGAACCCGAAAGTCATTGCAATCATGAGACTCTCCATCTCTCCTTTCCACAACAGAGAAAACATTTCTTGCAGTCTGTCACTTCTGAGGCTTTAATGGAAATGTCTTTCAAGTTTCGGAAAAAAATAGTCTAATATAAATTGGTTAAGAATCCCTCCCACCTTGGCAACCCCTCTTGGGCCCCATTTATACTGCCTGTTTCAACCACACTGAACTCTAGCCCTCTGATACTTTTATGTAGATTAGAACAAGGCCAAATGCTGAGGCGGAGGGATCAGGAGACTGAGAACCGTATTCTGGGCACCAAGTCTAGGCTCACATCAACCCAGCCTCCTGGGACACCATCTCCTCAGCCCTCCAGTCTCATTAGCACTTCAACACCCCTCTTGGTTCTTCCGGTCTTCCCATCAATATGGCACCACCCTCTCCGCTAGGAGTAAAAATCATTATAATCCTCTCTCCACCATGAAAGGATGAGATAAAGGCTCAGCAGCAGCCCCCGTGAAACACATGGTCAACACTGTGAAGAGGTGTTACTAAGGCGATTTGGTCCGACTCAGAGAAGGAAAGAGACAACACTGCCCTTAGCCTGATCAGGCCCACAGGAAGGAAGCACACTGGGGGCAGCCTTTGAGAGTGTGGCAATGCGAGAGAACCTTCTTTAGGAGGGGACTCCCTGTTGCCGACCTTGAAAAAGCAAGGATGGGACATTTGTTTACTGGGGCTGTTACAGAAGGGATGTGCCCAGAGGTTAGGCCACCCTGCTTGAGAATCAAATCACCTTCTAGTCAGAAATGGCTTGAATGCTCCAATCGCCGGATTTTGGGTCTGGGGCAACCCAGATCTTTGTGCGACATTTCCGGAGAGTGCTTTCTCTTGGGAGCACGTCTGGGGACTGGCTTCTCTGGTTCCACCTTTGCTGGCGTGGCCAAAGGAACATCCCCGTAGGCCCGGTAGCCACCAACCAGGCAGTATGTCTCCCCATGCCCGCCCAACTGCGTTTCTCCACACCCTCGGTAGAGGACATGGTAGTGACCAGGGGTAGGGGGAGAAACGGGAGCCACTGCTGCTGCAAAGAAAATCAGAACTGATCAGTCACTTCTGCTGTACACAGCCTCCTGCCAGAATTTCCCTCTCTCACGTCTCTCCCACTTTCTGGCTGAAGACCTTTAATCTACTTGACATCCAAAACACAGCTTTGGCCCATCACCTCTATGAGTCCCTAGAGAAGGGACACTGGCTGCAAAAGCAATTCCTAGAGCCTACGGCTGCAGCACATGAGGAAGTCTCTTCACCGTTTCCAGGGAAAACAGTAGAACCCGAAAGTCATTGCAATCATGAGCCTCTCCATCTCTCCCTTCCACACCAGAGAAAACATTTCTTGCAGTCTGTCACTTCTGAGGCTTTAATGGAAATGTCTTTCAAGTTTTGGAAAAAACTAATCTAATATAAATTGGTTAAGGACCCCTCCCACCTTGGCAGCCCCTCTTGGGCCCTATTTATACTGCCTGTTTCAACCACACTGAACTCTAGCCCTCTGATACTTTTATGTAGATTAGAACAAGGCCAAATACTGAGGCAGAGTGATCAGGAGACTGAGACCCACGTTCTGGGTACCAAGTCTAGGCTCACATCAACCCAGCCTCCTGGGACACCATCTCCTCAGCCCTCCAGTCTCATTAGCACTTCAACACCCCTCTTGGTTCTTCCGGTCTTCCCATCAATATGGCACCACCCTCTCCCCTAGTACTCAGCAGCTCAGGATGGGATGTGTCTGAGGGCACCGATGTAGATGTCTACATGACAGCACAGAGGTGCCTGGGTTTGAAGGTGTGTTTCAAGAGTGGCCCTCTTCCTCAAACTGCTCCATTTACCATTTGCCAACAAAAATGCACTTGTCTTTTGCTAAGAGGCCAATCAGGAAAGGGTCTGAATGGAAGCATCCTGTAGCCCGAAGGGGAAGCTAGATTTATAAAGATCAGGACCATCCTGCACACTTGTCCAGGGATGACCTTTCACTTGTCCTCAACAGTGAGCACTGTGGGTCCCTGAAGATGTCCCAGGTCATTGGTATTACTTACAGCTGGGAACGCGCTCAGGTATACGTAGTGGGCAAGCCCCACAGGAACATGAGGCAGCCAGGTGAGGTGGTGTGTACACCATGGCTCCTCTAGAGATGCCCGGTCTCGGTGTTTCTGCCGCACTGCCCACCCACGGAACAGAGCTCAGGTTCGAGTAAAGATAGAGGATCCGGTCACACATTCTCCCTCAGGCAACCAAAGTGGTTGGAGAACTTCTGGTGGAGAACTGTCAGGGAAGTTAGTCTGAGGGCAGCACGTTGGCAGTTACGCTGCCATGGAAACTGTGAGAAGGCCTGTGAGGTCATCACTACCCAGTGAGGTCATAATAAGGAACCTGTGACTTGGGGGTCAGGCTTCAGGAGGAGGGGCAGTTTTGTGGAGGAGAGCAGGGGGAGGGCAGAGGTACTCTGCATGGCCCCTCACACCTGGGCCTCCCCACCCATGCCCTAGTCTAGCAGACATCCCACGTGGGGCGTGCCGGTGTGCTGGCACAGCCCTAGGGGCCCCAGGAAGGCAAAGGAGACCCACATTCTGAGATTGGCTTGAGAGGCAAGATTAACGTAAGAGAGAGCTAGGTTGTATGGCACTGACCCTAAGAGGCAGAGATTTGTGTGGACTGGGGAATCAGGGAAGGCTCCTTGGCAGTGGGCCTGAAGGACAAGTGAGATTTGGACCCATGGGGAAGAGAGGGAAGACATTCCAGTTTGGAAGAATAAAAGCAAAGACACATTCTCCTCGCCCTTTTCCTGCCCCAAATATAAATTCATAGAACCCTCACATTTTCACAACTGAGGACTGAAGAAAAGCAAGAGGTGAAGGGGCCTACCCAGTGTTACACAGGTAGTGGAGAGGTGTTCTGCTCAATGGTTCGGTTCATGTTGGGGCTCCGGATTTACAGCTGATAGGAATGTGAGGACAAGCTCATGCCATTTCAAACATTTCCAAGTGATACTGAGAGAGACGTTAAAGGTGCAAAATGAGGGTGCTGAATGACCTCACAAAGTGGGAATGGTGGGCCCATTTTCATATGAAATTCAAAACAAGTTCATGACCAAAGGACATAATACAAAATGACAACATAATCATTACACTCCCCTCTCCCCTAGAAGTAAAAATCAGTATAATCCTCCCTCTCTCCACCATGAAAGGATGAGGTAAAGGCTCAGCAGCAGCCCCCGTGAAACACATGGTCACCACTGTGAAGAGGTGTTACTAAGACGATTTGGTCCGACTCAGAGAAGGAAAGAGACAACTCTGCCCTTAGCCTGATCAGGCCCACAGGAAGGAAGCACACTGGGGGCAGCCTTTGAGAGTGTGGCAATGCGAGAGAACCTTCTTTAGGAGGGGACTCCCTGTTGCCGACCTTGAAAAAGCAAGGATGGGACATTCGTTTACTGGGGCTGTTGCAGAGGGGATGTGCCCAGGAGGTAGAGACTGCTTGGACTACTATTTTAGAGGTTGGGCCCCCCTGGTTGAGAACCACAGCACCTTGTATTCCTAAACTGCTTGAATGAGCGGGTGCACGTTAGGACAGACGAAGTCAGGCCTCATTGGAGCCGACTGCCTTTGGGAGTGGTAGAAGGTAAAATGGGAAGGGGAATGCTCTGGAGGAGGTTTGTCATGGCAGGTGGGCCAGCACGAGACCATCCAGATTCTCCAAGGCTCCAGAGATGACTTGGCTGGGAGCATCCCTCTGATGTGGTGCGGGGACTCCTACCTTAACAGGACCTGGCTGGGCATCTGCGGGAGGCAGAATAAATGGTTTCTTAACTTAAGAGAGCGAGAGACTCACCTGGGGGGTTGCACAAAACCACTTCAAAACACTTGTACCTGGATTCTTGAGCCAACCCTCAGAAAACTTATCTAGATCTGGAGTAGGGCTCTGGAAGCTGCACTTTTAATAAGCTTCCTGGGCAGTCCCACCACAGTGGTCCATGGAGAGACTGACCAAATTACTGTGTATTCTCCGTTGCTTTTGGCAGTCAAAGTGGGCAATGTGAAAAACTGCAGCAGGCATACGTATATACAGGGAATATTCAAGGCAAACAGAGGGGTAGAGTTATTCTATGCATGAATCAGATTTGAGAAAAGCTAGCCTGGTGGTTAAAGAACACAACCCTTGGGAGAGACAGACAGACCAGATTCTGTCCTACTTACTTGTGTGATTTTGACCAAGTTCTTTTATCCTTCTGACTGTTTCTTCATATGGAAAAGAGCTATGGCTGTACATTTAGCACAATATTCTCTTTTGGCAAAGGCTGCTCTGGGTCCATTTGTGTTCTCTGCAACTTAATCTTTTCCGGTGTGCAAGCATTTTTAAGTTGTTTGGTGAAGTATTACATTTGACTTTCAACTGTTCATTACTTTGGGCAAAGCTTATATAATGCTGCAGAGACTAGAACCTATGCAGAGATAGTGAGAGGATGTGATAAGCTTATTCTGCCGGTTTATCAAAAAGTTTAACCTTTTCTCCTCTGCCTCCGCCTGCCACCAAGAGATGAGAAAGAAGGCAGAGCCTGGAAATGCACACCAAGCAATACTTCTGGGTCAGTTTGCCTTTTATTCCTCTGCCAGTACTTCCCAGAGAGATTTCACCAAAAGTGCCTAAGCTTGCCATGGCCATTGTTGTGAAGAACATTTCTCTCTATTGCTAGTCACATCCCCTTTTCCTTCTCCTGGGCGCTTAATGGATGTTTGGGGGCAGGAAATAAAATTTAAACTAAAACATCAAAAAAAAAAAAAAAGAAGAAAGATGAGCTCAAGTAGGCGTTATTGTGGTCCAGATAAGGTTTGGTTTATTCATTCCCTCGATTTGCATTTATCCGCCTTAGTGCCAGGCATGGGGGGAGAGAGAGAAATGTCTTCAAAGAGTCTGTGGTTGTATGGGGGAGGGTGCTGTGGAAATCTGTCATTTAGAAACAGCATGGAAGTGCTAGGGAAAAATTGTTTTGTTCATTTCTCTCTCACTCATCCGTTCACCCAGAGCAACTACAAAGGGTTTCACGCGGAGGAACTGGATGCCCTGAACTTGACATTCTCGTGGGGGAAACAACAATGTAAAGCACCAGCAGTGGTAAGTCACCAGTAGTGATTTCAAGCCAGAAGGAACCACTCACCAATGGAGAGAGGCACAGGGTGAGCAGTGACTTGCAGAAAGGAGGGGTTATTTATTCATTCCAACTGCTGAGTTCAAGTTCATCTGGGTGGTTGTGTGGTTCGTGCTTACTGCATCTGTTTTTGGAACGTGGCTCCACCCTCCAAGAAGGGTGAGGATGATCACCCTTCTTTCCTCCTGCTGTGCCCCGGGGTCACCCAGCGAGTGTCTGCAGGGATGATCTGCTCTGTACTGGCTTTTCAGTCCCACTCCCGGGAGAAGAGAGACGAAGCTGTGTCTCCACCACAGCTTGGCCTGATTCAGTCACTGGGTGAAAAGGTGGGAAGAAGGTCAAGTTCATGAGAACTGATACACTGCAGAGTCATTTAGTCCTGAAGTACCAGTTCTGGTTGCTGGTGAGTTGCTAAATCCAGGGACCTGAATGTAATTCCTCCAGAGCCACTGAGACATCACTTCTAGGCCCATGGCAGGCTGTAGGGGTGCTGACTTTTCTCAGTGCTAAGGAGCAGCCATCTTCTACTGAGAGAGGACTCTGTGTCAGCAGGAGCAGAACCACACCAGGCACCGAAGAAGGTTCTGCATCCCAGCATCTCCCAACACAGTGATAGATAAACGGGTAGAAGATGCGACAGGGCAGTCACAAGAGAACAGAAGCTTATCCCCAATAAATATGGAAAGATGTTCAACTTCACTACCTAACAAAGAAATTCAAGTTATAAATCTATTTCTTTTTTGCTCATCTCATTGGTAGAAAGTTTTAAGAATGCACAAAATTTGCTGCTAAGGATGTAAGGAAAAGGCTGTTTTCGTCTGTTGCTGCTGATGGGGATGGAAATTGGTGCGAACCTTCTGCAGGGTAATTTGGCAATTTGTGTATCAACAGCCTTAAAATGTTCATACACTTTGAGCCAGTAGTTTTGCTTTTAGCATCTTATCCTAAGGTGAAAGTCAAATTTATGTACAAGACTTATGTTCAAGAATATTCATCTCAGCCAGTAGTGTAATAGAAAAAATATTAGAAGCTACCTAAAAATCCCACAATACGGGGTTGGTTAAATAACGGATGGCCCAACTTAAGAATGGAAAATAAAGACGCAGACGTAGAAAATGGACTTGAGGACACGGGGAAGGGGAAGGGGAAGCTGGGACGAAGGGAGAGAGTGGCATGGACTTATATATACTACCAAATGTAAAACAGCTAGCTAGTGGGAAGCAGCCACGTAGCACAGGGAAATCAGCTCGGTGCTTTGTGACCACCTAGAGGGGTGGGATAGGGAGGGTGGGAGGGAGACGCAAGAGGGAGGAGATATGGGGATATATGTGTATGTAGAGCTGATTCACTTTGTTATAAAGCAGAAACTAACACACCATTGTAAAGCAATTATACTCCAATAAAGATGTTTTTTTTAAAAAAGGATGGAAAACAGTTCATTCATTAAAAATGATTTTCTCCAAGAATATTTAATGGTGGGAAGATGTAGTGTAAAAGCAGGGTACAAAATACTAGATGGAGTATTTCATTTTGTTAAAATTTAATAATACAAGTGTAGAAAACGTGATTAAGAGAACAGTACTGATTTGACTACGGGACATTTTTTTTCTTTAAATTTTTCTGTATTTGGTGTTATAAAGCATCATATATCCTCTCTGAGTCTCAGTTTATGTTCTGTGAAGTGGGACTCATCACATCTACACTGCAGTGCGCTCGGGCAGAGCAGCACAATATTTGAAAGTGCCCTTGACAATGACCAGCCCATTGTAATACTCCAGGACTGGTTATAATATCATTGCCAATGACACACCCATAGTCCGGATATTATCCGTAACGATTACTAAGGTTGTTTATCTCCCTCCACTTTTACTAAGACAAAAAAAGGATTAATTGAAGACTCTAAAGTCATTTTTACTGAGGTTCTTTGTTTTTTTTTTTTTTTTCTTTCAAAATACTAATTGTAGGGCTTCCCTGGTGGCACAGTGGTTGAGAATCTGCCTGCTAATGCACGGGACACGGGTTCGAGCCCTGCTCTGGGAAGATCCCACATGCCGTGGAGCAACTGGGCCCGTGAGCCACAACTACTGAGCCTGCGCGTCTGGAGCCTGTGCTCCGCAACAAGAGAGGCCGCAATAGTGAGTGGCCCGCGCACCGCAATGAAGAGTGGCCCCCGCTCCCCACAACTGGAGAAAGCCCTCACACAGAAACGAAGACCCAACACAGCTAAAAATAAATCAATAAATCAATAAATTTATTAAAAAGAAAAATACTAATTGTAAAGTCTGCAGTGGGTATATAGGTGTTCAACTTTTTTCCAGATTTTACGTTTCTGCTTTTGTTTTTAAATTTTTTATTTATTATTTATTTATTACTTTTATTTTTGGCTGTGTTGGGTCTTCGTTTCTGCGCGAGGGCTTTCTCCAGTTGCGGCAAGTGGGGGCCACTCTTCTTCGCGGCCCGCGGGCCTCTCACTATCGCGGCCTGTCTTGTTGCGGAGCAGAGGCTCTAGACGCTCAGGCTCAGTAGTTGTGGCTCACAGGCCCAGTTGATCCGCGGCATGTGGGATCTTCCCAGACCAGGGCTCAAACCCGTGTCCCCTGCATTGGCAGGCGGATTCTCAACCACTGCACCACCAGGGAAGCCCCCCCACCCCGATAGTTTTACAACCAGCCTCAGTCATGCTTACTTCAAGACTTATCCTGGCATCATGGACCACTGGATACTTTGGCTAGGTGTTAAACTCTCTTGTCCTGTGCCCGAGTCCCATCGTGGTGACTTAGTTGCCATCTAGGGCACTCTTGGCATGAGTCCTAGACATGAATCCAGCTCAATGGCTTGGGCCCTGCTCCCTGCTGGCTGACAGTCCTAATGCCCAGTGCCTCCTTTCTGCTTGGACTTCTGAGGGCCGCAGCCCCAGGACCCTCACTCTGTGTTCCCGGCTCTATTCAATGCCAACGGTATGTCTTTTGCTTGCCGTATGTCCCCTGCCCCAGTACCTCCTACTGGCTTTGACCTTCCTGTTTCAGGTCCTCTTATTGCAACCCTTTGTGTATAAGCCAGATCTGTTTGCCCTTCCTTCAAGGGGAGCTATTTCCCTGGTGTTTCCCTAGATGCTTATGATGAGACCCCTGCCAGAACTACACCAATCAGACCCTCCATGTACACGCTTGGGTCTGAACCCTTTCAGCGAGAGCAGGTTGGAGACCCATATATACATAAATATACAATGTGTACAAATCAAGTATTTTAAAGATTGTAAAGAATTCTTGTGAACGTATTAGGTTAGGGAAGTCAAGCAGGATCATCATATGATGGCATAATCAAGCACATGTATATAACATTTCCTATTTTTATATGATGCCATTTTAATAGATGTGCCCATCTTTTCAAAGTTCTAATCTGTGGCAGTGGGCAGTAGGGGGAAGGGGTGGGTCACAGCAGGAAGAAGCATTCGCTGCCTTAGGCAGTTAAACCATTGCTCTCTCTTCAGAATGGCTCAGCCAGCAGGAATCTGTGGGGTCTACCTCCTGGAACCTGGCTCCAATCGCCGGATTTTGGGTCTGGGGCAACCCAGATCTTTGTGCGAGTTTTCCGGAGAGTGCTTTCTCTTGGGAGCACGTCTGGGGACTGGCTTCTCTGCTTCCACCTTTGCTGGCGTGGCCAAAGGAACTGCTGCTGCAAAGAAAATCAGAACTGATCAGTCACTTCTGCTGTACACAGTCTCCTGCCAGAATTTCCCTCTCTCATGTCTCTCCCACTTTCTGGCTGAAGACCTTTAATCTACTTGACATCCAGAACACAGCCTTGGCCCATCACCTCCATGAGTCCCTAGAGAAGGGACACTGGCTGCAAAAGCAATTCCTAGAGCCTACGGCTGCAGCACATGAGGAAGTCTCTTCACCGTTTCCAGGGAAAACAGTAGAACCCGAAAGTCATTGCAATCATGAGACTCTCCATCTCTCCTTTCCACAACAGAGAAAACATTTCTTGCAGTCTGTCACTTCTGAGGCTTTAATGGAAATGTCTTTCAAGTTTCGGAAAAAAATAGTCTAATATAAATTGGTTAAGAATCCCTCCCACCTTGGCAACCCCTCTTGGGCCCCATTTATACTGCCTGTTTCAACCACACTGAACTCTAGCCCTCTGATACTTTTATGTAGATTAGAACAAGGCCAAATGCTGAGGCGGAGGGATCAGGAGACTGAGAACCGTATTCTGGGCACCAAGTCTAGGCTCACATCAACCCAGCCTCCTGGGACACCATCTCCTCAGCCCTCCAGTCTCATTAGCACTTCAACACCCCTCTTGGTTCTTCCGGTCTTCCCATCAATATGGCACCACCCTCTCCGCTAGGAGTAAAAATCATTATAATCCTCTCTCCACCATGAAAGGATGAGATAAAGGCTCAGCAGCAGCCCCCGTGAAACACATGGTCAACACTGTGAAGAGGTGTTACTAAGGCGATTTGGTCCGACTCAGAGAAGGAAAGAGACAACACTGCCCTTAGCCTGATCAGGCCCACAGGAAGGAAGCACACTGGGGGCAGCCTTTGAGAGTGTGGCAATGCGAGAGAACCTTCTTTAGGAGGGGACTCCCTGTTGCCGACCTTGAAAAAGCAAGGATGGGACATTTGTTTACTGGGGCTGTTACAGAAGGGATGTGCCCAGAGGTTAGGCCACCCTGCTTGAGAATCAAATCACCTTCTAGTCAGAAATGGCTTGAATGCTCCAATCGCCGGATTTTGGGTCTGGGGCAACCCAGATCTTTGTGCGACATTTCCGGAGAGTGCTTTCTCTTGGGAGCACGTCTGGGGACTGGCTTCTCTGGTTCCACCTTTGCTGGCGTGGCCAAAGGAACATCCCCGTAGGCCCGGTAGCCACCAACCAGGCAGTATGTCTCCCCATGCCCGCCCAACTGCGTTTCTCCACACCCTCGGTAGAGGACATGGTAGTGACCAGGGGTAGGGGGAGAAACGGGAGCCACTGCTGCTGCAAAGAAAATCAGAACTGATCAGTCACTTCTGCTGTACACAGCCTCCTGCCAGAATTTCCCTCTCTCACGTCTCTCCCACTTTCTGGCTGAAGACCTTTAATCTACTTGACATCCAAAACACAGCTTTGGCCCATCACCTCTATGAGTCCCTAGAGAAGGGACACTGGCTGCAAAAGCAATTCCTAGAGCCTACGGCTGCAGCACATGAGGAAGTCTCTTCACCGTTTCCAGGGAAAACAGTAGAACCCGAAAGTCATTGCAATCATGAGCCTCTCCATCTCTCCCTTCCACACCAGAGAAAACATTTCTTGCAGTCTGTCACTTCTGAGGCTTTAATGGAAATGTCTTTCAAGTTTTGGAAAAAACTAATCTAATATAAATTGGTTAAGGACCCCTCCCACCTTGGCAGCCCCTCTTGGGCCCTATTTATACTGCCTGTTTCAACCACACTGAACTCTAGCCCTCTGATACTTTTATGTAGATTAGAACAAGGCCAAATACTGAGGCAGAGTGATCAGGAGACTGAGACCCACGTTCTGGGTACCAAGTCTAGGCTCACATCAACCCAGCCTCCTGGGACACCATCTCCTCAGCCCTCCAGTCTCATTAGCACTTCAACACCCCTCTTGGTTCTTCCGGTCTTCCCATCAATATGGCACCACCCTCTCCCCTAGTACTCAGCAGCTCAGGATGGGATGTGTCTGAGGGCACCGATGTAGATGTCTACATGACAGCACAGAGGTGCCTGGGTTTGAAGGTGTGTTTCAAGAGTGGCCCTCTTCCTCAAACTGCTCCATTTACCATTTGCCAACAAAAATGCACTTGTCTTTTGCTAAGAGGCCAATCAGGAAAGGGTCTGAATGAAGCATCCTGTAGCCCGAAGGGGAAGCTAGATTTATAAAGATCAGGACCATCCTGCACACTTGTCCAGGGATGACCTTTCACTTGTCCTCAACAGTGAGCACTGTGGGTCCCTGAAGATGTCCCAGGTCATTGGTATTACTTACAGCTGGGAACGCGCTCAGGTATACGTAGTGGGCAGCCCACAGGAACATGAGGCAGCCAGGTGAGGTGGTGTGTACACCATGGCTCCTCTAGAGATGCCCGGTCTCGGTGTTTCTGCCGCACTGCCCACCCACGGAACAGAGCTCAGGTTCGAGTAAAGATAGAGGATCCGGTCACACATTCTCCCTCAGGCAACCAAAGTGGTTGGAGAACTTCTGGTGGAGAACTGTCAGGGAAGTTAGTCTGAGGGCAGCACGTTGGCAGTTACGCTGCCATGGAAACTGTGAGAAGGCCTGTGAGGTCATCACTACCCAGTGAGGTCATAATAAGGAACCTGTGACTTGGGGGTCAGGCTTCAGGAGGAGGGCAGTTTTGTGGAGGAGAGCAGGGGGAGGGCAGAGGTACTCTGCATGGCCCCTCACACCTGGGCCTCCCCACCCATGCCCTAGTCTAGCAGACATCCCAAGTGGGGCGTGCCGGTGTGCTGGCACAGCCCTAGGGGCCCCAGGAAGGCAAAGGAGACCCACATTCTGAGATTGGCTTGAGAGGCAAGATTAACGTAAGAGAGAGCTAGGTTGTATGGCACTGACCCTAAGAGGCAGAGATTTGTGTGGACTGGGGAATCAGGGAAGGCTCCTTGGCAGTGGGCCTGAAGGACAAGTGAGATTTGGACCCATGGGGAAGAGAGGGAAGACATTCCAGTTTGGAAGAATAAAAGCAAAGACACATTCTCCTCGCCCTTTTCCTGCCCCAAATATAAATTCATAGAACCCTCACATTTTCACAACTGAGGACTGAAGAAAGCAAGAGGTGAAGGGGCCTACCCAGTGTTACACAGGTAGTGGAGAGGTGTTCTGCTCAATGGTTCGGTTCATGTTGGGGCTCCGGATTTACAGCTGATAGGAATGTGAGGACAAGCTCATGCCATTTCAAACATTTCCAAGTGATACTGAGAGAGACGTTAAAGGTGCAAAATGAGGGTGCTGAATGACCTCACAAAGTGGGAATGGTGGGCCCATTTTCATATGAAATTCAAAACAAGTTCATGACCAAAGGACATAATACAAAATGACAACATAATCATTACACTCCCCTCTCCCCTAGAAGTAAAAATCAGTATAATCCTCCCTCTCTCCACCATGAAAGGATGAGGTAAAGGCTCAGCAGCAGCCCCCGTGAAACACATGGTCACCACTGTGAAGAGGTGTTACTAAGACGATTTGGTCCGACTCAGAGAAGGAAAGAGACAACTCTGCCCTTAGCCTGATCAGGCCCACAGGAAGGAAGCACACTGGGGGCAGCCTTTGAGAGTGTGGCAATGCGAGAGAACCTTCTTTAGGAGGGGACTCCCTGTTGCCGACCTTGAAAAAGCAAGGATGGGACATTCGTTTACTGGGGCTGTTGCAGAGGGGATGTGCCCAGGAGGTAGAGACTGCTTGGACTACTATTTTAGAGGTTGGGCCCCCCTGGTTGAGAACCACAGCACCTTGTATTCCTAAACTGCTTGAATGAGCGGGTGCACGTTAGGACAGACGAAGTCAGGCCTCATTGGAGCCGACTGCCT